>NC_059326.1:227602500-227903333 GCF_018350155.1 Leopardus geoffroyi
TGGACCCAGTGTTCAATCTTCTATGAGACAGTCTGCTTAGGATAGCTTTAATGAACATGTAAGCCCGAACCAGTGCTCAGGAAGACTATCAGAGGACGTTATGACTGTGCCCCTAACAGGCTCCGCTCAGAGTGAGGCCACGTAAGCCGAATTGCATAGGACGGGCACTCCGGAGACCCATCACCCCCAAAACAAAAAATGACTATCTTGAGAAAAAACTGAAACCAAGTTTACATTAGAGAGTCTGCTTCTGAGACGTGAAGAACACACTCCTCTCCGAGAGGCGTCTCCTCTGATACCAAAGGTTTGTTTTATGGAGAAGACGTAGTTTGTACCTTCCAAAAGAAGTGCTCTGAAGGCCCCCGAGGAAACATATCGCATCAAAGATGAGGGAAAACCCCTGGTTAGTTCTAACGACCAAAAGCCGTCCTCAGAACAGCCCAGTCCAGCTTGGCTCGCCCGGCCCGACAGTCCCCGTGGGTCACCCGAAGAGACCTGGAAGCCCGCGGGCCGCGGCAGGGAGCTGCCAGGGCACCTCGGTCGTGTGGCCGGGCCATCCGGGCACGCGTCCCTCACAGACTCGTCTCCTCGCACACCCTGACGGGGATGTTGTAGTGCCGGTCGTCCTCGGCGATCAGGGTCACCACCGGCCAGTCCGTGGGTGGGTCGGTGGGGTAGACCGTGATGAATTCTTCGGTGCTGTACTTGGAGAGCCGGTACACCCGGATGGTGTGGCGCACGGCATAGGCAAGAAGGAACATTTCCACCTGGGGAAAAGAGCCAACAGGTCTGCGGGGGGAAGCTGTGCTGAAAGACACAGTCCCACCTGCTCCCTACCAGGCTGCGGGCAGCAACCCTCCTTCCCCGCCCTGGGCCCGGCCCCCGGCCTCTCCCCCACGGTCGTTACAAACAAGCAGATCATCAAAAATGGACTCACCATCCGGTAAATCAGGGACTTGTATCCAGAATGTATGACGAACTTTTATAACTCAACAATTAAAAAAGCAAACGGCCGGTTTAAAAATTGGGCAAAGGATGTGAAAAGAACAGACATTAATCCGAAGAAGATATGCAAATGGGCAATGAGCACCTGAAAAGTCATCAGGGGACCGCAGACCGAGGCCACACTGAGCTACCACCTCACGCCCCCCAGAACAGTTAGGATCAAACAGGTAAGAACGAGGCACGACCACTTAACAGGTGCCAGGTTTTCTTGTGGAGTGATGAACATGTTTTGGAGCTCGACACAGGTAGTGGTCATATAATGCTTAAATGTACCAAGAGCCACTGAGTTATATACTTTAGAATGGGGTTAATTTTATATGAACTTCAATTACAAAAAAGGTGGGGCGGCACGTGGGTGGCTCAGTCGGTTAGGCGTCCGACTTGGGCTCAGGTCATGTTCTCACAGGTTCGTGGTTTGAGCCCCATATTGGGCTCTGTGCTGACAGCTCAGAGCCTGGAGCCTGTTTAGGATTCTGTGTCTCCCTCTCTCTGGCCCTCCTCCTGCTCACACTCTGTCTCACTCTCTCTAAAATAAACTTAAAAAAAAAAAAAAAAAAAGAAGTACATCTTAGGTACATACCCAAGAGAAATGAAAATATGTGTCCACATAAAAAACCTGCATATAAACGTTCATAACAGGATCATTCAAAATAGCCAAAAAGTACAAAGACCCCAAATGTCCATCAACTGAAGAATGAATGTGATACAGCCATACGATGGAATACTGTTAGTGATACACGCTACAGTATGGATGAATCTTGAAAACGTTCTGCTAAGTGACAGAAGCAAGTCACAAAAAAACACGTATTGTATGATTCCATTTCTCGGAAATGTCCAGAATAGGCAAATCTATAGCAACAGGAAGTAGACTAGTGGCTGCCTAGGGCTGGAGGAGAGGGGGAATTAGCACCAATCATTACAGGGTTTCTTTTTGGAGTGATAAAACGGCCTAAAATTAGACTACAATGATGGCTGCAAAACTCTATAAAAATACTAAAAACCACTGAGTTACGCACTTCAAAGGGGTAAACTTTATGGTATGTAAATTATGTCTCAGTAAAGCTGTTATATTTTAAAAATGGACTCGCCATTTGACAGTAGACTTTGTGAGGACTCAGGAAGAACGAACTTCGGTCTAATTTGCAAACCAGCTGCACCAGACTTTTTACTGAAGGCAAGCGCTACGGTTCAGGAGACGTAAGCAGCCTACACTGCGAGTGCAGATACTTTTTGTAAGCAGTTCTTTTTGTAAGTCAATTCTGCCTGACCCAGCAGTGACCTTCAGCCTTTGCTCTTTCTTACACACCAGGAAAAGGTAAGCGCAAGTGGGCAAGTGGGTCTCGTAAGCACAAAGGGAGCCCTTTGGATGGATAGCCTTAAATGCTACTTTAATGGCTGGCTGTTCCACCAGAAAGGACTTAAGCTTTTCAGGATAATATAATGAGGGCACTAAACATAGTGCAAGGTGTGGTGAGTCAGGGGACAGTACTGCACTGCGTCTCCATGTAGAACTCCAAACTTAGCATCTCTGTAAAAGATCCAAGAGCAGGCTAGTCTCTACTGGCTAAGGTGACTCCATTTCTATTTTTAAAGGATGCTACCTAATACAGCTACAGCTGCCAAGATTAAATAATAAGACCCTTTGCTTCATGTATTTGTAGCCTACCAGACTCGAGGGTACTAATCCCGTCCGGCATCCTGCAGAAGCCAGCCCTGGATGAGATCAACGTGGTGGTTACAAAACAGATCCACGGTTCTTTTGTACCCTTGTACCCCTCACTTGAAAAGGTGGGTGGAACTAATGCTCTCCCCTTGAGTGTGGGATGGATTTAGTGACTTGTTTTTAACAAATAGAATACGGTGTAAACAATAGCGTTTAACTTCCAAGATGAGATCACAAAACACATTTGTGGCTTCCTCCTTGCTCTTTCTTGGATCACTTCACTTTCTGAGAGAAGCCAGCCATCATGTCACAAGGACACTCAAGTGGCCCTACAGAAGGGCCCATGTGTCGAGGAACTAAACCCTCCTAAGCTACCAATGAGGCCTCCTGCCAACAGCCGGGGGAGTGCGCCACGTTGGAAGTGGATCCCCTAGCCCAGTCAGGCCCTCGGATGACCGCAACCTCCCGAGACCCCGAGACAGAATCACGCAACTAAGCTGCTCTGGAGCCCTTGACCGACAGAGGCTCTGAAATATCGTGTGATGATGAAAGCTGCTGCTTTGGACTAATACACTCCCGAAGGCACAACTCACCTGTTCAAGGCCACCAGTGTGTCCCACCTGGTTTAGGTGGTTCCTTAGCAGCTGTCCAGGATCATTCGATGTGTCCCGAGCAAACAGAAGCACAGAGAAAAATGGTACTTCCTTTCCCTTCTCTTTGTCATCGTATAGTTCAATGGCTCTGTTTAGCATTAGAAATTTTACAGCTTCATAGAGGCTATATTCCTCTTCCTCATTTGTGAACAGTTCATCGCAAGCTATCTGCCTCGCTTCAGCAGTTCTCAGTTCTGCCAAGCCTGCCCACTGCAAGAAAGGTACATAACAATTACACGTCTGTTCTAAGAAACCCTGGTATACTTCCATGCTACGTGTACAAATTTATCTTCCAAGTAGGCAACCACGGATCATGCACCAACATTCACAACATTCAAGTGTTTAGCTCAAACCATGGTACTCTTTAGACCACACAAATTCCTTATTCAGCTTTTCCCCCATTAATTTGAAACAAAAGTACAAGGCACTAAAAAGGCCTCAGGCCATGGAATGGAACTTTCAACTCCCCTAAGATCCTTGACAATGGAATTGAACTAGTCAAGGGGCACCTGGATGGCTTCGTCAGTTAAGTGCCTGACTTCAGCTCAGGTCATGATCTCGCAGTTTGTGGGTTCAAGCCCCGCATCAGGCTCTGTGCTGACAGCTTGGAGCCTGGAGCCTGCTTCAGATTCTGTGTCTCCCTCTCTCTCTGCCCGTCCCCTGCTCGTGCGCGCTCTCTCTCAAAAATAAATAAGCATTAAAAAAACAAAAGAAAGAAAGAAATTGAACCAATCAGAGATACTTCTGGAGGGAGGCGCCTGGGTGGCTCTGTCAGTTAAGTGTCCGACTTCAGTGGCTCAGTCGGCTAAGCGTCCAACTGCAGCTCAGGTGGTCGTGATCTCACAGTTTGTGAGTTTGAGCCCCACATCGGGCTCTGTGCTGACCGCTTGGAGCCTGACACCTGCTTCAGACGCTGTGTCTCCCTCTCCCTCTGCCCTTCCCAGCTTGCACGCTCTCGCTCTCTCTCTCTCTCAAGAATAAATATTTTTTAAAAAATTTTAATTGAAAAAAAAAAAAAAAAAGAAATAGTCTGGAGGAGCTAATAAGGTGCACGTGAGGCTGGTATGTGAAGACGTGAAGGGTAGCTAAAATTACTTCTCCCCTTAAGGGGTTTCCAGGAGCACTGACCACCCAGAAACAGCAAGTCGAGCTGCAAAAATGAAGCTGGGCAAGGAAGACTATGAGGTCTTTTGATTGTTAATTTACTACGGTCTTCCCTCTAACTTCTTAAAAATATACCTGGGAGTTTCAAATGCATATATCCACTCAGGAAATGTTTACTGACTCCTGATTAAGAATAAAGCAGAGTACTAGGTGTTCAGCTAACAGTGGCAAAGTCTTAAGTGAGCGAGAAAACTCAATAAATATATGCGCTTTTAGGTTCAAGCAAATGAGATGAGATACTGATGTGAAACTAGTCCTTTTTTTTTTTTAATGTTTATTTATTTGAGAGACAGAGAGAGAGAGAGAGAGAGAGAGCGTGCGCGCACAGGAGGGGCAGAGAGAGAGAGGGAGACAGAATCCCAAGCAGGCTCTGCACCTTCAATGCAGAGCCCAATGCAGGGATCGAACCCACGAACAGTTAGATCATGACCTGAGCTGAACTCAAGAGTCGGACACTTAACTGACTGAGCCACCCAGGTGCCCCAGAAACTAGTCCTTATGAGTAACCGGTAACTACTGCCCCTCTCAAAAACCATTAAAATTCTAAATTCAACAGTAAATTTTAATGGTAATGACTGTACCACAGGATTCTCTTCAATATGTGGCTGAAAGCTGGAACATCTCATATTTTCCAGAAGCAACCAAGCTGGCAGTCAAGAGCATGGCTCTAGAGTCAGAGAGTCAGGATGGAATGAAGGCCTTCCCACCAAGCAGCTGGTGGCATTAACAGACATCTTTAAAACAGGAATAACACAGCAACTACATTTCGGTAGTTATGAGAATTAAATAACCTATTTAATAACCTAATTAAATAACCGTGTCTCACAGACAGCCTGGCACATGAAAGGTACCAGTTATGTTGGCTTAGATTTTTTTTTTTTTTTAATTTTTTTTTCAACGTTTATTTATTTTTCTTGGGACAGAGAGAGACAGAGCATGAACGGGGGAGGGGCAGAGAGAGAGGGAGACACAGAATCGGAAACAGGCTCCAGGCTCTGAGCCATCAGCCCAGAGCCTGACGCGGGGCTCGAACTCACGGACCGCGAGATCGTGACCTGGCTGAAGTCGGATGCTCAACCGATTGCGCCACCCAGGCGCCCCTGGCTTAGATTATTAATGAACAATTTTAATGTCACTGTGAACTGGAATCACTTAAACATCCCCAAAAATGAGGATCTAATTATAGCAGACACAATTGATAAAGCAAAAATTGCAATTTCACAAGACCTTAAAAGAGACGAAAAGGAAATTGTCACAAGTGGGCAAGCTGAAGAGCCTTCCCATTCACTCACACAGCCAGAAACCTGCTCTCGACCTTCCCCTAACCCAGATCCTGGGCAAGCACACGTCTCCCTGCCCCACAAAGGCTGTGTTCTATAAACCCCAAGCTCCACTCCAAGAGGCAAAGAGAACAGAATCCCTATTTCCTTCTCTTGTCACAATTTCTTTATCTCTAGACTTCCTTTGACAGTGAACTTTCCATTAAACACTTGTGTCTGTTAATAAAAACTAAGCTCCAGGAGGTCAAGCCCTCAGCTCATTTACTACACAATATATTTACCAAATGCCTATCGTGTGCCAGGCTTGGTACTCAACACTGGGTGAAAAGGAACGAGCAGGACAGTTTCTCGTGGAGCTCAAAGTCTAGCTAGACGGCAGACTATACTGGGGGAAACAGATCAACATCCGGCGGAGCAGCTAAAGGCCTCTGGAAACCGGAGCCTGAGTAGTTCAGTCCATTAAGCGTCCAACTCTTGATTTCGGCACTGACAGGTCAGAGCCTACTTGGGATTCTCCCTCCCCTCTCTCTCTGCCCCTCCCCTGCTTGCATGAGCTCGCTCGCTCTCTCTCTCTCAAAGTAAATAAACTTTTAAAGGGAGGGAGGAAGGAAGAGAGAGAAAGAGAAAAAAGACATCTGCCACCCCCTTAACCAGTCTCCCTCCCATCTACAAGGCCTGGAGCCATTAGCAGGCCCTCAAGCCAGGGTTCCTGGTGAAGAAAGCCTCAAGCAAGCAACCTAGTGGACAGTGTGGGCCAGTGTGCAAGGACATCCAAACCCCATGGAATACTCCAGAACGGGAGTATTTTCTTAACCAAATCACTGGGAATCAGCCAACCAAGTTCTCCCTGTAATTCTGTTTCAGAGAAACCCTCAGGGCAGTTTTCAAAAGACAAGTTACTGAATTTACTCACCGGACAATCATTCAGGAATGAAAACAAGTCTAATAAATATGGACAGAATCTTAAAACATGAAATTGGGAAGAATAAAGATGCACTTATATCACTGATAATACTGTAAGAAATACAGACTATCCCTGAAGCTTGTCAATATGACTTAGAACAAAGACTACACTTGTTTAAGGTTTCCTTTGAAGAAAGTTAAACATTTCACTAAGCATAATAATCAGTGTTATTTCCCCATCTTACCAAAGACTTCACAGGAAGAGTTTGTGTTCATTTAAATTATGTTGCCTAAAAACCTGCCACGGGCATCTGGCAATCCACTAAGCGAGGACTGAGAATTGGTCTGCTGGGGTAGTCAGGAGCGAGAGTTTTGCACTTATCAGGGAAAAAGAAAAAAGCTACATGTTCCAAACCTTCTTCCTTAGCAGTGTGAGGGACTCCTTAATTTTATCAACCAGGTCCTCGCTCTTCCCCTCAAATTTCAGTCCAAGTTTCCACTGCTTGATCCAATTGTATTTGCTTATGAGTTTTTCCGGTAACTGGATTATCAAGAAACAGAGAGATAAACAGGTGTTAGAACCAAGAAATCCATCACAGGATCCCGCAGAAACCACAAAGCCTACAAAACCTACCTTTGTTTCCAGAATTCATTCCTGCACATTTGTCTGGGTTTGGGATGGAGGGACCTAAATCTGGAATTGTGAACTCAGAAAGCACCGCCCCCCTCCCCCAACTCCAGGAGGCTGCTGGAGTCAAATGGTGTTTCTGGTTGAGATACAAAGGCACCATTCAGCTTGCTCAGCTCCAACCACAGCCAGAACATTCCACAGCACTTTGTGAGGGCACATGAAGGCAGGGTCCACATCGTGTCTTCACAAGCCACACAGGCAGCTACTGGGCTCAATGGCAGCCTCCTGCCGTCCCTAATGCCCAACTTAGGAAGGCGCTTCAGGCATGCAAGATGGTCCAGGATAAAGTAAAAACCTGATTCTTTCCTGAATAGAAATATAAAGCCTAATTTCCAGTATTGCCGTATATCCCCAAAGTTTTGATATTCAAAAAAACAATGTGTATCTAGTTTAACCTAAGCCTGACCAATATCGTAAGATAAAGAACACCATGGAGAATAAGGAGCAGAGCTAACAGCCACGGTGGCCTAGCTCATTAAAGAAGTGACAGCTGACCTACTACTTTGCCTGGTTCCTTTTTTTTTTTTTTCCTGGAGGGTGTTTTATTTTGTTTTCCCCTAATCAACAGAAGCTGGAGTCTGAGAGGCAAGCTGGGACACAACCCGGTCGATGACGACACGGGAACGCCGACACTCCCAACAGTCTTGGGTGTGTCAGAAGAACATTCCTAATTAGGCTGAGCATAGGCATGTCGCTTCCCTGCTATAAAACCCAGAAAGGAAACGACAGTTCACCTCCAACTCAAAGGATCGTTAAAGGAGAATGACATCCTACGTGGAACGAGAGAGCCTGTTTAACAGTCCCGAACACAGGTTTAAATGAGGCCACAGGCTCAGTTCCCCAGGCATCTAAGACTCTGAAGACCCTTTCCCAAAGGGCGATTCCAATTTTACCTTCTCAATCTACAGCAATCATGTAAACCAAAGGTGGTTTCCTTTCTGCAGAAAACAAAACCACACAGGGAAATTCCTCTTTAGGTAAAGTTACCCCAGGGACCACGATCCACACTCACTCACTAAGCGGGGAGGGGCTGTGTTCTCCCCATTTCCTGTGACCACCCCGCCAAGCAGCCCAGCTCCGCACCCACGCTGCCCAGCATTTGGGCAACGTGTGCGCCGTTTTGCTGCAAAGCTTCAGTTCCACTTTCAGATCTGTCACCAGAACCTAAAATGCCCTCAAGTGGCAACAAGTTGAAATCACAACTGGGCACAAGGAAGTGCAAAGAGCAGGAAATACCCGCTACACTGGGAAAAGGGGTACAGAGAAGCCCAGAAGACCATCTGAGCGGCACAGGATGCTGTGCACGTACCTAAAAAGCAGGCACCACACACAAGTGAATTACTTGAAAGTCCCCAACGTTCTAACTACACACAGGGAACCCCTGACATAAAAGTCCGTTTCCTCATTCCTTCCATGCACGGGCAAACTGTTGCTAGGAAATGCCCTCGCTCAGGGGCGCATGCCTCTGGGAGACGTGAAGATCCTGGAGAAAGCCCGAGAGACAAGGTGTGAAAAAGAAACAACGAGGAAAGAATAATGCAGCTGGAACGATTTATTCAGAAGAAAAAATGGATCTACCTCTAAACGCTTTCCAGAGTCACGGAAAACAGGGAAGCAGCCATTCTTTTCTACCACGTACACAGACGCTGCACTTCTGCTAGAATGAGGGAGACTCAAGCAAAAAACAAGACTGAAACAAGAAACCAGGGTTGGACGCGTTTCAGAATAAAGTCGGTGACCCGCTGAGGAGGAGTCCCACTTGTGACTCCACAACGGCCTGCTCTCTAGCAAGTGCCCACAGTCCTTGGCACCATTGCCATGATCAAAAGGACTGTAGGTTAACAACGATGCACCCCCAAAACGAACGCATGAAGAGAGCTCCGATGTACAAACACTGTCACAGGTCCCACCCGTTCAGAAACATTCTAAAACTCAGCGAACGTGCCCTGAAGGACAACCCCCTCTCGGGGACCGAGACATGCCCCAAGTTTAAGAGCAGCCAGACCGAGCCACCTCTGACACTGGGGTCAGGGTCAGGTGGTCCAGCTGTAGTCAAATACGGAGACTGGGATGTGGAGACAGGGGCCCCAAGCAGGGTAGGCGGAGAGAGGCAGTGAGGGCAAAGCTCACACCCCAGGCTGAGACCAAAGCAAGGCCAGGGGAGAGTGCAAGGGCTCGGACCAAGGGGAGGAGGGTCTCTCAGTCCAGCTCTCCTCTCTCCCTTTTACGTTCCGAAACGAGTATGTTCTAGGAAAGAGGGAAAAGAGCAAAATGCTACAGAGAACAGATCTCAATCTGCAAACAGGCAGATACAGCCAGCTAAAGGGTGCATGTCCCTTGGTGACAACATATGGCTTCTCTGGGCTCGCCCGGATTCTGGATGAGGTCAAGAGATGCTCCGCAGTGCCTGGCCTACGGCCCAGAGGCCGACATCAGTTCTCAGTCCACAGACTCATACAAACTTAGGTGTCCCAGGACCTCTCTGATCCCAGAAGCTGAAGGGGCGGGTTAAGGGAGAGCCGGTGCGGTTCAGGAGAGGCCAAGTATGTGACATGAGAGTCCCCTGAACCTGCCTGCTGAGAGCAGCTCACCCGTGTCCCCAGAAGTGGTCAGTGCTGTCACACGCCTAAAAGCCCCACAGACACACGGTAACCACAGGCGGTGGTGCCATGAACAAACCAGGACACATGACTGTCGCTGGACACAGGGTGGCGGTCAGAGGCGGTCGGGGCGCGTCAGAAAGACCAAGGAGCAGGGTAAACGGACACAGACTCGTCACTGGCTCTGCTCATGTGTCCACAACCACAAGACCACGCCATCTCTCACACAAGAACTTCAGACCAGGCTGTAATGGCAAGCGGGGTTTCGCTTAGAATGACAGGATACATGTCATCCTGACGTATCAGGAAGATGCATGAGAAACGACTTTCGTACCAACACTCCTGTAAGACTGTCTTGTTCTGCAGCAACAGACTTCTTAAATATCGCGCGATCTGCTTCTCTTAAGCAAGCGTGCTCGCACATTCGGATTTTACAGTCAACAGGTGACTTATCACCATTATACAAGCAGTGTGTGGAGACAGACAAACCCCCCTCCGAAGCGAGGCGGCCCAGGCAACCCCCCCCCCCCCGCCCCGCCACCAGGCCAGGCCACGCCTGGTCACACCCCACCTTCTTCCAGGCACGCGGGGCCACCCCTCGCTCCCGCAAAGAGGCTCCCGCCAGAGCGGACTTTCTGAGGGAAGACTGGCAGAGGGGTCGGAATGAGAGCCGGAATGGAACGGCCTCCGCGGGTTGTGCCCTTTGAGGCCGGGTGACCCCGTGCGCACCTAATCTCTAGCTCAGCTGCCACCTGGCTTCCTCTAAGTCGTCTTCATTCCAGGCAAATACCCCAGCTGCCTCAACAGTTCCTGAACGGGAGCAGTCAGCTCGGTCACACTCGCATCGGTACTGGGGACACAGGCCCAGAGCTGTACCGCCCTCGACACGGGGTCTGACCAGCCCGGTCCCAGACGGGACTGTGGTTCAGCAGCGTTCCTTGAGGACACGGCTTCATTCTCACTGCCGGCCACACATCACGGGGCGGAGGGGGGTGGGCTCTGACCGAACTTGCGATCGATTCATCCTCACGTCCTTCCCAAGCTGCCGTTAAGGCAGATCTCCCACAGCGAGCCCTCTTGGGTTTTGTTTAGTGGTCTGTTGCCGCTGTTGTTGTCGTTTAAGCACGGGGCTTCTGATTTTCTTCCAACTAATGCCTCATGACCAGTCCTGCCCAATCATTCCTGCCCACCACACTCTTTTTGGGTCATTCTATCATCCAACCTATCACGTGACTCCATCTGCTGTGTGTTGTAGGCACAAGCCACGATGACACGACATTCTGGGGTGTCACTACCACGCTGCAGATTTAAACCAAAGACGGCCAGGCACGGGACGCATCCCCCGACCCTCACCTCCCAGGAAGCCTCTCGACGGCCACCTGCGGCACCAATCCTCTTAACGCCGTGGAAGGTGCTGACTTCTCGCACTGAAGCTAGAACCACAGAAACCCGCCTTCTAAAACCCCAGCGGGTTCTCAGATGGTGCCACATACAGCCCGCCTCCTACCGACACCACCGTCGAGTCGAACTGCCCGTACATAGTTTTTACAAACTATAAAACCAGCTCTCTTAATTCATTCTCAATTCTCAATTAATCCTTCGTTCTTTACTTGAATTGTTCAAATAAACGTGATGGCTCTTCTCTCCTGGGAAATAACAACGGTTCTTGGTCCTTCTAGCATGCAAAATCATCCCGGCCACACGAGAACGGAGAAACCCACACGCCGACGTCACGCCGCGGACAGCACCGGCAAGGAGCCCAGGCCAAGGCGCGAGCTCTTTCTCACGAAAACGATGGAAACATTGCGGACTCAAACCTGCAGCAGCAGCGTACCAGCGTGAGCTCCGGGTCCTGCAGCCAGGACGGCAGCGCTGCCGGCTGGCTCATCGCCTGGAACAGTGTGGCCCTCAGCGCACAGTAATTGTCTCCACGGACTCGCCGTATAGAGGTGAACTTCTGCGACACCTCCTCGTAGCCCTGGGTGGAAGCATCAAAGAATTCAAAGTGGGCATTATTGACTTCGGAGGGTAGGGAAAGTTGTATTCCTGTGGGAAAAAACGTGCCCCACCCCCCACCCCCGCCCCATCGCTGGAAGAACGAGAACAGGCTGGCGGAGGTCTCCTCGCAAACTGCTCCCATTCCGGTTTTTATTAATCCGAAGAAATTAACAGATGCTAGTACTGTACAAAACATCAGCATCTGTAACAGATCCAACACACGAGAACATATAAATAATATACCAGATGTTATGAAAACACTTCCAGCCCCTGGAGCTGGAGTTAGATGTCCCTTTTCTACACAACTGTTGTTGACACTTACTTATTGATAACCAACTTCTGAGGGGTTTAAGCTGTGTTGAAAGGGACCCTAGCTCTAAAGAAGAGATAGGAAATATAGAGATATATTCCTATATTTCCTATAGAGAGATATATTTCCTATAGAGAAATATAGAGAGAAACGTACTAAGTCTCCACCTCCGTATTTTAAAAAAATAAAAAAATCCCTCGGGGCGCCTGGGTGGCTCTGTCGGTTAAGTGTCCGACTCGCTTTCGGCTCGGGTCATGATCTCGCGGTTGTGAGACCGAGCCCCGTGTCAGGCTCTGTGCTGGGCGTGGAGCCTGCTTAAGATTCTCTCTCTCACTCTCCCTCTGTCCCCCTCGCACACATGCATGCTCTCTCTCTCAAAAAAAATAAAATAAAAAATAATAATAATCCCGAGCTTCCATGGTATACTTAAAAAAAGTCCACATGCTAGAAGATATCTGGATAATTCCATTAGACTCTTTAAAAAGTGGATTCAAGTGTCATTCTTATTCAGTCTGGAAGTGAAACGAGGAAATGAAAATGATGAGTGACACCCAAACACAGCCGTCCAAATGGACCATTTTAAAGCCTACTCCAAAAGCAGCCCCCATAAAATGGTCCACGGGCACCGGGCCAAGCTGCTCCTGAGGCCCGAGTGTCAGGATCCACTTTGCTGCCTCCTGCACTTCTCTGGCCTTGTCCTGTGGGCCCTGCTGCCCATCTCACTCGTCCTTGACTGTTGTCACCTGAAGCTCTGCTTCCTCCCCTGCACTTACACAAAAGAAGGAGCATCGCCCTTAACGCGGAGCGGACACCATGCAGACTGTGCCCAAGTACGGGACCCTCGTTATTAGTTTTCAAGGGGCAAGTCACAGGATGATGTTCTAAGTGGGTATGAAATGATTTCTTTCCAACAATAAAATTTTGAGAGTTGCGTTTTCACTTAGTGGTCCAATCACTGCAACACAGTAAGGGCCCAGCGAGCACCTCTTGCCTTCGGTGGACTCCCAGCTATCCTGGGAATACTCGCGATGGCTAACTCAACGGTAACTGCATCTTTCCAAATGCACCAATTACTCATGCTATTTCAGAGGTGACTCAAACTTCTAAAACTAAATTTGGCTTTATACACACTTACTTCCAAAAGAATACCCAAAACAAAAATAAACCGTAAGATAAATAAGGGCAAAAAAAAAAGAACCGAGACACCCAACTGTTACCAGGCCCCTGAGATGCTCTAATTACTGCCACGGGTCCCAGAGTGACACTTTTCTAACTGATGTGCCTTTGGTTATTTGGTCACTGAAAGAGTCCAACTACATGGTCAAATCTTTCTCTGGAACTAAAATCACAAAGAAACGATTTTAGCATGAGTTGCAAAATATGGAATATGTGGATACGCTTAACAGATACGTTCAGTTATGGACCCAGAGGTGCCAATTGTTAGAACGGATCCTTTAAAGAGTCTGAGGTCATGAAACAAAATTGCAAGTCAAGGAAAGCATCTCTGGGGAAGATGAGAAGACGTATGTTAGGGATCCAGCCTCCTGGTTGTCTAGTTTGATATGGGGCTGTTTGGAAAACCTCTAAGCGGACAATACACGTATTCGGCAGATGGCCTCACAAATTTAAATGTTCATGGTCCCAGATATTTCATGAGTGAGCTCTCCACCAAGCGCCTGAGACGTGAGGAGTCTACAGTTCAGACTCGCAGGGAGCAGAGCTAAATTTGGCTCTCAGAGCTTTAAGAGTAGCAGCTACATTCTGAGCAAGGTCAGCCCATTGCAGGGCAAGCATGAGCAGCTGAGGTGCGTGTGGAAGAGGCACAATCGTTTCTATACAAACAAGCTCAGGGGTGCCTGGGTGGCTCAGTCGGTTGAACGTCTGACTCTTGCTTTCGGCTCAGGTCATGATCCCAAGGTCATGGCATCGGGCACGGTGTCGGGCTCCACAGTGAGCATGGAGCCTCGTTAAGACTCTCTCTCTCTCTCTCCCTCTGCCCCTCTCCCCCACTCGCACTCTCTAAGATAAAAAATAAATAAATGAAAACAAGATGTAAAGAAAAGAACATTTTTAAATTTTAAACCCTAAATAACACAGATCTAAACAACAACAAAAATAGACATTCCTATCAAATATGACAGGTCAATATCTCTAGTACAAAAGTACAAAGTCATAATGTAAATAATCCCAAGAGAAAAATGACCAAAGGATAAACCCAGAGGTTATAAGAGGGGATGGAAGTTTTAGGTTGAAACTGCTTTAAGTAGCTCAGAAACGGTCAGAGTAGCAATTCCACATCGTTCAACACACTAAGGAATATTGGACTCAGGGTCCATTTGAGGGGAGAACCAACAGGGTGCTGTGGTCGGCCAGTACGCACTGCGGCAGGCCAAGGGTCCAACTGAACGATAACCCAGCCAGTCACAGCAGGACCACGTCATGGGCATCCCCAATGTCCCACAGCCTCAGACACTACCTAGGGGGTATCAATCTATGCAATGGGACAAGGAGGGGCAGCTCCAGGGACACCCTAAATAAAGGGAGCAGTTCCAGATCCCTTTGCATAAGGAGTGCAGGAGAGCCCAAGCCCCTCAGACAGGAAGGCATGAAACCAAACCCAGGTGGGGACAGCAGGAGGCATGGCATCTGCTGGCCCCTCCCTACGGCTTTTACCACAACAAGCCAGAAGGACCTGGCCCCGAATGACCAAATGACCCCAAGAGGACACCCAAGGACTGACCCTACTCTGAGCAGCACAAATCTACGTCTAACAGATATGTTTTCCCAAGAAACTAAGTTACTGAATAACTGATACTGACTCTATATTAATACTATGATTCAAAACAAGTCCCTTACCTTTGGAGTCCATTTCCTCATCTCTAAAATTAGAATAGCGATATTTACAACGTCTAATAGCAGTTGTTGTAACTATGTCTAAAAATATAAAAGGACATACTACGTAATTACTTATGACAGACTATTTGAAAGGCCTGAACTGTGTGCATGTAGGCACTGTACCTTTTTCATACATGTGGCTTTTTGGGTATTTCCCCTCCATTCTTTTTTGCAGTAGTCCATGATGTCCATTTCAGGAGCTACACTTAATCTGGCTTCTGTTGAAGAATCAAAAACAGGGGTGGGTAATGAAACAAAGCACAATCAAAACAACAGACGGCTTTACTCAGAGGTTACTTCTTCTCTCACTTCATTCCAAAAAGACCCAGAATCCCCTCAACCTCCCACCATCACCTCACTCCTAGATAACCTGGAGGTGTTCCAGTGGGCCTCCCTCGTCACCATACCTCACTCTCCACACAGCAGCCAGACACTTCAAACTCGAGTCAGACAACAGCCATCACCCCTGGGTTCTGAGAGCTCCAGAACCCCGAGTGGAATGGATGTCCTTACTTCCTGCCAAGGCCCTTAGGTCGCACCCCCGCCCCACCGCGGCGTCTCTGGCCCCTGCTCCCACCCCACCTGCGGCCTCGCCTGTACTTCTCCGCCACACCTGTGGGCCTCCGTCACTCCCTACCTACCGGTCTCTGCTCAAATGTCACCTAACACCCCTAGGTCCCAACACCCCCCGCACACCTTCACTCTATTCCCCTTCCGCTGTTTTGTTCTTCTTCTTGGCACTGATTACCACCTGACGTATTTCTTTTTCTGCATTCCTCCCCTAAACCCCCACACATACCCGCACCCACAGACACAATAAGGCATAATTCCTCAACGGCAAGGGCTTATTTTGTGTCTCAGCTGTGATCTTAGCACCTGGCATTGCACTGCCACAGGGTGTCCTAGAATACTGTTCTAATCAAATTAAATGTGCACGTCTCAGCCGTGAAAAAATACATCTACTGGTTTTTAATTAGTTTTTATATCCATTATACAAAGAGATAACAGCTATTTTAACAAAAACTGTATCTGTCTTTATTTATTTATACTCTGCCTGATCCCAAAAGGCTGTAAAGCTGTTGACAATAAGCCAGAAGCTAACAGAGCTCTCAACGTTAGCTGAACCACGGACCTCATTTGACTCGAACGATACGTTAAAAATACGACTTGCAATCAGACAAATTATATAATAAAAAATGGCTTTTAGATTTGCCTTATTTAAAATAGAAGGTATGGGTTTGATTTGTGGTATACATGTATGCACACGCATGGGTGTGTGTGTTTTAGGAAGAAAGTGAAGGAAATTCTCAGGCACATCTAGATCTCCTTTTTAAATTATTGAAGAAGTAAGCGTCAGCGAGGAAATTAGGATACAAACACAGAAGTCCCTTACAAGGTATTTACTCCTGAGGAAGCAGTAAATTAAAAACACACTCAGCCCAATTCAACAAACATTTACTGAATGTCTCACATGTGCCAAGCACTGAGCTGGAAACCGGGGTCACGAAGGCCGTTAAGACCCGGACTCTGTCCTGAATGGGTCTGTGGACGGAAGAAGAAAAGACCACAGGCATTCACAACCCAGGGTGTGATGGGTAGAGGCATGAGTAAGGAACACAAAGTCCTTTCTGCAGATAACATACATACAATTCTCTGTGGCCTAAGTCAGGACCCGCTTAAACGTAAACACACCTTGAAGCATAACACACAGACACCACAGTTCTCGATGCTGCACAGCCAATCCTCAAATGCAGACCCATCGGTGCTTAACTTCAAAAACCATTTTTTGAGCGTCTACGCAGTGGAGGGAAGAGTTCCTCGTATCTGCCTTCTCACTCACCTCCCCACGACGCACAAGGAACTGCAAACATCCAGAGTTGAGGACACTGACTGGGCCACGATTTTCCACCAGGCAGTGTTGTGAGCCTGTCCGGACAGCACACGTCCAGCTCAGGAAGGAAATCATGGGAACAAAGTCCAGCCTTCCTGCTCTCCCAGCCCGTGTTCCTCATTCCTGCCCACACCAGCGAAAGCCCTGGGCCCCGGGCAGGGTGGGCCTGGTCACCGGCCCAAAACCAAGAGGAGGAGGAGGAGACCTCACGAGATCGAGAGGACGAGTCACAGGCCACAACCCTGTGCTGAACGAGAGGCCTGCGGGAGGTAATGAGGGTTGGAAAAGGGAGGACCCACACGGCTACTAGCATCAAAATGACACTCTAAGTCCCGTCCTGCAGCTGTTCTTGGGAGGAAGGCTCCAACAACCTCCGCACGCCCTCCTCTAGGGCAGGAGCTAGAGGCACAGGACAGGCAGTGCCTGACCTTGATCAAGCAGCTTTCTTTCTTTCTTTCTTTCTTTAACTGCAAACTACAGACTCCGTTACTATTTCCAAGAACGAACATCGTTTTTTAAACGTTTGTTCATTTCTGAGAGAGAGCACGCACCAGCGGAGAAGAGGCAGAGACAGACGAGGAGGATCCAAAGCAGGTTCCATGCTGACAGCACAGAGCCTGATGTGGGGCTTGAACTCCCAAACCGTGTGATCGTGACCTAAGCCGAAGTCTAAGACGCTTAACCAAATGAGCCACCCAGGAGCCCCAAGAAAGAACATTTCAAATGGGAAAAAAAAAAAAAAAAAAAAAAAAAAAAAAAAAAAAAAATCCAAAGGAGAAACTGAAAACTAGGTGATAACCAGGAGCTCAAATAACCAAGAGGTCTGGTCCTAACCCCCATACGGTAACACAGACAAGGAGTCAGAACCTGGAAAGATGGGCACTTAAAACCGCACTTCAGAAAGCTGGGCCTCTCAGTCAAAGGGCAGGCTAGGGCAAGAATCACACTTTTTCTGTAATGGGCTAGAAAATAAATAACGTAGGCTCTGAGAGCCGTAAGGTTTCTGACACAATTACTCAACTTTACCATGTGTGAAAGCCATCACAGACAATATGTAGACTAAGAAATTCCAATAAAACTTTATCAAACTAGGTGGCACATCAGATTTGGCCAGGGAGCCAATAGTTTGCCAGCCCCTGGGCCCTTTTGTTAATGAAAGGTGTTTTCAGTAATAAAGAGAGAGCAAAAGAAAACTTTCTGCATTCGTCCGGGCTCTGGCTTGGGAAAGAGGAAGTCTCCCAGAGAATTCATAATCACAGGCTGGCTCTCATACAGGGACAGGGCAGGAATTCAGATTAGCCCCAAGACCCTGGCAATTCAAGTTTAGAAATGAACATAATGTGGCCCAAGGTTGGTGGCACCCCGGGTGCCTAGCGGGAACAAGGCCAAACTCTCTCACACTCGAGGCAGGGCGCACGAGCCCTATACAGAAATGCAAAATCTGAGCTTGCAATTCAAACTTCGGAGAAACAAGAAACAAGCAAAACTAGCAGGTGGCATAATTAGACCTGCTAAGATTTGCAGGGAATGAACTGTTCAGATCCAGAAGACTATGTTTTAAATGCTTAAAGAAATAAAAGGAGTAAGAAACATGAGCAAAGGGCAAAAAACTATCAAAAAGAGACCAGGTAAACCTGAAGGGAAGACAGAACTTTTTAAAAAAGAAACATTTTATTTTTAAATCTCTACACCCAATGTGGGGCTCGAACTTACATCCACAAGATCAACGGTTGCACGCTCTACTGACTGGGCCAGCCAGGCGCCCCCAGAACTTTTCCAAAAAAGAAAGAAAAGAAAAGAGATCCGAAGAAATAGTACAGAATGGAACAGGGGCTACAAGAAAAAAAATCTACAAAAGGCCACGTCATGAAGAGCCTTGGATGACTGAAGGAGGCCAGCACACATCTACTCAGAGTTCTGGAAGGAGTGAGCAGAGAGAATGAGAAGAAGACAATATTCAAGAAGATAATGGCTGAGAATTCTCCCAAACTGATGCAAACTAGGCATCTAGGGATTCAAAAGGAAGAAAACCTCAAGCAGTATGTTTTTAAAAGTCCACCCTTCACAGACATCAGAAAGAAGCTGCAGAAAAACACGACACATTATCTACCAAGGGCTGGTGTGAGCGCAGTACTGCCACTCCCCCAGAAACGACAAGACAAGGGGATAGTCCTCAAAAAAGTCGCAGAAAACACCTGCTCGTCTGGAGTTATTCAACAACAAAGTGAAATAGAGAAGTTTTCCAGCAAACAGAGCATCCCACCAACAGACCCTTCAAGAGGCACTTCCCAAGGATCTTCTTTCAGGAAGGGCAACGAACCCAGAAGGACTAAGATGCAGGAAGGAGTGTAAAGGGATCCACTCCGGCCTCGGACTAAAGCTGGAAATGACACAGCTCACTGAAAAGCTAAAACACCCGCAGCATGTGGAGGGCGACGCTGGCGGGCAGGGTCGAATTGCCGCAAAGCAAGCCAGCGTCGCCAATTGTCCTGCAAATGCAGCAGGGACACCCAATGACGAAGGAACCACTTGCTCCCCAGGAATACGACTAACCAGGAAGGCCTCTGCGTCCAAAGTGAATCGTGTGCAGCGGCAGCAGCAGAAACAGAGCACCTGCGGAAACTTCACGGAGGACGGAACAGTGTGGCCAAGGAACGCCCCTGACTGGACGCCTACAGAGAACGTCTTCGAGGGCTAGCACGGTAAAGCGGTCCACCAACCCCTTGTGAGGACAACTCAAGGAAGCCTTGAACATGATCAAAAACCCCGCTTTGTATCATTTGTTCCTAATCACGCACATGACTATTATTTTTGTTAACCATAAACTACACAGCAGTTAGTTCTCAAAACCGACCGGCAGCACACTCGCATGACACAGGTCATGAGAGAGACGGTGGCGCTGGTGGATCGTTTATGGAGCATCCCCCGAGTGGAGCACCCCCACTCGGCCCCAGCGGGGACCAGCCAGGGAAGGCCCTGCCGGCCACGCGCCCGGCGGAGGAGGCCGGGGGAGGCCGGGGGTAAGGCCTCACCCTAGCGGCAACGGGCCCGTGGGTTCTGGGCACGATGAGAAGAGCAGGCGTAACTGAGCAGAAACACGGACAAAAGGTCACGAAACAATCAGAGGATTCGGGCTACTGATCCCGTGATCGTTCTATCTCACAAGCCCGTGGCATCCACGTGGCCACCTGCATGCCAAGACGCATGGAGCCCGCTTCTCAAGAAGTCCTTCCGCTGGAAAGGAAACGTGCATTTCAAATCCAAACTCTCCCCCTAAGAATATGAGGGAAATCATGAACTGAGGGAGGTGGCGTCACGAGATTAAGCAAATCCGCACGCTGCGAAAATGATACGAATGTAGAGAACGCGGGGAGAATATTGGCATGAAATTTTTAAAACCTCAGGAACCGGTACTCCCCAAACATACCTCGGCAAAATGGATAACGAGACGCAGCTAAGGCCATATGCAGAAGAATGTTTCCTAGGAAGCAGGTCTCAGTATTTTATGGAAACGGATACAGCGATTTAACTGCATTTTCTACTATAAATAGTAAGGCTATGAATAAAACAATTCCAAACATACCTGATAACCCTCTTTCATGTATAAGTAATTCTTTCTCCTTTTCTATTTCATCCGCGTCACGATACATGTCCTCCTCACTGAAATCACACCAAATTAGACATTTCAAAAATTTGTTGCACTGGCATTTTCCCTCTTATTACAGTATGCGCTTGCTTAAAAAATCTGTAAGACACGAAAAGTTTAACTTTTTCCTGTTACGTGATGATGACTGAGAAAGTGTGGCTCTCAAATCCTGGTTGCACATGTTGCTATCACTCCACACTTTCTTATGTCACAAGCAAATTTTACAAACACTACTTTAAAAACAAGGACAGGAAAACATCAGTTATTACACGTCCTCAACGCTAAAAGCCCTCCCAAGGCTCCTCCTGCTCCCTGACCCCCACGCTCACGCTGCCACCCACGTCCTGTGGCGCGTATCCCTACTGTCCCACGTACTTGAACCGCTGCCAATCTGACTCGGGACTCACACGACAGGTTCCTGAAGAGTCTCCAGTCTCATCTAGTGACTGAACGAGAACCTACTATGCACTAGAGAAGGAAGAAAACCCCACGGGTGCTGGACGAGGATTGAAAAAGGGTGCCTCCTTTGCCCCGCGAGATAAGCCACAACCTGACAATGATGAGAAACAGAAATACCAGCTCTGTCTTGGCTCAAACCACAAGACACGTGAAAGCGCCCCCAGTCCCAAGGTGGACCAAGAGTAAGTGACAAGAGGACAGGACAGCCTCCATGCCGGTGGATGGTACGACCAGTAAACCCGCAGAACCCCAGAAAGGCTCAGGGACCAGAGGTGCCAAGTACTGGCTGGTGTACACGTAGGGTGAAATCAGACCCCTAATTCCCTGCAGTCCCTCCCCGTGACAGCACAGCCCCAGTCCTCACGCCAGACAGAGGCTCCGGGTGCCAATGAATCACAGGAAGGGGTTAATAAGGTTAATGACAAATAAGGAATTAAGCGACCGACCCGAGAAACTCCCATCCCCGGTGACTGCAGCACCCCAGCTCCCAGCACATGGCCCAGCACGGCAGGGGAAAGAGGAAGGAAGAGGTGAGCGGGAGCAAGAGACAGAAGGGGTGCTGAGAGAAGCAGACCGAAGTGGGGAATCTAACAAACCCGCCTTCTCCCACGTCACTGAAACCCTACGGTGGCTCCCAATAAGCAGGCAGGTCTACACGTGGGCCTAACCCGCCGCTCTAGCCTGCAGGCCACGATTCCTCTCCGCACAGCCACGCTTCAGTCCAAACCCGGACCAACACCAGCCTCTGCTTTTACGCCTGTGACTGGCTCCATCCGCTCCCTCTGCTTGCACGGCTCACTGCTTAACACATCAGGACACACACAGCACGGGCGGCCCCGCCGCAGAGCGCCGTGGCTAGCGTGGGGGCCCGGAAGTCACATCAGGGTTTGGCCGCTCCTTGGCACCTTACGGCCCTGTGTGTGGGACCGTGGAACTAAACTAGCTGTAACTCTCAGCACCTAGATTTAACTACCTGTGAACAACAGACAGTACTCTCCTCAAAAGACTGTTGTAAAAAGACACATATAAAACACGAGCGCTCTAAAAAGTTAGCCATTCTCCTTCTCATACTACGGCACTGGTGCAGAGTATTAATAAACGGTTTGCCCGATGGTCATTTCCTGTTCCTTTTTTTCTTTCTAAATAAAGGCGATGGTGTGTGTGCGTGCCTATTTTTTTAAAACACCGTGGGGCTGAGGGGACATATTAGGAAAAGGTACTTTCCATGTGCTCTGACCCCCGTGAGATTCCAGGTAAAAGGTATGGTGTCACCCAGGGAGCCCACGCCAGAGGTAAAAGCAAACAGAAACCAGGTTCGCGGGGACCAGACATCAAACGCCTAAAATAAAAAGTGACTAAATATGTTAGTTCTTCTTTCAATAATTTTGTGGTAACTTCTGGCCTCCTCGCTAGCTTTATCGAACAGGAGAGAACTTGATCCTGTAAGACAAGCATTTAAGTGAACCACTTTCTTGATCATCATCAGAAGCATGTCTTCAGGCAAGCCACTTCCCTAATCTTGGCCTCCGTTTTCTCATCTGCAAAGCGAGAGGAGTAGGCTAGATCCGCATGATCTACACGGTTCCTCTTCGAGGACTTAAGTTCTAACACACTATCAACCTATGTGTTGTTAAAAAAAACTGTACTTCGGGCGAATTCTGTGGCTACGCCGCAGGCACATTTGGGTCTACTTTTGTCCTCTTCCTTTTTAACCTGCAAAATAACCAAAGTGCAATCAGGACACCAGTGCCCAGAGGAAGTTCCCTAAAGGAGCATCTCTCAGAACAGCCACACGTACAAATTGGCACCAAGGCCAATAGGAAAGGAACAAGGAGAAGTCAGCATGAGAACAAAATGCAAAGGGAAGACAGAGTAGAAGGAAAGATTATTGGAAATAAAAAGCAGTGATTCAAGATACACAAAAGCAGCAAAGCAGAAACTGACGAATGGGAGGCCAGAGCACATTCAAATTACTTTAGCCACAATCAGATTTCACTCAGATCCTGTGCACAAACGTTTGCTAACGTCCCTATCCCCCAAGGACAAGCATTCAAGGACATTTGCTAACTTCACAAAGCCACCAAGGAAATTGTAATATGGCCTTTAATTCCTTGGAGAGAGAATAAATTTTTCAGTTTAAGCAGTAAGTTCCATTAGTATGGTCAGAGAAGAAGATATTTAACAGCCAAAATGAAATAGTCCCCCAACATAAGGACAATCAACTGGAAAGAGAGATGTGACAGCAAGAAAAATAAAAATTTTAAGAAATTAGTTCACTCAATATATTAAAGCTGAAAATAATGGCAAATGAAGCATTTACCAATTTATTATAAATACATGCGTACTATTTATAAGTGTATTATTTATTATTTATGTTTTTGTTGTATATTAATTATATTTAAATAGCTAGAAGCTTGAATTTTTGTTACGAGAAGGGAGGATAGTGAAATAATGAAAAGAAAAAGGATATTACATTGTAAGATAAAATTGTCAATGCCGGTCAGTTTCAGAAATTTGGTAATTTTTTGTGTTTATGAGTCAAGTTGGAGTAGGAATGGGGAGTGTCTACCATTTGGCACTAAAGAGGCCACCAAAGCCCAACGACTCAACTGATCACCACCACAAAAGCCTTCCTTCTAGAAAATATACCGATAGCTAGAAAACTAAGACAAAGTCTTAAACGTGACTTGATTTTTGGGGGACCATGGCATTCGTGAATCATGCTCAATTACACAACTCAGTTAAATTTCAAAACCAAAATCCTAGTAAGTTCTACTTAGAAAATTCCTAGAAATTCTTAGTTTAGCACCATAATGTTATTTTAAAGTGTATATTTTCAAGCCCCCGTTTTCTCCTAAGCTAGAGATGAAATATTTTATTCTTAATATTAAGGCAATATACATGATTAAGTTACGTGACTTTGCATACTAAATTATAATCTCTCTTGCTCTGTTTAAAGACCTGAGTTAACAATAAATTTTTGAAAACTTAATTTAAAAAGGCTTACTACCAACAGACAAAATTATACTATTGCCGAGAACAAAAGCTATAAACTAAAAATACATCGGTCAGTGAAGCAAGACATTTCTGCAAAGCCAATTTTTCAATTTCTGATACAAGTAAACAGGTTATATGAAAAAAAGTCAATTCTAACTTCTATGCAAAGCTAAGACAGCATGTTAACCACTCACCATTATGAACACTTGCATTAAGTTCCCCTCTGTTGCCTAAAAAGGCTAAACTGAGTATGACTTTGTTCGGCTCTCTGGACTTGAACGCTGCTGTTCGTGCTTAACTTGGCCTATCCTAGAACGCCAATGGCCCAGGCAGTGTTGGTGAGACGGTGTCAACCATGGGACAGCAATGTACCTTCCCACAAAGGCACAGGAAAAGCAAAGACCACTCAACCCAGCCTCTCTCCACCACTTAGCGGCTGTAGAGATGGGTGAACAACACATCAAATGCAGGAAAGTACCGGCACCCAAGCCAAAATTCCACCTCCCTTCTGCGAGTGGACTTTCCATGACTGGCTCATGCTACTCCAGAGGTATCTGGGGACAACCCAGACATCCTCAACAATGAGGTTGGAAACAAGCTTTACATCCAGGTGGGAGAAGAGGCAGGAGGGAGTAGCTGTTACCCTATCAAACATACCCCGCAGGAGGTAAGGAGGCAGGTGGGAAAACACATAGCAATACCCAAGAACAATGGTTTAACAACTTGTTGTTCACAGCCCTTCTGAAAATCCACAGCTTTCATCAGAAGCTCAGCCCAGAAAATACACGTCAAATTGCACCTTCAATTTCAGAGGGGCTCACAGACACGCTCTCCACCACACACAGTCCTAAATTCAAACCATGTCCCACCATCAGGCGGACAAAGAAGGGCCTCGAAGTAGTCTTGCTTCTGAATTCCCTAAGCATGTCTAGCCTGGCCACCAACCATGTCCCAAGACCATCTTGGTCCTCAAGGTTACCTTAGCTAAGGGCAAGAAGCAGATACAGCCTAAGTCTTGAAATGTAGGGGTAGGGTGAGCAGGGGATAAAGCACGGCCAACCTGCTCATGGGAACAGTGAGGAAGCTTCAAGAAAAGTCAACCAAATCTGGTCCGATCTAAGACTTCTTCAAGTCAGACCCTAAGTCATCTTGGGAGCCATCCTTAAGGCCTGCCCAGAGGATGACAACCACAGCTCTCAAACAAGCTAGGAGAGGTCATTATAAATCACGTTCCTCTGCCTGGTTTTGCTGAGAAAGCCAGAAAGAGATGGGGGTGAGGTTCCCACTGAGGCATCAGGGAACCTGGCCCTCAAACCTCTTCCGTCTCCCTGGCCGAGCTGCACCTCTGGAATCTGCACCTGTTTCCTAACGTGTAAAATGACAAACCTAGGCCGTTTTTTTGTTTTTGGTTTTTTTCCAGATTTCTTTCAGACCAAGTCTGTAATTCTGACAGCAGTGAGAGGTGTGCCTCAAAACCTTTTGGGAAAGAGTGCTCCTCACCATGACCTATTTCCCCAGGTTCTGACTCAGGAAACTTGCCAACTAATTATGCATACTTTCAGGAACATGATTCTGGCTCCAAAGTTCCTGCATCTCACGGGGGCATGAGAATGCTGGGGCCAAGGCTAAGGTGCAGCTTCTGGGGGCAGGGTCTCTAACCAGGGAGTCACGGCTCGGACCACCAGGGCAAAAGCAAGGGAGGAGCAGTTAGAAACCAGCATGAGCTGTGAAGGGGCAGAAGCAGAAGGCACCCCCACCTCCCCCAGCCTACTTTACCCTCTGGGAAGTCTGCAGTAGTTCTCCAACCCAGAGAGCAAACCTGCAGCCAGAGAGCACATCAGCTCACACGTGGGTCTGTAGAGCGGTTTCAATTTTAAAAATCAAGGTATTCCATTAAAAAGTCAGGGTATTGGGATTCTTTAAATACAGAAAATCCAGCAAGCAGAGGACAGAACCTAGTGGACTCTGACCCCAACAGCAATGGACACAGCTATCCAGGAACCAATGGCCCACACCTGGCCAGCCTCACTCGCTTAGGTTACCTGCATAGCTCCTGGGGTGGGGGAGTGTGCGACTGCCTATTGCAAAGCTTTCCCAATAGCCATTAACACATTAAGTGTGGATACTACCATCCCAGAGGGTTTAGATGCTCAATAAATGAGAATGTCAACGCCCATGATAAAGAACCAGGCACAGGAAAGTTATTATAATACACTAGCTGTATACCAGGCCTGCCAAACACCCCTTTTTAGGAAATGCCAAAAAAAAATCTAATTTGAACACACCTTACAATTCAACTTGCCAGCCAATTAAGCTGTCAAAATAGTTATCTGAGTGCTTTCATCAATTCTGAAATTCAAAGACATTTATATGTGCCTAGAACCTGAAAGTGTAGAAAAAGTTGCAGCCTTCAAGTTTACACTTCGCTTCCACCTTCCCCCCAGACCCTTGCTAAAACTATAAACTCTTCCAACTTAAGCTGCCTTCTTTACAGTTCTCTAAAAACTGCTCTAACCAGCACTGTCTTTCGTGCTTAAGAGTAACGGGGGTGGGGGTGGGGGTGGGGGTGAGGAGGAGGAGAGCTTGTTAAGCTCCTAACGGGCAAAAGAGAATTGGGTCAGACTCGGTCCAAAGTCTATTCAACAGGTGGGGCGTTCATCAAGCGGCAACTTGCCTTCCAAGAACAAACTTGTCGCATGGTTCAGTTTTCTTTTGGCCGTGATAGAAGCAACCTTACTTCCTTCCCCAACTAGGTCGGAGGAAAGATTCACTGGGAGTTAGTTATAACAATACGCTTTTCCGGTTTGTTTCCCAAGTTCCCGGAGCTCTGTTTTAACTTTGGAGCAACGCAGATGTAAAAACAGAGGGCACTGGGTGACCAGGACTGTGAGCCGGACCCTGCGGGGAAACCATCTGTACCGACACTGGATGCAAGTGTCTTCGAATTCCTCTCCGTCGCCGACGACCTTACCCCGAATACAGGCTGCGAAGGGCCCTTAGCCGGCTACTCCCCAGCCCACCCCACGCCCAGCCTTCCCGAGGGGACCGACCCAGAGCCCCCGCCCGCCCCCGCTGCGCCCCGCGACTCACTGCTCGGCTGGGCACCGCACCGCGGTCAGCGGCTGCCCGCCGGCCGCCGCCTTCCCGCCCTCCCGCGCCGCGGCTCTCGCGGGGCCCGGGGACGCGGCCCCCGCCTCCCGCGCCGGCTTCTCAGCACAGCTCGCGCCCGGCCACGATCCGGGCTGGGGCATGGTGCCCCGATTCATCGGGCCGCCGCCGGCGGCGGCGACGCCGGGGTTCGGCCGCCTCCCAACGATCCGGGGCCCCTCCCGTCGGGGCGCCCGGCCGTGGCCGCCGCCGCCGCCGCTGTACCGCCCGCCGGCTTCCGGAGGCTGCGCAGAACGCTTCCGCACGCGTCACCGCCGCCGGCCCCGAGCCCTCTGACCCGCGATGAGGGGGCGTGGCCCGCTAGGACTGGGTGGGCGGGGAGCCCTTCGACGCGGCGCCTGAGCTTGCGGCTGCGCGGGCTGAGCCGCGGTCGATTGGAAGACCTGCATGGGGTGGACACTGCGCATGCTCCACACAGCTGGTCCAAGCTGGGGTTCCCCGCGCGTCAGGGTTGCCGTGGATGTTGCGGCCCTTCCGGGGCGTGAAAGGAGGGGAAGAACACTGAACCAGCGGAGGAACGCGAGGAGGAGGAAGGCCAGCCTGGGGTGTGAAGAATGCTAATGTGTTTGGGCGCCTTGCAGTGTCATTCTGGACTTCCGAGCCGGGCGGGGTTTCCTTGACCATAAAACGAAGGATGTGGGCAGACTGAGTGATGTGCGGCTCGCCTGGCCTTCCCCGAGTGACAGCTCCGTCACGACCCGCCCCCGAGCCCGGAGAGCTTTGGTCTTGGGCGTGGGGTCGGGCTTGTTGCTCCGGGGCTGGGAGTTACGGTCCCTCGTCTCTGCGAGGGCGGGAGGCTGAACTGGTTCTACCCGAGTTGAGCAAGCTCGGCAGTGTGTGTTCATGGGCCGTATTGTCTAAAGTGAAATTTAATCTGTTTCAGATTCTGTGTCTCCCTCTCTCTGCCCCTTCCCCGCTCATGCTTTGTCTCTAAAAAATGAATAAACTTTAAACAAAAAGTTAAAGTGAAATCTGATGTAAGGGAATACGAGCAAAGGGAAAATATTAGCAGGCCTCAAAGATCAGAAGAAGGCGAAATGTTTCATCTCTGGGGAGAAAATAGAGTCGCCTCGAAAGATGAGCAGTCGGGAAATACACAGGGGTATTCCTAAAGCAGAGTGCAGGACCGGGGTATGGAGGAAGGGAACCCATGGGCACTTCAGAAACCCGCAACTATTCGGGGACAAAACAGGTAGCAGGAGATTTTACTGAAAAATGAAACTGGAAGAAGAATGCTAGGGACCAGATGGGAAAAAGCTTCCTTAGGCTAAAGAGGGAGCTGGTGCTTGAGCCTCCGGCAAGATGGGAAGGTGGAGACTATTTTAAAAGATCACTTTGCAGTTAGAGAAAAGTTTGGAAAAGGGCAAAACTGGGAGTCCAGCGTAGGGAGGCTAGATAGTAGTGGGCATCAAAGGGAGAAACTGGATGGGAAGAATATTTTGTCCTCCAAGAATATTGGAGGACAGCGGTCAAAAGGCACAAACTTCCAGTTATAAATAAGTGCCAGGGATGTAATGTATAACATGATGACTATGTCTGACGCTGCTGTAGGATATACAGGAAAGCTGTTAAAGGTAGATCCTAGGAGAACTTTTTTCTTGTATCTATATAAGATGGTAAGTGTTTAAACCTGCAGTAGTCATTTCACAGTATATGTAAATCAAACCATTGTGTTACACACTTTAAATTGATGCAGTGATGTGTGTCCATTATTTTTCAATATGCTGGAAAAATAGGGGTACAATAATTGTACTTTGAGGTGAAAAACTATGGGGTGGGGTTTTTTTTTCCTTTCATTTTGAAAAAGTAATAAGCCCGCATGCTTTAAAAAATTCAGAGCATACCAAAGAATATATCGGGAGGGGTTGTATTTCCCATGGCTGTTAAGGATGTGGGATTATCGTGCCCTGAATAGTATCCCCCCAAATTCATGTCCACTTGGAACCTCAGTGTGACCTGCTTGGAAATAGGGTCTTTGCAGATGTAATCCGTTAAGAGGAAGGTCTTACTAGACTAGAGTAGGCCAGAAATCCAGTGACCGGTGTCCATGTAAGAGGAGAGGTTGCCGAATATAGTCACAGAAGAAATAAGGACATGTGAAGTTGGACGCAGAGATTGAAGTGTTGTAACTATATGCAAAGAAATGCAGGAAAAGGCAAGGAAAGAGGATTCCAAAGAGTCTTCCGAAGAAGTGTGGCCCTGCTGACAACTTATTTCAGACATCTGTCCTCCAGAACTGTGAGGGGATAAGTTTCTGTTGTTTCAAGCCCTCATTTTGTGGTAGTTTGCTGTGGCAGCTAGGAAGCTAACAGAGATCAAGCTGAAGACTTAAAATTTTATCAGGCTGAGTTTATTGAAAAGGGCCCACTAAGCAGATATTCTAGATACAAGATGTTATTTCCAAGGGTTAGCAAAAGCGTAACAGTTTGTTTGAATGGTTGCTGAGTATGTCTTTTTCTATTATGCATGTGAATCTGGGAAAATAATCATAAGATGGGTGTGGGGACCCAATGGGCCCACGATGAGAAGGACCCGAGCAACACCCTATTGATCTCTTGACTTCCATCCTCCCCAAAGTACCTACACTAAATGAAATGCCAGAACTGCCTAGGATACTATCGGGGAAGGTATCCAAAGGCTTGGAGGTAAGGGAGTTGACACATTAGAATGGACTTACCACGTAAGACTTGCTCATCCACCCCAGAAGGGTCCAAGGGACATTACCCTTTACCATGACTGTGAGAAGTAAATCTATGAGGGGAGCCCCAGCATCTTTGAAGGGCTCTGCAATTGTTCTCTGTAATCCGGTAAATCTTACAATAGAAACTACCACCATAAAACTGGGATTCCTAAATGCAGTGGGGATAACAGAATCCTAGGATAGCAGGAACCAAGAGGTGGCACTTAGCTGCCAAAAACTAGATGGCTGTGGTTACTGTAATGGACAGCTGAACCCAAGCAGTAATCAGAATTGTCTGACTTGCAGAGACCTATGACATTGCCCACTTGATCATAGTGTCCCTAGGGAAAAGAAGAAATGGACAATCTACTAAATTCATACTTGGTATAAACAGAAGAGTTCTAGGCCTAGTGAACAGAAGTCCTAACTTGCATCACCGAAACAGGAAGTCACAGCCCCTCCATCATTTCCTATACTTGAGCCAGTTTATACACTTAGAATTCTTTGAATGAAGGAGAGGCCAAGTCCTCTTGAACGACCTTGCTGCGTTGCCAAAAATGTATATTATTTATTAATAAACTGTCAGGCTTTTCTAACCCTCGAGGTAACATGCTGTATCTAGAATATCTATTTAGTGGGTCCTTTTCAATAAATTCAGCCTGATAAAATTTTATCAGTCTTCATCTTGATCTCTGTTGTGTTCTAGGCCAAATCCTCTTGAGGAAGGACCTCGCTACATTGCCAAAAATGTATATTACCCTTCCCCCAAAGGGTCCTGTGGCCATCTACCAGGGTGATTGCGTACTGGGGGAAAGGAAATAATCAGGCTTTGGGAGACTAGGACACAATGGCTCTAACTTGACACTGATTCATGGAAACCCAAAACATCATTGTGTCTGCACAGTGTAGGGTCTTATGGAAGTGATTAATGGAGTTTTAGCTCAGGTTCATCTCACATTAGGCCCAGTGGGTCTCTGAACACATCCTGTGGTTACTTCCCCAGTTCCAGAGTGTGTAATCAAAATAGACATGCTTAGCAACTAGCAGAATTCCCAGTTGATCCCCTGAGCTATAGAGCAAAGGTTGTTATGGTAGAAAAGGCTAAATGGGGAGCACCTGGGTGGCTCAGTCGGTCGAGCATCCAACTCTTGATTTCAGCTCAGGTCATAATCCCAGGGTCATGAGATCGAGCCCCGGGTCGGGCTCTACACTGAGTACGGAGCCTGCTTAAGAGTCTCTCTCTCTCTCGACCTCCACCTCTCTCCTCTGCTTGTGCTCTCTCTATATAAAAATGTATAGGCTCTCTGCCTATAAAAATGTAAACCAAAAGCAACACCACATTCTTGGAAGAATTGCAAAAATTAGCACTACCATTAAGGACTTGAAAGTTGCAGAGGTCATGATACCCACTACATTCCTTTTCAACCAGCCTATTTGGCATGTGTATAAGACAGAGGGATCTTGGGAATGGCAACGGATTTTCATAGATTATGTGGTGATTCTAGTTGTACTGCTATTCCAGATGTGGTTTCATTGCTTGAGCAAATCAACACATTGCCTAGAACTTGCTATGTAGCTATTGACCTGGCAAATCCTTTTTGCCTCAATACCTGTTGAAAAAGACTACCAGAAGGAATTCACTTTCAACTGGCAAGGCCAGCGATTCACCTTCATTAACCCACCACAGGATATATCAACTCTTCAGCCCTATGTCATGATTTAGTCTGTGGAGACCTCCTTTCCCTTCCACAGAAAATCACACCGTTCCATTACACTGAAGATCAAATGCAGGAAGTAGCAATTACTGTATACATATTGGCGAGATATTTGCACTTCAGAGGATGGGAAATAAATCCTCCAAAATTCCAGGGCTTTCTTCCTCAGTGAAATCACTAGGGGTCCAGTGGTATGGAGTGTATCAAGGGGAAGGATAAGTTGTTATTAAAGGAAGAGGCACAACACCTTGTAAGAAAAGAGAAGTTTCTGCCACGTGCCCAGGCTACTGTGCAAGTTGCTCTGCCATTTGGGTCAAAGGATCCAGTAAATCCAACGGTGCTCGAAGCGTCAGTGGCAGATGGAGATGCTGTTTGAAGTCTTTGGCAAGCAGGTATAAGTGAATCACAAGACGAACCTTAGGATTTGGGACTAAAGCCCTGCTGTCCTCTGTGGAAATGATTCTCCTTTTGAGAAACAGCTTTTGGCTTACTACTGGAACTTACTAGAGACTGCGTATCCATCCATGAGTCACAAGTTACCGTGTTATCTGAGCTCCATGATAAATCATGTTGATAGACCGTAACCTTAATAAATGTAATCTGATGAAAATGGCTCTGCACTTCCGTGATCTTCCAAAAACCCATACCCAGTCTAATTATGAGAAAAACATCAGACAAATGACAAATTCCATTTGAGCAGCATCCTACAAAATACTTCACTAGGAATCTTCAAAACTGTCAAGGTCACCCAAAACAAGAAAAGTGAGAGACTATCACAGTCAAGAGGAGTCTAAAGAGATGGACAAACAACTAAATGTAGTGTGGGATCCTGCATGGGATCCTGGAACAAACAAAAAGTGTCCTTAAACAGAAGTCTGAGTAAACTATCACCTTCATTTAATAATAACCTATCAATATTGGTTCATTAACTGTAATAAGTGTGCCATACTAATGTGAGATGTTACCAGTAAGGGAATTTGGGTACATAGGAACTCTGTATTTTCTTCTCCATTTTTCTGTAACTGTAAACTATTCAAAACAATAAAGTCTGTTATGTAGAAAAAAATAAAATCAACATGTCACAAACTGTTAAACCAAGATCTTCAAAATAATGAAGAATATTGGTACGCCTGGGTGGATCAGTCAGTTAAGCATCTGACTGGCTCATGTCATGATCTCACAGTTGGTGGGTTTGAGCCCTCCATTGGGCTCTCTGCTGTCGGCACAGGGCCCACTTCCGGTCCTCTGTCCCCCTGTCTCTCTGCCCCTCCCCCACTCACTCTCTCTCAAAAATAAACAAACTTAAAAAAATAGTGAACAATATCTAGTCATATTGTTCTTATTTTGCACTTCAGTAGAAAGCTTTTAATGTTTATATTTCATCTTTAACCTTTTTAAACTTCCTACTATGTATATGTTTTATAGGGCACATACGCATAAACACAGAGGTACACATACATTTGTAATATATATGTACACATTGGAGATGTGTGAAATTTTTTTAACTGATGTTACAGAATTAAATTATTAGCAAGTGTGTTAAACTAAATAATTCAGAAATTAAATTAGAGCTTCTTTTATTTTTATTGAGACAAAGACAGAGAATGGGGGAGGGGCAGAGAGACAGGAAGAGAGAGAATCCCAAGCAAGCTCCACACTGTCAGCAAAGAGCCAGACATGAGGGTCGAACTCACCAACTGTGAGATCATGACCTGAGCCGAAATCAAGAGTAGGACACTTAACCAACTGAGCCACCCAGGAGCCCCTAAATTGGAGTTTCTTAGAGGAAATGGTGAAAAGTAAGCCTATGAACTGTGATATAATTACAACTAGCCTATTCATATGTCGAGATGAATAAATAATAACAAAAATCTATAAGCCTATGTAAAAGTCTATATATTAACATTGCTGTACACAATTCCAGTTCGTTTCCAGCTTCCCCTTAGAATCTAACATTCCTAATTAGGCAACTAAAAGCTATATGATGGAATTGTAATTTGTTAGTCCTTAGACTTGGTAACTGACATTTGGAATCACTTTGAAATAGTGTTAACTATTCAGTTAACATTTCTTCAGTTGCCTTGCCTAAAAGAGTTAATTCATGAAAGACTCCAAGTTCCTTTTCTTTGAAAACACAGCCTTTACTCGTAATAACTGTTCATGAAGAACAGGGTTGGACCATCAGAGTGTTTGTGTCTTTGTTTGATTATTTAATTATTTGTAAGGAACTTATTACAAGTTGGAGGCATATTCCCCCCGCCCCCCACCATTCCATACCATAAAATCACATTTTACAGCAAAGTCAAAACACCCCCCCATTTTTACTCTATGGAATTTCCCAATGTCACAGCAATAAAAAATAGATTTCAAGCATATTCTGTACATCAATTTCAAAAGTATTAACAGGAAGGGTACTTTTTAGTTTATTCTAGTTTCATAGGTTATGTACTGTACTCAGTCTTGAAAGGAAGTATTGTTAGTTTCACTTAGAAATTAACTACTCTAGGAATAGCCAAGTTGTATTTGAAAGACCCCTTTTTTCCAGCACACCCCTTGTTTGTGGAAAGCTCATTTTTTTTTAAACAGGATGGGGGCGGGGACTACTGTCTTGGCAGTTCTGAGACTAGAAGAAATAACTTTAAATAGAAAAAAAAAATAGGGGAAATAGTTCATTAGAAAAAATATCTTCCAGCAGTATTAATTTACCTGGAAAGCCCCAAAACTGTCCCCAAGAGTTTTTCTTGGGAGAAGTATGGCTTATGGTGATATTTATTTTATCATGAGAATAAAACTTTCATACATAAGGAGATGACAGAGTGAACGATGTTATATGAAGACTTGGGATTCTGGAAGATGTTAAACTAGTCATTGGCCTCCGGCTAAATAGTATTTCATCCTAAAGAAATCATCCAGGCAGATGAATCGTAATTTATTTAGAGAGCTTCTGAAATGGAATTCCATACTCTAACATACCTTAATATCTGCTATGGGCTGAATTGTATCCCCCATAAATTCCTATGTTGAACCCTTAACTTCCAATGCGACTATATTTGGTGTTATGTACTAAATATTTGCGCCCCTCTCCCATTCATATGCTGAAACACTACTTCTCAATAGGATGGTATTAGAGGGTGGGCCTTTGGGGGATAATTAAGATGAAATGAGATCAGGAGGCTTGGAGCCCTCATGAATGAGGTTAGTGCCCTTATAAGAGTCATGACAAAGTTTTCTTCCCCTTGCTGCTCTCTGCCAGGTGAGGATACAAGGAGAAATCAGCAGTATGCAAACCAGAAGATAGCTCTTTCCAGAACAGAACCATACTGGCACCCTGATCTTCAACTTCCAGCCTCTAAAACCATGAGAAATAAACTTCTGTCGTTTAAGCCACCCAGTCTGTGGGATTTTCTCATGGCAGCCCAAGCAGACTAGGACAGTATCACAAACTACTTCCTTATACTTGCCTTTTAGGATGAGAACATGGGTTCCTTTGGCAAGCAAGCCCCTCATTCATATTGCACACTGGAACTTACAGCCAAAGGGGCAAACGGTAGAGGTTCCCCCAGAAAATTAAGGTAAGGAAAAGATTCTTTGTCACTGCTATGCCGTAACACAGGAAAGCTTCTCCTCCTCAAGTAGTCTGATAGTGGGTGAATGATTCACATATAACCCGATCTTATCTCCATCACACTAAGAGAGGAAAACGCCGCCCTACCATTACCAAAAACTCTCTACTTGTGATCAGGTAGCTTGTGAACCTTACCCTAAAATTCATACCGGCACATCGTTGACAAAGTAACAAGCGCTTTCTGGACCTTCTGCTAATATTCTGTGTCATGAATTTTTCCTTTTACTTGGTCCAGAATTTTAGAAGGATAGCTGACTAGGCCTTCTTCAGAAGACATAAATGTGTAATTTCATTATCATTGCATCATTCCCAAAGACCTTGGCAGCTAGAATCTACCTTAAAATGGTGGTCTTCAAACATAGGTACCTCACATTTTCAGGGGACATCAGGGCCGTGTCATGCATTTGTGCTGCAAAAGTCCTGGGGCCGAAGATACCTTTCAAAGCTGTATGAGGGCACGGATAGGCTTGTCCTCCTTTCCAGCTGCTTCCTTCCTGTTCACCATCTTCTTACACAGAAACAGAAGACATCTCTCATCCATCTGAAATCTTACTACAGTGTGGGCCTCAGGGGCTGCCCTGTCCAATGCAGTAGATATTAGCTGCCTGTGGGTATTAAGCACCTGAAAGGTAGCTGATCAGAATGAACATTTGCTGTCTGGGGGCTCCTGGGTGGCTCAGTGGGCTAGGCATCCATCTTTGGCTCAGGTCGCGATTTCACAGTTCATTAGTTCGAGCCCGGCGTCGGACTCTGTGCTGACAGCTCAGAGCCTGGAGTCTGCTTCAGATTCTGTGTGTGTGTCTCTCTCTCTTTGCCTCTCCCCCGCTTGCACCCTCTCTCTCAAAATAAGTAAACATTAAAAAAAACTTTGCTGTCTGTATCAAACACTATAGGATTTCAAGAACTTAGGACCAAAAAACAAGAATGTGAAGTATCTCATTTTAAATTTTTTATATTGGCTGTTGAAATGATCATATTTTAGAAATACAGTTGACCCTTGAATAACGTGGAGGTTAGGGGCACCGAATCCCCACACAGTCAAAAATCCAAGTATAACTTTTGGCTCTCTAAAAACTTAACTGCTAATAACATACTGTTGACCAGAAACCTCAGAACTAACATAAAAAATTAATACATATTTTGTATGCTATATGTATTATGTACTATATTCTTACAATAATGTAATCCAGAGAAAAGAAAATATTAAGAAAATCATAAGGAACATATATTCATAGTACCGTACTGTATTTAATGAAAAAAATTCCACATATAAGCCCACCCTGTACTGTTCAAACTGTGATGTTCAAGGGCTGACTGGATTACATTACATGCATTATTAACTTCACTTGTTTCTTTTTAATTTTTTAGTATATTACTGAAGGTTTTAGATTACGTATGTGGCTCACAGTATGTTTCTATTGGATGGTGCTCTTCTAGAGCATCAAACCAAAGGCACAATTTAAATAATGCTTTCGGAGAAGCCTCCCAAAGAAGGCACCAAAAACTTGCATTCAGGCTTGGTGTCTTTCCTTTTCTTCTCCCAAGAGTGGGTATTTTGGTATTTCAATGGAGTGTTTTGGCCAATATGTTAATTCAGATAGAGTGCAGAGTGGGATTCTCAGGGTGACAATAACTTCACCCAAAGAAAGCATTGCTCCTGAGGGAGAGTCTTGAGAGAACAAAGCAGAGAATATCAGTAAGAGATCAGCATCCCATGTTGCCCAGTGTCAAACTCATGGCAAGGACACTATGTTAGAAGGAGTGTTTGTTTTTGTGAGGTTAGTGAGGTGGTGCTTCCCAGAAGCCAGAAGGTGACGGGCTCTCATGACTGGATTACAGATCCTTCTGTAATCCAGGTAGTTGCTAAGGCTTTGTTTTCAACAGAGTTGAAGGAGAACCTAAAGCTATTAGCTGATGATTTAAAATACTAAATGAGGGGTGCCTGGCTGGCTCAGTTGATAGAGCAACTCTTGATCTCAGGGTCATGAGTTCAAGCCCCATGTCGAGCACAGAGTTTACTTAAAATGTTTTGTTGAAAAAATAAAACAAAATACTTAACAAGAGATTGCTATGACACTTGTGGCATGCAATTCACAAGCGGAAGGAATTGAATGATTTTGTTATGACAGAAATCCATTTTCTTCTCTTTATGAGAACGTTTCTCAGTGCTTATACCTATAAAACCCAAAAATAAGAATCGAAATTAAATCCTCTAACAATAAATAACATTCATCAATAGATTTTGAAAGGGATGTGTCCAATAGAATTTTACCAAGTATGCATAATAACTTTCAAACTTTACAACATATTTTAATCGAGTGTTTACTATTAATAATTTTATAACGATAAATAAATTTGTTGAGTAATTTTAAATAATAAAAGGCCTTCAAACATAACAATATGCTGCATTCAATAGAATTCTGGGAAAAGAGAACGGAATAGAAATGAGATTCCAATGCGAAAAAGGAACGATAATGAAATTGCAGTCTTTATGAATGGTAGTGAATTTCTAATAAGTATATTATTCAGATTCTATTGGAAACTTGAGTTGTATGATTATCTTATTTTAAAATGTCAATAGTCCTTTATAAAAAATTAAATTCTCTGGGAAAAAATGTATTATTATTTTGCTAGAACACTATAATATGTCGTTTATCTTTGTATGAAATATTTTCAATTCCAAAGGGTGATATAGATTTTCAACAAAATAGCACTCTGAATCCCAACTAAGCATGGAGGAGATAATCAACAACTTGTTTCATATGTTAACTACTCAATCAGATTTTTGTTGAACATCTGATCTGTTTCAGCCGCACCTTACCTAAAGTGGAATGTTCCTAATGCCAGAACAGATATATAATTTTATCTCCAAACTTCAAGAACAAACATGAGTCCTTCCACTCTATAAACAAGAGCCAATGAATACAGCCATTCTGAATTTTGAGAAAATAAAATAAAATAAAATAAAATGTCAGTAATCATTTATCGTCCAGTGGAAATTACATCCTTTACAATTAAATTTCTAGTGGAAAATTTTAGATATCAACCTTCAAGTGCAGAAGGAGTTTTACGGTTTCTCAAAGCCCTTTGACGGGTGTGGGCGGGCAAAGATATTCAGCTGACTGTCTTAGATGGCAACTCATCAAAATCCCTTCATTTAAGATATGTGGCAGCTGAGGACCGGAAGTTCTGTTGTTGAACCAGAACCCAGCGTGTTTGGGGTTGGAGCTGCCCTCTGCCATCTGTGGTCACCTGTCCATGCCAGTCTCACCCATTCTCAGGATTCCCTCTACAGCAACATTGACGAGTGTGAGGAATTCATACATCTATCATGGTAACATGGGTCATATCTTATCTAACTATTGATTTCCCTAACCAAGCTGGAAGTGCTTTCAGGGAAGTAGATATTAATTATCGTACTTAGCTTGGGTTGGGCTGCCATAAAAAAAAAAACAAAACAAAACAAAACAAAAATGCCAAAGACTGAGAGGCTTAAAGAACAGAAATATAGGAGCACTTGGGTGGCTCAGTCAGTTGAGCGTCCTTCCAACTCTCGATTTCAGCCCAGGTCATGATCCCAGGGTCGTGGGAAGGGGCCCTGAGCCAGGCTTTGCGCTGAGCGTCAAGCCTGCTTGGGATTCACTTTCCCTCTACCGGTCTTCCTCACTGACATTCTCTCTCTCACTTGCTCTCTTACATAAATAAGTAAAACCTACCCTTCCAAAAAAAAAAAAAAACCCAGAAATTTATTTTCTCCCAATCTGGAAGCTGAGAACCTCAGATCAGAGCGTCAGCGGAGTTGGATTCTGGTGTGAGCTCTCTTCCTGGCTTGCAGACATCTGCTTTCTGACTGCACATGCTCAAAGGGGAGGGATGATGGGGCTGGGGGCTGGTTCGCTCTTGTGTCTCTTCCTCTTCTTGTAAGTACACTAAGCACACTGCATCGGGGCCCTACTCTTTGGGCTTCATTTAACCTTACTTACTTCAATAAAGGCCCTGTCTCCAAATACAGTTACACTGTAGGGGTGAGGGCTTCAACACACACATTTTAGTTAGACACAAACATTCCGTTCATAACACTCATAAATCTTTGTGCATCTTGTTCTTAACCCAGTGGATGGTATCAGTGATCACTAATAAACTTTTGTTCAGTGAATTTAGCATTAATTCCTTACAACAGTATCACAGTGGCAACGTAGATAGCAAAGAGAAAACTAGCTGGGTGACCTTGAGCAAGTCATTTAACCTCTCTGAGCCTCAGTTTCTTTAGAAATAAAATCCAGATAATAATTCTCAGAGGTCTGCTATGAGGATTAGAAAGGAGGTGTGAAAGGGGCCTGGTAGAGTGCTTGTGGAATAACAGCTCTTCCTTTCTTTCTTTGTTTCTTTCTTTCCTTCTTTCTTTCGATGTTTATTTACTTTTTGAGAGAGAGACAGAGTGTGAGTGAGAGAGGGACAGAGAGAGAGGGAGACGCAGAATCTGAAACACGGTCCAGGCTCTGAGCTGTCAGCACAGAGCCCGATGTGGGGCTCGAACTCACCAACGGTAAGATCATGAGCTGAGCCAAAGTCAGATGCTTACCCAACTGAGCCACCCAGACGCCCCGAACAGCAGCCCTTTCTAATCCTTTTGCTTTGCGCCTTTTAGTTTGTGCAGCCCCTTTGCGTATACCATCCCCCAAGTCAAGACCTGAATGTCTCAGACGCCTCTGACACTAAGCCTAGTGATCTTTTCCACCATACCAGGTGATCCAAGACCTTGTGAAAAGTGTTGATTTACAATAATCTTGGACTTCACAGGGTCATAATTTCTGTTTTGTGAAATGAGGCAGTTCACTGAACTGGTCCAGTCAGCAGGGCAATCAAGGAGCCAGGTTAAGGAATCTATCTGGTAGGGAGAGAGAAATATTAGGTGTTTTAATAGCTGTTTTCTTGCAAAATTATCAGCTACTTGCAGTTTCCTTAAATAAATAATTTTTCAGAATATTTGTAGCCTCGGGGCCCCTGGCTGGCTCAGTAGAGCATGTGTGTCACTTTTGATCTTGGGGTTGTGAGGTTAAGCCTCACACAAGGTGTAGAGCCTACTTAGAATATGTACACATACTTACAGTCAAAGCTTTGTGGGTAAGTCCATTCACCGACACTAGATGGCACTAGAAGAACCTCTCCGGGACAAGTCCCTGACTGCCCAGTAGCTGGTCCCCACCATTCACAGCCTGAAAACTTTGAGCAAAGAGGTCAAGAAAACTTAGAGAAATGTTCTTCTTTGTCTAGGTAGAGTCTATACATTTTCTCTCTAAGGGGCTGAACTACAGTAACTAGTATGTAGAGAAACAAGGCTCCCGTGGAAAACTACAGCTAGTGTGGATCAAATCAGGACACGATGGGGATCCCAGTGCTGACACTTAACAGCTGGTTTTCCCGGAGAAGGTCTGTCTCCTGCCCTGTGTGCCTCCCATGGGACTGCTGGGAGGACCGCATGGAGCATCTATGAGAATTGCCATGTGCTACGATTAAAAACTAAGGTCCTGTCCGCCGAGCGCTGGGTTTCCACATGTCTGGCCCCTGCCTATTCTTTATCAACTCCAAGATCACTCTCATAAATTTAAAAAGGACTTCAGCACCAGATATCTTCGTTTCAACATTTCCTTGGACAAATGACTGAAACTCACAGCCTAGAGTGGCCTCCCCATCAACGATGTTCATCTTTTCTTCACCCACTTCATCCAACGGCTACACTCTAGACCTTGTCATTGGCTGGAAGTAAACCCCCTTAAAGTCACACTCCACTGTCAGAAGCCACCTCCCCCCCCACCCACCCCCCCCCCCCCGCTCTCTGCCCTGCTCATCACTTTCAGAGCGACTGCTAGCTCCGTCCGTCCTTTCTTCTTCTCTCCCTGTTTATCAGTTCCCCCTTCTCTACCCACAGAGCCCCTGTCTCTTCTTGCCTCTGTATTTACTCATCAACACCTACAACCCCCTCACTCCCCACCCCTCCAGGGCTGCCAGCTCTCATGTCCCCCACCCCCCCACCCCCCGGCCTGGACCAGCGTGGCCCTTCTAGGCAATGCAGAGCACCTAGAGGGGAGAGCACAGACAAAGAACTGAATGACTACTGACAAAGAGCTATGTAGCCCTGAGCACATTATTAATCTCTCTGAGCATCAGTCTTGGGTATATGAGAAAATCTATTCATAGGAATATAAGAGAGATAACAGTGAAATGAGATTTTTTATGCTTTTATCTCTACCATCTCCTACATCTGTGATCTTTCCCTGGTATCCAGAGGGCAAGTGGATGAGTGGGTGGGCCTGGATTATTAGAGTAGCAGTGCAAATAGAGGCAGAATGTAGTTTTCTTCAAAAACAGATCATTGAGATGTAAAACCAAAGGCCTGAGGAAAGTAGGATTTAGAGATGATGCCAAAACACAGCCTGAAAAGACACTAGGAAAGAGCCAGGCACACCTGCCCCTTAGTCACCCACCATCCGTAGGAGGAAGGTGCTGAGCGGGGCCCTCGGAGGCAACAGCAGGAGAGGCGAAGGGCTGGGTTTGTCACTTTTCAAGAGTCCAACACTCACCCAAACCCAAAACCGTGACACCTAGGTGGAGGTGGGGTTGTGGAAGGGAAATCCAGAGCAGATATTAAGTCACTCAGTCGTCAATACAGCTCCGCAGAACCGTTATAACCTGCATTAAAACAACCCCACAAGACTATATTACTGGCCCCATTTCACAGAACAGGAAAGTATGTGACAGAGTCAGGATTCGAACCCTGGCCAGCTGGCCTCAAAGGCCGTACTCTTAGCCACCATACTACACAGTCTTTTTTTTTTTTTTTTATGTTTATTTTTGAGAGAGAGAGAGAGAGAGAGAGAGAGCAAGTGGGGAAGGAGCAGAGAGAGAGGGAGACACAGAATCCAAAGCAGGCTCCAGGCTCAGAGCTGTCAGCACAGAGCCGGATGTGGGGTTCAAACCCGTGTACCATGAGATCACGACCTGAGCTGAGGTCGGACTCAACTGACTGAGCCACCCAGGCACCCCTACACAGCCTTTCGATAAACATCAGTTCCCTACACTCATCCAACCCCTTCTCTGTTAAATGTCAGGGCGAAGAAGCAGTCAAAAAATTACCGTGGGTTTCATGCTATTACTACTTAAGGTCTAAACTCAGCTGGGCCTCAGTTCTGCTCTGTCACCTGTTTGTTGTCGATCCGCTCCCTCCCCCCCCAAGTCCTCCAGCGGCCCGTAAGACCTTCCCGTCCCCTGCCCTCTTCCTGTTCAGCAATAAACTTGCTCACAGGGAAAGGTAGATTGTCTCGGCTTCTTCCCTCAACTAATTTATTGTCAAGCGCACCCTCCCACCCTCCTTTTCAACCAGTTTCCGAGGAACATGTGTCTGTCCGTCTATCCCCCTGCTTCCCACCATTCCCCCCCTCGCCCTTTCACCTCCTCCAGGATTCCCACCGAGGGTCCCTTTCCAATGTCTCCAACCTCCCTGCTCTGCCAGGTTCTTTCTCACAGCGTATGAGCAAAATAAGGTCTTACCCTCCCTTCACGTCATTCCCCCCCGTAACTGATCTGGACATCAGGAGCTTCTAAATCCAGTCCCCAAACCCTAAGTAGTGAGGAAATTTCACTAATTCACGAAAAAAGTGAGAAAAACAAGGACAGCAGGGAGTTTCTCATTAAGCTAAGGTAATTAAATTTAAACGATTTTCTTTAGTTCTGAAGTGATGGCCTTTTTTTTGTTGTTGTTAGTGTTTAGTTATTCTTTGCACACTGCCTTTCAAAAGTGTGAACACTTTGCTCGCACGAGAAAAAGAAAACAAAAAAACCTCCCCTTTGCCGTGTTAAGACATCGAGTTTGGAGGGGTTCTTTGTTCTCGCGCATTACCTAGCCCGGTTCTCAGCCTCTGCCCCTGAACATCTCTACGTTCTTTCTTTGCACTCTTCAAGACTTTGAGATCAGTGCTTCGCGGGTGTACAATGTAATGATTCAACGCTTCTGTGTCTTACTCAGTACTCATCAAGATGAATGTGCTCTCGTAATCTCCTTTATCTATCTCACCCATCCCTCCGCCCACCTCCCCTCTGGCAACCACCGGTTTGTTCTCTGTCTTCTTGATGCTGTGGCATCTGGGACCTGGCTAGCGAATCTCCAGACATAACAAGCCACTTCCCGGTGAGCTCACCTCTCGCATGCGAACTAACCAATCCAAAGCCCATATCCTGCCCCCTACCTTTATCAGGCTTCCACAGGGTCCTTACATTTGGACCGATGTTCCCCTGTCCTAATCACCCCAGGGCGAGACACTGGATGACACAAAACAGCCCCCTACACCCTAGAGCCTACTGAAATTATTCAAACGAGCTGGTCCTAAACCTGCTTACCCTGACTCACCTGTTCCTTTAAGTGACAAAGGAACACAGCAAAAGTGCTCGCCCATGCCTTCCCCTCCCTCCTGCCTCTTGACTGACACTGGTGCCTCGCCTGTGGACGTGTGTCGCAAGGCATGCCTCCTACTCTTGGGAACAAACTGCTCCTTCAGTGACGATCGTCTCCTGATCTGCCGGCCTCACCATTCCCCAAAGATAATATCGACTCCATTTTGCAACAGGACCTCCATGAGCTTTTGTTTATGTAGGTTCTATATACTGATATTTACTGTTTTAGGTATTAAAATTGATAGAGGTTAAAAATACGTACTAATTCTTGGGGCGCCGGGGTGGCTCAGTCGGTTTGGGACCTGACTTTGGCTCAGGGCATGATCTCCCAGTTCGTGGGTTCGAGCCCCGTGTCGGGCTCTGTGCCGACAGCTCAGAGCCTGGAGCCCGTTTCAGATTCTGTGCCTCCCTCTCTCTCTGCCCCTTCCCTGCTTGTGCTCTTGTCTTTCTCTCTCTCTCAAAAATAAATAACATCAAAAACATTTTTTAAAAAACTGATCTTGAAATTGATTTTGTCCTCACAGACCCACTGAAAGGATCCCCAGGCCACAGTCTGAGACTGTTGATCCTAACAATCTTCATCAATACAGACAAGTTTTTGAGCTGTGGAAATGTGCACACTAAAAGGGAATTTTCTGATTCAAAGTTTAAATTAAAATTGTCCTCTAGGGGCGCCTGGGTGGCGCAGTCGGTTAAGCGTCCGACTTCAGCCAGGTCATGATCTCGCGGTCCGTGAGTTCGAGCCCCACGTCAGGCTCTGGGTTGATGGCTCAGAGCCTGGAGCCTGTTTCCGATTCTGTGTCTCCCTCTCTCTCTGCCCCTCCCCCGTTCATGCTCTGTCTCTCTCTGTCCCAAAAATAAATAAACATTGAAAAAAAATTTTTTTTTAATTGTCCTCTACATTCTGGGGGGGTCATAGTCTTAATGTAGGTCTTCAAGAAAGCAGAACATGATACTTGATTTAGGAGTTGTGCCATAACAAAATACCACAGGCTGGGTGACTCAAGTAGTAGAAATCTCTTTTCTCACAGTGAGACTAGAAGTCCAAAGTCAAGGTGCTGCCAGGTTTGGTTTCTGGTAAGAGCTCACTTCCTGGCTTGCAGATGGTGCCTTCTCACTATGTCCTCACATGGCCTTTCCTCCCTGCACACGTGGGGAGAGAGAGCTCTCTGGCATCTCTTCCTTGTCTTATAAGGCTACCGGTCCTGTTGTTTAGGGCCCCATCGTTATAATCTCATTTAACCTTAATTACCTCCCTAAAGGCCCATCTCCAAATACAGTCACACTGCGGGTAGGGCTCCAACTTAAGAATTCTGGAGGGGCACCCGAGTGGCTCAGTCGGTTAAGTGTCATGATATTGATATTGGGGTCTGTGAGTTCAAGCCCCGCGTCAGGCTCTGTGCTGACAGTTCGGAGCCTGGAGCCTGCGTCAGATTCTGTGTCTCCCTCTCTCTCTGCCCTTCCCCCGCTCATATTGTGTGTGTCTCTCTCTCTCAAAAATAAACAAACATTAAAAAAAAAATTTTTTTTAAAGAACTTTTGGGGAAGACACAATTCGGTTCATGATAGAAGGTGAAAACCCAAAAGAATGAATGTGAGGGGGAAAAACGGAGTCAAGGAAAGAGGTGATGCAAAGTGATATAATGTGTTACCATGCTGGCTACCACTTCCTAAAAAACTTCAAAGAAAAAAAAGTCAGTCAAGGCATGCTTGGCACATTGGAGGCCTCCAGCAGGGCTGCAAGGAAGAATTGCATCTCAGGGAGCCTGGGTGGGTCAGTTGGTTAAGTGTCTGACTCTTGATATCAGCTCAGGTCTTGATCTCAGGGTGAGGAGTTCACACCCCATGTTGGGTTCCACGCCCAGCTTGGCACCGAAAGAAAGAATTGCATCTCAGAGTATTGCGCAGGAGAAAGACGCTCTCTGCCTGACTCTCCCCAGCCCCACTTCCTATTTCCTGTTAATCGAGGTTCACCCCACCGAAAACTAACTCACCCAGAGTGCTGGGTAGCTCCTCAGAGGCCACTCAGGAGCCTAGAGTCCGTTCTGCACAGTGTAGCGCTTCATCCAAGCCCAGAAGTGGGGGAGTGATAGAGCATGTTAGACATTAAGCCTTGGTCTTCAACTCAGACTTCAGCTATCCTGACACATGCAGCAAAAGTTCTGGAAGGCACACAGTCTAGGAGGTGAGTGGTGCCTTAATGGGGAAGGAAGCAGCTGAGGCAGCCAGAGGATGTCTGATCTAGTCATTATTTGACATTTGCAGAAGGTTCAGAACTGCTTCTGCTCTGAGTACGATGTGGCTATCCTAACGTAGCAACACTTCCCGAAAGGAGCATATCTATGAGGTCTTGGGAAAGTATATTTTGATAGTCATATAAACAATTATCACATTGTAAATGAAATGCAATGAAAGTATTTAATAACTGAACACAATAATGCATCTAATTTGTACATTGACAGATGAGTCTTAACCTGTAACAAATAGTCTAAGCCTATAACAGATATGTTTGCTATCTGCTCCCAGTGTGTTCCAGCTCCCAGTGTGATTTAATACACTGTATGATTCAGGGGTGCCTGGGTGGCTCAGTAGGTGGACGTCCAACTCTTGATTTCAGCTCAGGTCATGATCTCATGGTCTTATGAGATCTCATGGGTCTCATTCCAGCCCCATGTTGGGGGGCTGAACGTGGAGACTGCTGAGCTTAGCTCTGTGCCAAGCATGGAGACTGCTTAAGATTCTCTCTCTGCCTCTCCCGTCTCTTTCTTTCTCAAAAAAAAAAAAAAAAAAAAATACACTGGATGATTCAGATTTGCTTAAAAGCCAGTGGAGTGAGTTATACTATAGTTTTCTTTTTCTTTCTTTTTTATTTTTTTAATGTGTATTTATTTTTGAAAGAGAGAGAGCGAGACAGAGCATGAGCAGGGGAGGGCTAGAGAGAGGGAGACACAGAATCGGAAGCAGGCTCCAGGCTCCGAGCTGTCAGCCCAGAGCCTGATGCGGGGCTCGAACCATGAACCGTGAGAACATGACCTGAGCCGAAGTCGGACGCCCAACCGACTGAGCCACCCAGGCGCCCCTGTAGTTTACTTTTCTAATGAAATGTGTGAAGTCTATCAAATCACGGTGAGAAGTGTGAGAGCCCAAGATACATTCATAAAGGCAACCAAATTGAGAGGTATCTTATCACGTCCGGGTAATTTTTAACTGCAAGTGACATTGGGAAATACCTTGAGAAGGGCGCAGGCAGGGGTTACACTTACTACAAAACCATTATGTTCTTGTTATTCTAAAGAGCAAAAACATGGGGCACCCGGGTGGCTCAGTCGGTTAAGCGTCCAACTCTTGGTTTCGGCTCAGGGCATGATCTCACGGTTCGTAGGTTCAAGCTCCACGTTGGACTCCACACTCACAGAGCAGAGCCTGCTTGGGATCTCTCTTCCTCCCTCTCTCTCTGCTCCTCCCCCATGCTCTCTCTCAAAAGAAATAAAAGTTTAAAAAAATCAAAAAAATAAACAATAAAAATATATAAGCTCTAGGTGACACTACATGATGAGGAATATCATGGCTGTCTGCTAAATAGTCTTAAATACTGAACTGTGGGGCATCTTCATTTCCATTAAATCTTTTTTGCGTTTTCAAATTACTTATCCCGGTTGTAATCACTGTTAGTTTCAAGGTTTATCGCATGATTTGTCATGGGTGTGTATGTGTGTGTATGTGTGTTATGTTTAGGGAGTAGAGTAGTTATTTCAAGTGGCTTAGGGAAAAGCAGACATGCTCAGCAGGCAATACTAGAACTCACCAAAGGACTGAAAATATACATACATAGTCACCTCTGAAATAAACTAGAGTTAATCACAGAGTAGACAGGGATGGGTGGGCAGGCGTTGTATTGTGCTTGGCCACAGGAACAGCATTCCCAGTGGCCTTAACGGGGGCAAAGCATTACCTGCAAATCCTGTGTAGTGAATCAGATGATGAGGACAACATTTCCAGTGGCCAGAAGTCACACAAAACTCTGAGATCCACACAAAGTATATCGTGTCTCCTTACTTAGAAATTCGTGAGTTACCAATACCTAAGCGCCCATGACTTCCAAATGTCAATCTCCAGCCCCATTTTCTCTACCACGTTCCAGACCATATATTCACTGTGACATCTTGAAATCATCATGCTTCAAACTGAATCCACTGCAAAACTGCCTTTCCTTCTCTATTTCCTATCTTAGTTGCTAGAGAAATCCACTTACTCAGTTAGCCATTTCATTCATCTCATACCACATTTTTCACGGGAGGCGCTGGGCATACAACAGTAAATAGAGTGACATCCCTTTCCTTATGAATCTTACATTCTACTAGTGAAATGAACAGTAGCTAATACTTGTGCGTGTGCATGCATACATGCGTGTGTGTGTGTGTGTGTGTGTATGTAGGTATGTCTGTGTGTGTTAGTGGCAAGTTCTATTGGAGAAAACAAAGCAGAGTAAAGGGGTCGTGAGTTATAGGACATGTCATTTTATACAGGTAATCAGTAAAGGCCTCGTTATATTAAATTCCTCTCTTCTTTGTCTCTTATCTCCAACTAATTCTCTTCCTGGTCTCCCTGCCTCTGTGTCTGTCCTCCATTTCATTCCATTTTCCATGCTTCCATCCAAGTCATTTTTTTAAAGATTTTATTTTTAAGTAATCTCTACACCCAGTGTGGGCCTCGAACCCTCAACCCCAAGATCAAGAGTCCCACACTCTACTGTCTGAGCCAGCCGGGCATCATCTGATTCATTCTTTTACAATCCAAATGACTGTTCCCACTTATTATTAGTCATGTGACTTTCCAGGTTCTTCACAATTCAGTCCTCCCTACTTTTTAAACTATAACTTCTACTACTCTCCAGTTGCCTGTGAGAATTAATTTCTCCATCTCCATTGGTTCTAAATTTAGGTGGGTATAAACAGCTTTATCAGTATTTGTTTTCCATTAGTCTCTCCCTTATAATATGATCTCCTTGGCTAAAGACTGGCCCAGTTCCTGGCACACAGGAAGTAAGAAGTAAATATTTGCTTGGCTCATTTGAAATTAAAAAAAAAACAAAACTTTTTTTCTTGACATTTAATTTTCCCCTTTTTCCTGTAATGGAAGTTAGCTCTGGCAGAATGTCAGAGTGTCTAATTGTTACTCAGTTACCCAATGCTTTATGACTATTGCTCTTGGAGACATCCCAGCAAAGCCACATTATCTAGACCACCAGGTGATAGGAAATTTGTTCCCCAGGAGTCGTAATAATTTCCAGTGAGTCCTTCCCAAACTTTGGCTCTGTACCTGCTCTGAAATTTTGGACAAATGAGAGGGTGGAGGTGGACACAGCCCGTGCTTCTAGAACGCTTTCATCCCTCTGCTGCTATGTAGAACAGGGTAATGACCGAAGTGGTGACTTGGCTGAGGCAACTTTTAAATCAGGGGCTTTGCTGTTGATTATGAATTCCCCAGAACCCAGTAGTGAACAGTGGTTAAAAAAACAAACAAACAAAAAACGAAAAACCCAATGCAAAAACAAAACAAAACAAAACACTCTTGCTTTACTATCATTCTGGTGATAGCACTAGAGAAAAGTTCAAAGCTATTTTAACTTAATCATTCATGCAGCATCTTCAAAGGATAGAAAAGTAAAGCAACAGTTCACTATCTTCTAGAGATCACCACATTAAAAATGGACCTCCAGGGGGCGCCTGGCTGGCTCAGAAGGTGCACATGTGACTCGATCTTGGGGTTGTTTAAGTTCAAGCCCCACACTGGGTGTAGGGATTACTTTAAAAAAAAAATCTTAAAAAAAAAAAGAACACAGGTCTTCTGACTCCCACTATGTACTTATTTTATTTATTTTATTTTAATGTTTAATAAAGAGACAGACAGAGCTTGAACAGGGGAAGGGCAGAGACAAAGGGAGACAGAATCTGAAGCAGGTTCCCGGCTCCAAGCTGTCAGCACAGTGAGACATGAGGCTCGAACCCACAAACCATGAGATCGTGACCTGAGCTGAAGTCAGATGCTTACCTGACTAAGCCACCCAGGTGCCCACTATGTACTTATTTTTTTTTTTTATTTTTTTTTTCAACGTTTATTTATTTTTGGGACAGAGAGAGACAGAGCATGAACGGGGGAGGGGCAGAGAGAGAGGGAGACACAGAATCTGAAGCAGGCTCCAGGCTCTGAGCCATCAGCCCAGAGCCTGACGCGGGGCTCGAACTCACGGACCGCGAGATCGTGACTTGGCTGAAGTCGGACGCTTAACCGACTGCGCCACCCAGGCGCCCCTGTACTTATTTTAAAAGACAAATCTACACAAGAATTATTTAGATAAAATATAAATGACTCCAACTGTTAGGACTTTGGGATATTAGGGTGGAAACTTTAAGTGGGAAATTCAGATATTTGTACATGAAACTACTATATCAGTCTCATTTCTGTCCAACAAAATAAGCATTTAAAAATAAGTATTAATAAATATAATTTACCCTATGAACAAATCCAACTTTATATGTTTGAATGATTCTTCAATTATGTTAAAGCAATTATTGATTTTAGCTTGAGAATGAAGATTCTCCTAACTTAGGCACATAGTGAAGAACTGCCAATATAGGGGAGATATATTTTTGGCTCAGGGCTATGGGGGTTAGAAGACTTTTTTTTTCAACTTAATATAGGTGTTGGATAAATACTACATTTAGAACTTTTTAAAGGAATAAAACTGGCCTCAGTTAACTTGCTAGATTATTTTTCTTGTTCTGTTTTCCATGAAGGGGGTAAAAAAACACTCTTGCAGAAGGTAATGTTTTCCCATGAAAAAATCTTTTAGAGTCTCTCTCTGATTGCATAAAAGAAATGTATTTTCTTGCCAAAGAACAGGATTTGAACACAGGAACTGAATATTTTCTAGGATAGAAAATAATTCTATGTTTCCATTTCTTTTTTTTCTTGGCAACCTTTCTTTTTTTAATTTATTTTTTAATGTTTATTCATGTTTGAGAGAGAGAGAGAGAGAGAGAGAGAGAGAGAGACAGAATGTGAGCAGGTGAGGGGCAGAGAGAGAGAGAGAGACACAGAATCTGAAGCAGGCTCCAGGCTCTGAGGTGTCAGCACAGAACTCAATGCAGGGCTTGAATATACAGACTGTGAGATCATGACCTGAGCCCAAGTTGGCCTCTTAACCAACTGAGCCACCCAGGTGCCCCTCTTGGCAACATTTTCAAGCAGTGTTTGTTATGAAGAGGCTCGGTATAATGAGAAAAGCACAGCATTTGAGGCATGCCTTCTCCTGCAGGGAACAGATGTCACATATTCTGAACCATCCAGGTTTCCAAAAAGTGTTTTACCAGAGAATGACTAAAAATATTCTTCCATATGATATTTCCCAACAATTATATTGTAAATGAGTTCCCTGCTTCATAATGTGCTACTAAGAGCACAGATATGGGAATTCTTACTACATTCTAAATCTTTCTTAAAGTTTATTTGAGAGAGAAATCGCATGCATAAGTAGGGGAGGGAGGGTGGGAGACAGAGAGAGAGAGAAGAGAGAATCCCAAGCAGACTACACTTTCAGCGCAGAGCCCAATGCAGGACTCAATCCCACGAACCATGAGACCATGATCTGAGCCAAAATCACGAGTTGGACATTGAATTGACTGAGCCACCCAGTTACCCCTGGAATTCTTACTACATTCCATTAACAAACCCTTATAGAACTGCTGAGGGAAGTATTGGGAAGAACCAGAAAAGGATCACTCTCTTAGTCCTTTACATCATTAAGAAAGTAACAAGACAACCCACAGGGAGAAAATATTTGCACATGGTATCTTTGATAAGAGACTCATAACCAGAATATGTAAAGAACTCTTTTACCTCAACAATAAAAATCACCCAACTTCTAAAAAATGGACAAAATATTTGAATAGACATTTCTCCAAAGAAGATAACAAATGGCCGATAAGTACATGAAGAGATGTTCAATATCATTCCTCAATAAGGAAATGTGAGCAGAAGTGAAAAACCACAGTGAGGTACAGTTTCATACCTACTAGGATGATTAAAATCAAGAAGATAGATAATGTTGATAGATATCAACAAGATAGATAATAGTAAATGTTGGCAAGGATGTGGAGAAATTTGAATCTTCATGCATTGCTGGTGGGAATATAAAATAGTGCATCTGTTTTGGAAAAGCATTTGGCAATTCCTCAAAATATTGAAAAGACCGCATAACACAACAATTCCATTCCTAGGTACATATCTAAGATAACTGAACCCATGTTCACACGAAAAAACTTGTACATGGATATTCATATCAGCATAGTAAAAAGTAGAACCAGGCTCAGTCAGTTAAGCGTCTGACTCTTGATTTCAGCTCAGGTCATGATCTCATAAACTATGAGATGGAGCCCGAAGCTCTGCACTGACAGTGCGGAGTCAGCTTGGGATTCTCTCTCTCCCCGCCCTCTCTGCCCTTCCTCTGCTCACATGCTCTCTCTCCCTGTCTCAAAAAAACATAAACTTAAAAAAAATAGTTGTTAAAAGTAGAAACAATGTAAATGTTTGTTGACTGATAAATACATGAATAAAAGTAGTATATCCATATAGTGGATTGTTTGTCAATGAAAAGTAAGTACTGATACATATTACAACATGGATAATCCTTGAAGACATGACATTACATGAAAGAAGCCAGTCTCAAGAGGTCACACATTATTTAATTTCATTTATACAAAAAGTCTGGAATAGGCAAATCTATAGAGACAGGAAGTAGATCCCTGGATGCCAAAGACTGAGGGGATGAGTTTCTTTTTGTGGTAATAAAATGTTCTTGAAATTATATAGTGATGATAATTTTACAACTTTGTGAATACACTAGAATGTGCTGAGTTGTACACTTTAAAAATGTAAATTTAATGTTATGTAACTCAACAAAGCTTTAATTTTTAAACAACTTATTTATTGTTTAATTTGCATCCAAGTTAGTTAGCATATGGTGCAACGATGATTTCAGGAGTAGATTCCTTAATGCCCCTTACCCATTTAGACCATCCCCCCTCCTACAACCCCTCCAACAACCCTCTGTTTGCTCTCTATATTTAAGAGTATTTTATGTTTTGTCCCCTTCCCTGTTTTTATATTATTTTTGCTTCCCTTCCCTTGTGTTCATCTGTTTTGTATCTTAAATTCCTTATGAGTGAAGTCATATGATATTTGTCTTTCTCTGACTTATTAATTTCGCTTAGCATGATACCCTGTAGTTCTATCCACGTAGTTGCAAATGGCAAGATTTCATTCTTTTTTATTGCTGAGTAATACTCCATTGTGTGTGTGTATATATATATATATATATATATATATATATATATATATATATATCTCACATATTCTTTATCCATTCATCTGTCGATGAACATTTGGGCTCCTTCCATACTTTGGCTATTGTCAATAGCATTGCTATAAACATTGGGGTGCATGTGGCCCTTTGAAACAGCACACCTGTATCCTTTGGATAAATACCTAGTAGTTCAATTCCTGGGTCATAGGGTAGTTCTATTTTTAATTTTTTGAGGAACCTCCATCCTGTTTTCCAGAGTGGCTGCACCAGTTTGCATTCCCACCAGCAGTGTAAAAGAGATCCTCTTTCTCCACATCCTCCCCAGCATCTGTTGTTGTCTGAGTTGTTAATGTTAACCATTCTGACAGGTGTGAGGTGGTGTCTCATCGTGGTTTTGATTTGTATTTCCCTGATGATGAGTGATATTGAGCAGTTTTTCATGTGTCGGTTGGCCATCCGGAAGTCTTCTTTGGAGAAGTGTCTATTCATGTCTTTTGCCCATTTCTCTGCTGGGTTATTTGTTTTTTGAGTGTTGAGTTTGATAAGTTCTTTGTGATTTTGGATAATAACCCTTTATCTGATATGTCATTTGTAAATGTCTTCTCCCATTCCATCGGTTGCCTTTTAGTTTTGCTGATTGTTTCCTTCAAACAAAGCTGTAATTTTACAAATAGCCTTTCAAATTCTCAAAATGGCAAAATATTTAATAAACATAATTTTTCTTAATAGTATTGTCATTGGTAATAGGAGCCCAGAAAAAAATAGGGACAAAAATTGGTGAAGGCTGTTCTTTGACCTCGTTGCTCCGTGGCAGGTTCAGCACCAGGGACAGCTCCTCTGCACAGTCTATACTTTCAAAGGTACCATTCAAAAGGCTACCCAGGTCCTAAAAGTGACATCTCTATTGTGCTTTTCTTCTTTTTAACACCGTCATATAGTATGGCAGACAGATTGCCTTTATATATACATTTTGTGAGCACTTAAACAGGAAACAAAAGATCTGCAACTTCATTAGTACATCCAGCAAAATACATTGATTGATTGTTCTGTGCAGATACTCCGTCCATGAGCCCTTTGACAAGTCACTTGCCTCTATTAGCTTCATTTCCTTATCCAAAACTTGTCAACAATTACACATGCATGGTAAACTAAGCTAGTATTTGTGAAATAACTTGCATGGTTTGTATTCATGAAAGGTATTTTTATTACTGAATTCTTTAACAAGTCACCCTATTTCATTTTTAAGCGATTTATTTTATTCTGGGAGCACAGAGTCTCCCATGACATTAGAAGCCCAGACTACTGTCCTGGATATACTCAGGCTATACTGTTAATAGCCTTCATGGCAAGAATTATCTTTTTAAGGATGTTACAGATGGGCACAAAATTTCTAATAAGTAACCTTGGACCTGGCCTGGAAATGGGCCCATTTCTAGGGATGAGGAATAGATAAAAAGCTATTCATCTAATCCTTCACCTTTCTAAATTTAGTCCAACGATGATCTTCAGCACATAATTGCAGATGGATTGTCCACTACACATATCTCTATACGATCAATCCTGTCATATAGAATTTATCTGTAGTATCTGTAGGGTGAATGTTAATTCTAACCCCCTATAACACTGTTATAAAGGAATTCTGTAAGATTTAACACGTCAAAATAAGAAATTATACAGAAAAGTTCCATGAATGTTTGAACAGCAAAATTGTGTCAAAACATGTAACTTCATGTCTTTATCTGTATGACTGCTCTGGAGTACGTGGATAAGATGCTCTGCAAAAAATCTAACTAGGGGCACCTGGGTGGCTCAGTCAGTTAAGCATCTGACTTTGGCTCAGGGCATGAGCTCGTGGTTTGTGAGTTCGATCCCCACATGGGGCTCTGTGCTGACAGCTCAGAGCCTGGAGCCTGCTTTGGATTCTGTGTGTGTGTTTATGTCTCTCTCTTTTCCTCCCTCGCTCACACTCTGTCTCTCTCTCTCTCAAAAATAAATAAAGATTAATTTAAAAAGTTTTTAAATCTAACTAAACGTGTATGGTTTAGTCTCACTGTTTTTCAATCTTACTCAAATGATTCAATTTTAGTTGCCTTTTACCTATCTTACTCATATTTAAATCTCAAAATCACTAGCACAGAACTCTGTTGAATTCCATAAGATCAGACGCAGCTTCCTTAAGCAGAAAAAAAATGACAATTGTTGATTTTTAGAGGGAACAGAGTGGAAGGCAGCCATTTGATTTCTCAATGTCCACTATTTCCTTCGCTCTGACTTCAGTAAAAATGTTGTGTAAGAGGTCAGAGTACATTTCCGTAGGAGCCCTTGGGTTCATTAACACAAAAGCTGTAAATAATAGTTCTCTTCCTGAGGAAAGTGTATCCATCGGAGTAGGCACACAATGGAACCCTTAACACACTGAGAAGTTGGGAAATGGATCTTGAGTCCAAATGTTTCAAAAAGCAAAAGCTTCCCATGTCCATTCCATAATGATTCTTTACTCCTTACCTCTTCCTCTAGTGATTAATTTATTGCTTTCTTTAACTACAAGGCCACCTGAAAGATGGCTGTTCTTCTCTTGGGGCACACAGAATCTCAACAGTCTGTTGCTGCTCTCCTTGATGACTTCCCCAACTTGCCTGTCTGTTTGTCCTCTACTCATCCCATTTGCTCTTTGTTCATTTCTCCCCTTTATTTCCTACTATTGGTTTATTAGCTATACTTCTACATTCTAGTTTTTAGTGGTTGTGCTAATACTGATAGCCTATCTCCTTAACTTACCAAGTCTATTTTAAATGTGGGAACGTTATGTAATAACAACAGTATACTTCCATTTTCCCCTTCCATCCTTTGTGCTATCATTGTCATACATTTTGTTTCTGCATAAGTTATGAAATACACGTTATTTTTGCTTTATACGTTAATTACATCTCAAAGAATTTTTTTAAATGAAAAGAAAACACTTTCATATTTATCCACATATTTACCATTCCCTGTGTTCTTCATTTTCTTGTGTAGATCCAAGTTTTCATCTGGTTTTGTTTTTCTTCTGCCTAAAGAATGTCCTTTAACATTACTTACGGTGATGATCAATTACAAACTCTGTCAGCTTTTTTTACTGTTTATTTATTTTAAGAGAGAGAGAGAGAGAGGGAAACAGACTGAGTGGGGGAGGGACAGAGAGAGAGAATCCTAAGCAGGCTCTGTGCTGTCAGCTCAGAGCAGCAACGTGTGGCTTCATCTCACTAACATGAAATCACGACCCGAGCTGAAATCAAGAGTTGGATGCTCAACTAACTGGGCTACCCAGGCGACCCATCTCAGCTTTTGTTTGTCTTAAAAAGGCTTTATTTCACCTTAAGTTGAAAATTTTATTTTATGTTACAGTTTTATTTATTAAATAATCTCTATAGCCCATGTGGGGATTGAACTCATGACCCCACAATCAAGACTCACATGCTCTTCTGACCGAGCCAGCCAGGCACCCCTTAAGTGGAAAAGAGATTTTTGCTGGATATAGAATTGTATGTTGACCGTGTTTTATTGTTTTCATTCTGCAATTTAAAGATGCCATACCATGGTCTTCTGACCTGCATCATTTCTGAGAAGAAATCTGCTTTCATTCTTTGTTCCTCGGTACATCATGTGCCTTTCTCTGGCTGATTTTAAGATTTTCCTCTTCATCACTGTTTTTCAACAATTTAATTATAATGTGTTTTGATATGATTTGTGTGTGTGTGTGTGTGTGTGTGTGTGTGTGTGTGTGTATCCTCTTTGGGATTCATTAAGGTTTGTAGATCCGTGGGTTCATAGTGTTTGTTAAATTTGGAATTTTTTCAGCCATTGTTTCTTCAGATATTTTTCTGTCCCATTCTCCTCCCTACCACTAAATCACAGTGTTCTGGGATGTCAATTACACATACAATAAACCACTTGATATTATCCCCAGGTCACTGAGGCCTCATTTATTTTTTTCCATCTTTTTTTCTCTGTTGCAGATTGAATTGTTTGTATTGCTACATCTTCAGATTTGCTGATCCTTTCTTCTCCCATGTCTCAGCTAGAGTTAATCTCATCCAGTGTATTTTTTTTTCATTTCAAATATTTTAATTGTTATCTCTATAATTTCCATTTGGTTCCTTTTGTATCTTCACACACTCTCTCCATTCTATTCATATTAAAGATCCATAAACATAGGGTATTTATAATACATATTTCAAAGTTTTGTGTACTAATTCCACCATCTCTGTCATTGGTGGATCTTTTTCTATTGACTTTTTTTTTCCTCCTAGTTATGGGTCACATTTTCCTGATTCTTGGCATGTCCAGGAATTTTTTACTGGAGGCTGAATGTTGAGTTGTTAGGTTATTGAGTATATGGACTTTGCTATCTTTCTTTGAAGAACATTGGCTTTGTTCTGAAAGAAAGTTACTCTATTGGAAGGTCAGATGGGTTTGATCTTTTCATGGCTTTTTAAAAAACTGTTACAGGGTAGGTCTGCGGTTGCCTCAATTCAGAGCTAGTTTAGCCCTAGTACTAAGGTGTGACCCTCTGGGTTTCTTGAATAGTCAATTTGGAAGCTGATTTTCTTGAAAGCATAATGTTGGAAGATCCCTGGCCTGACCTTGGGAAGAGATTCACAAAATCCTTTCTTCACTGTGGCAAGCTTGAAACCAAAGCGTTCTGAGGAGGGAACATGGGATATGTGGTCGGCTGCAGGTGCACAGAAGAACCAAGCCAACGGCCGCATGCTGAGAAACATTTAGAATGCTCCCATAACGAAAAGTGGCTGTCAGGTACTCAATCATTAATCACAAGGACAGCAGTTCAGTGTGATAATTGGTTCTCTCTGTATACAAGGATTTAATAGCTTTCTTGCCTGCCACATAGATGATGCTGACCCTCCCAGCCTCTGTGAGTAGACAATGGTACTTAAAGATTGTGTTAATCTAACTGTGCATCTCCTCAGGACCATCAGTCTACAAATAGGAACTTTGAGGCATTATTACAATTTTGAAAAGGTTGTCCCTCATCATGCGTCTTTGCTTACATTCCTAAACTATATAAACTTCTTTAAATGGTTTTATGTGGAGAGATTCTTTTCCAGTTAATATTTAAAGATGTTTATTTTGTTTCATCCACTTGAAAATGCCTTTGGTTATAACTCTTCATCACTGCCCCTTGCTCAACATAAAAACAGATATAAAAAAATGGAAGCTTGTCAATATGTGTGCCAGTTTAAATTTCCACCGGTGTCTAAGAGATCCTGGCATAGTCAAGACAGTTCTCTATCCTAGCAAGGTGCTGCCTGAGGCTTGTGATGTGCATACAGCTGGGCAAAGCAAGGCTCTGTGTCCACCAGGGGCTTGAGCTCACGACCTCAAGATCAAGAGTTGCATGCTCTATGGACTGAGCCAGTCAGAATCATTTTCTACCCTGGTCTGCACCCTAGGAAATGGAGCCCAGGGCACTACTTTGTCCTTATTCTCTTGCCCTCTGGCTGCAGGTTGGGTTTAGCCAATGGGAGATGCCAGTAGGAGATGGAAGGGCAGGACGAGAGATGACAGTCTGGGTTGTGTCTTCTCACTGTCCCCTTGCCTCTGCTCCTCCAGGACTACAGCTCCTGCTGGCCAGTCCCCTCTAAGCCTGCAGCCCTCTCTGGCCTCCGTTACCTTCATTTTCTCCCTTTGTCTTTTTGGCTGTGATGACAGTAACAGCTTCATGCCAGGGCTGGTTCCTGGGTGCCTCAGCAGCTTTTGTTGGTTCCCTTAACCTTACCGGCATCTCTGTAAACCATCCTTCACTAAATGGCTCTTCATTTGAACCATCAAGTGAATGCTGTTTCTTTCCAGGATTCTGACTAATACACACGTTAAGTGAAAAGAGAAGAATACAAAGCTTTGTATAGACCAAAACAAAATAAAACATCCAAAAAACAAACAAACAAAAACGCCTAAAACTGACATTGAAAGTCTCATTATCTGGGGGCGCCTGGGTGGCTCAGTTGGTTAAGTGTCCCACTTCAGCTCAGGTCGTGATCTCATGGTTCATGAGTTGGAGCCCCACATCGGGCTCTGCGCTGACAGCTCAGAGCCTGGAGCCTGCCTCGGATTCTGTGTGTGTGTGTCTCTCTCTCTGCCCCTCCCCTGCTCATGCTCTGTCTCTTCCAAAAGTAAATAAATATTTAAAAGTTTAAAAAAAAGAAAGTCTAATTATCCGGAGGTGGTTTAGGAATAAAGTAAGGAAGATGGTTTGGAATCATTTGAAACTATTCCACCATTTCTATTTTTTTGTTGTTTAATTTCTTTAATGTTTACTTATTTTTGAGACAGAGACAGAGTGTGTGTGGGGGAGGGGCAGAGAGAGAGAGGGAGACAGAGAATCTGAAGCAGGCTCCAGGGTCTGACCTATCAGCACGGAGCCCGACGTGGGGCTTGAACTCAGGAACAGCGCGATCACGACCTAGACTGAAGTCGGATGCTTAACTGACTGAGCCACCCAGGCACCGCTATTTATTTTTCTTGAGCTGGAGTAAGTAACTCTGTGTACATAATAGGTAACTATGGGAATAACACCATCAATATCTGTTTTATAAGGTACCAACTTCCAACTTCGTGGAAATTTACTACTCGTGGCACAAGAACAACAAATTAAGGAAGTCGTCCAGGAACCTGGAGGAAGTAGACAAGGCTTCTTCCCACATGGGTATTCAACTTGGAGACTGAGGTCATTAGAATAAAGCTTTAAGTCTGACTACTTTTGTTACTATGGTTTTCTTAGCATTTGTAAGCACATTTATACATTCCATTAGGTCTCGATGATCATTAACTTGTAAGAAATATTTCCTCTTCCCTGTATTTATTTTCATTTTTTTAATTGAAGTATAGTTGACATACAATGTTATATTAGTCACAAGTGTAGACCATAGTGATTTCACAATTCTGCACATCACCCAGTGTTCACCGTGATACATGCAGTTATCATCAGTCACCATACGTCAGTACAGTATTATTGGCTATAGAAAAATATGGACACTTGATGAATTTGCACATCATCCTCATGCAGGGGCCACACTAATCTTCTCTGTATCGTTCCAGTTTTCGTACATGTGCTTGCTGAAGCACATGCTTTCTTTCTTTCTCTTTTTTTTTTTTTTTTTTTTAAGCCAAACATCCCTTGGCTTAGTTTAGCAGTATTGTTAACCTCTGAAATGTAGGTAAGCTTACTGTCTCCAACACAGATGGGTCCAGAAATAGATTTCGTGGGTTATCCATTTACAATACCAAACTATCCTTTCTGATATCCACTATGAGGTTCTCCAAAGAGTTCCCCTTATTCTTTTTTTTTCAACGTTTTATTTATTTTTGGGACAGAGAGAGAGACAGAGCATGAACGGGGGAGGGGCAGAGAGAGAGGGAGACACAGAATCGGAAACAGGCTCCAGGCTCTGAGCCATCAGCCCAGAGCCTGACGCGGGGCTCGAACTCACGGACCGCGAGATCGTGACCTGGCTGAAGTCGGACGCTTAACCGACTGCGCCACCCAGGCGCCCCTAGTTCCCCTTATTCTTAATGTCTAGAAAACCACAAATGCAATCTCATTAATGAGAACCACCACCAGGTTTAGGCCTCTCAGGGCTTGGGTACTCTGTTTCCTGGCCCCAGGCTCTGTCTTAACATACAGAATATCCTGTAGAAGTCATAATAGGAATAGGGAAAACGATATCTCATTACAGTAAACATAAAACTAACTGTTGATAGAGCTGTTAGGAATTCTGTGCATGAGGTCCCAGGTAATCAGATTTGACCTTCATGCTTCTGTGTAAGAGCGGGGGAGCCAATTTCCACCGCCGTGGAAATTTACTACCCGTGGCACAAAGAGAACAACAAATTAAGGAAGTCGTCATGCAACCTGGAGGAAGTAGACAATGCCAAATCCAACCTTTGCAACGTGAAGTTTGAGTACTGCAGCCAGAATGCATCACAGACCTAACCCACTGCAGACTAAAAGGTTTGCTGCAAATGCACCTACGTGAGGTTCAGAGGACCTGGAATCCACTTGACATCAAAATGCTGCAGGAAAGCTCCCAGGACTTTGGTCTGCGTTTTTTGTTAATGGGAATAACGCTCACTCCTGGGGTTCTTTGGTTTTTGTTAAGTTTATGTATTTTGCAAGAGAGAGAGAGAGAGACAGCGAGCTCGTAAGTGGGGAAGGGGCAGAGAGAGAGAGAGAATCCCAAGCAGGCTCTGCACCATCAGCTCGGGGTGGGCGCTCAACCTCACAAACCATGCGATCATGACCTGAACCAAATTTCAAGAGGGTCGCTTAACCGACGGAGCCACCCAAGTGCCCTTGGTCTGCATTTTTAAAACACCACACGTGTAGCTGCTCAGCTAACTAAACGGATCAATAGAAACAAACCTTTGCAGGAGGGGAATTACTCTGGGCACCTGCAACTTTTTCTTCTTTTTATCTTCACCTGACCACCGAGAAAAGTACTTCAGGAGGGCAGCCTTGTGTGACGGTTACCCTAACACTCGGGTGCCAGCTGGCATTTGTCTCTGCTCATCTTCAGTGAATTCATTAATATTTTTATCTGTAGGATGTTCACGGATAAGAGTACTAACCTTAATTATATGCTAATCTGAACTAGATTCTTCTTCTTCCATCGTTGACGGTCACTCACGTGTGCACCTGAGCTGTGAAAAGCTCCACAAACAACAGATATGGTTCAAGGCACACGGGGCTCACACCCGCTTCCCAGAAATTTTGAATCTGTGCTGCCGACACGCTGGCCTCACGCCCTGGCCACAGATGATCGGATAGAGTGGGCCATGAGGTTCAAGGGCTATGAGTCGGCTGAGCCAACCAGATTCTACTTCCTGGGGATTTGAACTGGTGGACTCAGATGCAGCTTGCCTCAGTGGTGGGAGCAGCCAGATGTGCCAGGAGGACGAAGAGGGGGAGCCGGGGGTAGAGAGAGACCAAGAGCGGTACGCAGAAAGAGATCTTGAGCCACGAGGCCAGAGCTCATCTGAACCGTGAGACCCACGGCCGGAAACCTTAATTCTTGGCTCTCCTGGGCCCAGGCAACTGCCAAGGGAACTGCATGTACTTCCTGCCCTGTTGCTCTGTGGGATTCTCGCTCTCAGACTCGCTTAAGTGCTTTTCTGTCATCACAGCCCAAACTGCTTGGACAGAACCCAAAGCAGGTTAGGAACCTCCTATTGCTTGCATTCCCGACCAGGCTGACTTAGGCTCAGGCGATATTTCCTACTAATCGTAAGACAGCCACTTAAGCCGCTAACCATTTCTCATTCGCAATAAAACCCACAGAGAACTGGAATTCATGGATTTTCCAAAGCTCTTCCTTCGTGTAGCAATTTAGCTCAGGGCCTCTCTTTGGCCCACCACGTAGGAATCCTGCAAATGCTAAGCAGAGCGGTGGTCGTGTGGAGCTCTGAAGACCGTCAGGAGCCAAGGTGAGATGAGTGTACGTGGGTCTTACAGCCTGGTGGAAAACCTGTTATTTAAATACGCCCTCCTACCTCACTTGCCACCGAGAGGTATTTTCCTCTGTGCTGGTGATAAGCCTCTAGGCCTTCACTTTTCCTGATTTCAGCTGTGCACGGTGGGTGAGTCCTGCTTCTGACTTTGACAAATATCTGAGATGCACTCAAGTGTTCCTGCCATGGGTGTGCAGGTGTGGGCCGCCCGAGCCCTTGCTTTCTTTGTTTTTTTAATTTTTTTTTTAACGTTTATTTATTTTTGAGACAGAGAGAGACAGAGCATGAACGGGGGAGGGTCAGAGAGAGGGAGACACAGAATCCGAAACAGGCTCCAGGCTCTGAGCTGTCAGCACAGAGCCCGACGCGGGGCTCGAACTCACGGACCGCGAGATCATGACCTGAGCCGAAGTCGGCCGCTCAACCGACTGAGCCACCCAGGCGGCCCTTGCTTTCTTTTAGCCACACCGCCCTGACCCTACATCGCTATCGCTGTCTCCACCCTGGGGCCTGCAAGGAGGCTCTCAGAGCCCAGGCTGAGGTCAGGCCTCTTTCACAGGCATGGAACCAGGCACATGTGCCCCCCTGACATCTCAAGGTTCGGTTCATTCTTAGAAATCCGTGACCCCACTTCATAACGTCCTTCCACGAGCCATATTTACTTAAGAACCTGTTTCTGGGTGAGGCCACTGTCCTTGGTTAATTTTAACCTCACTAGAGATAGAATGTTAGCAAAACTCGGTTTGACCTCTCATGTCTACTGTGGCCGTTCCATAGGTCATTGTGATTTGGTGACTATGTCAGGGGGTCACTGACTTCAGGAAGCTTCCCTCCCCAGGACATCTAAAAATGTGCTCTCTGTAAGTTCCGGATCAATAAAAAGAAACCGCAGGGGGAAATAATCCCACTTTGCCTCTTAGCTGTACTTGGCTCTCATTACCAACTTGCAACTTGGAATTTACTTGATATCTGTTTGAGCTCTGTTCCACTCACAATGATACGAGACCCATATCCTTCCCCACCGGAGCTTGAAATCCAGTAAAGAAGTAAAGTGTCGTGATAACGATGGACCAGTAACAGCAAAAACTCCACAAAACAACAACAACAACAAAACACACCGCTCTAGGCAAAATCCCAAGCCCCTACATAAATAGCATCAGAATCTATTGATTCTTTCTTGCAATCCCTGTTTCCGTGCTACTGGGTGTGCGCTATAGGCCAGTGTCACATTGTGAACCCTTTGTTGTCCGTCTGTCTGCGGTAACACGTACAGAAAGGGAGAGGAAGCGTTTGGAAACTTTTATAGCAACTAGATCTCAAGGTAACATTTTTACTGTACTTTACAGAGATGCCACGTTGCAAAGGATTGGAAACTTTAAGAAGCTGTGCCTCTCTGTGAATCGTTTTACAAGCACCATTCTGCCACAGTTTTCAAAGGGAAAAGGCCACGTTCCTTCCTGCTCTAAAAAGAAAGCCGTGCAGTGTTTCCTTTTCTTGTACAGCGCAACATGTATTTTCATAGCTGTTTGCTCTTGTAAAGACATACAGGAGGGACAGCCGAAAATGCAACTACTAAATATCACGGGTCCCACGAGCAGATTCAAGTGTTCCGTTACTACCTTGTGAAATATAAACCGAGTGGAAACGTTAATTTCTCATGTACCTACCACTGACTAATGCATTAAACATAGATCACACACTCACCAGTGCTGAGTTTTTCTTTTCATCTCTCCGGCATGTTGAATTATAGCTAAAGTGGGGGGAGGGAGGGCGCCTGGGTGGCCCAGTTGGTGAAGCATCCTACTTAGGCTCAGTTCGTGATCTCACGGTTTGTGAGTTTGAGCCCTAGCATTGGGCTCTCTGCTGTCAGCACAGAGCCTGCTTCGGATCCTCTGTCCCCCCTCTGTCTGCCCCTCCCCTGCTCTCTCTCCCTTGAACATAAATATTAAAAAATAAAATAAAATAAATTATAGCTAAAGGCCACTTCTGATAAGAAAGATGTATTTATCTTTCCTATTTAACTACAATAATACGAATATTTTATAACAAAGCCATCTTCACCATCAGCGCATCTCTGCTCCTTTTTTTATGTACAGGCGTCTGAAAGTTCCAGAACACTGAAGCAACTTTCCGGGTCTTCGTTCCCGCTGTTGATCATTTTGCACCAGCTGCTTCTCTTTCCCTGGCCCCAGGCGCCTTTCCATGAAGCTCAGTTCAGCAGAGAAGCCAGCACCCAAAGGAAATTCACACACATGCTGACAGGTACTTGAAGCATTCCCAAGCTGTTTCCCAGATTTTGGCCTTGGGGATGGCAGTGATAACAAGAATGGGGGCCAGGAAAGTCTCAGGCTTTTGCATCTGTCCTGATAAATTTGTTGATCGATGGTAAGGTGCAATGGAGTAAAGCTATACAGTGTCCATGAAGCATCTGAGCATTACTGACCTCGTTCTGCCTTTTCAGACTTGAGGGTGAAGAGAATAAAACTGTAAAATGCTGTGCTTACACCTGGTTTTAACACCCAACCTCTATTTGGTTCCATCCATGTAAGGTTTTAAAAATTAGGAACAAAAAAAAAATTCTTTGCTTACAAATAAGCTATTTAAATGGGGGAAAAAAAACACCCCACATTTCTGTACGTAGGAATGCTTTTTGGAACACATTCCCGGTTTAAATAAGCTACCTGTGCAGATGGGTTTTACAACCCAACCCATCTGGACTAAGCTGGAAATACTTAAAGCAAGCATTTTTTTTCAGTTTACAGAAATCCTCTTGACTAAGTTTTCCAAGAATCATCACAAGGGACACTGATGGAAACAAAGGGACTTAAAGATCAGCCTAAGCCCTGATGACACTGATAATGAGGACCAATTGTTCATTATATACACAAAGTTGGGCTTGATGTTATGGATTTATTTATTTGTTATTTATTTATTTATTTATTAAAAAGTAATCTTTACGCCCAACATGGGGCTTTGAACTCATGACCCCGACGTCAAGGGTCACGTGCCCTACCGACTGAGCCAGCCAGGCGCCACCCAGAAAGTTGGTTTTTTTTTGTTTTTTTTTTTAATTTTTTTTTTTCAACGTTTATTTATTTTTGGGACAGAGAGACAGAGCATGAACGGGGGAGGGGCAGAGAGAGAGGGAGACACAGAATCGGAAACAGGCTCCAGGCTCTGAGCCATCAGCCCAGAGCCCGACGCGGGGCTCGAACTCACGGACCGCGAGATCGTGACCTGGCTGAAGTCGGACGCTTAACCGACTGCGCCACCCAGGCGCCCCGAAAGTTGGTTTTTAAACAGAGAGTAGTCTTTTTCCAGAGACACCAGCCAGCATTAAACTTTCAATCCCACGCATGCTTCACCCACTTGGGCTGGCTTTGCCCCGTACTTGTTCCGACAGACCCCTCAACTCCTCAAACACAGTCTACAACTTTCAAGCGCAGTCACACAGCACATACCTCTGGCTGGTCCACAGAGCACTTTGGCCTAGGGGATGTTGGATACGGGAGTGAGTGGTTTTCCATTACTTACAAACCCTGTTGATATTAAACCCAAACAGAATCCAGATACGCTTTCGTTTTCTCGCCCTACAGGATAGGACAGGATTAAAACTAAAATGAATTAACAGAAGACCCAACCATTTTGAACAAGCAACATAAAAGTGATTGTACAATTTGGACCCACTTAATTTTGTGTCTGACTGTAAGACAGTCATTATGATGAAAACAGGACTTTTCTCTATAGAGAAAAGTGTACATAAATATGGTCAGTACTGAGGTAAACAATAGTCAACCTAACGGCAGGTAACCCAATAGACTGTTAATGTTTTAGATCCATAAAAATATATGTTGTTAGTTTTACATTTTACACAGTAACCAGTCTTAAGCAGTGGAAGCACATTCCTGTAAAAACAACCGTACCCCCTTAGGAACTTGCTATTTAAGTGAAAACTAACACTAATTCTGAATTAGTCATTTCTTTATTCACATTTGTATAGGTTTCCACACATGAGGTTAGCTGTCAGTCTAAAACTTTACCTTCTTTAATGTGGTACTCAGAACTTAGAATTTTTTTCCTCCACAAGATTAGCTTCGACAGAAATAAAATGGTCTTTCTTTGATCTCACTAAAATATGAGAAAATCATCTGATCTAGAATAACAATTATTTTCATGCAAAATTCATTTGCAGGCAAGTCCTTGGAAAATTAACGTAAATGTCCCCTAATTCGGGTTCTTCTTCTCTCCTGGAGGCCAGGCAGATTCTACACTGGCTTGTCTGGGTCTCTTTCCCATACATAGAGAAGGCCCTACGTCTTCCTCCATGGGTGGAAAGGACTTTGGTTCAAGACTGTGATGGCCCACATTCGAGAAACTCAAGTCGCCACGGTGGCCTGAATTATACAGAATTGATACAGTTCTTTGGGGACCTTTTATTTTTTTTTTTTAATTTTTTTTTTTCAACGTTTATTTATTTTTGGGACAGAGAGAGACAGAGCATGAACGGGGGAGGGGCAGAGAGAGAGGGAGACACAGAATCGGAAACAGGCTCCAGGCTCTGAGCCATCAGCCCAGAGCCCGACGCGGGGCTCGAACTCACGGACCGCGAGATCGTGACCTGGCTGAAGTCGGACGCTTAACCGACTGCGCCACCCAGGCGCCCCCTTTGGGGACCTTTTAAATGGTGTGTGTTCGTAGGATGAAACCAGAAGCCACCTGTTATTATTTCTTCACTTTGGAGATGAAGTAGAACAGCATTTGCCTGATCCATTTGGTCACCCAAACCTCCCTTGCATTGGACTTCTGCATGGAAGTCTGGAGAAAACACTGAGATTAGAAGGCCATGATATAAAGAATGTGGAAAGTCAAAGAAGTCCAGGTACCAGGTGGGGGAATGAGACCTGCCCCTCTACCAGAAAGTCCATCTTGACGATAAAAAGTGTTCTGGGGACGGATGGTGGTGATGGTTGCACAACAGTGTGATGTCCTTAATGCCACTGAAGTGTACATTTGAAGGTGGTTAAGGGGCACCTGGGTGGCTCAGTCAGTTAAGCGTCTTGACTTTGGCTCAGGTCACGATCTTGGGGCTCTTGAGCTCAAGTCCCGCGTTGGGCTCTGTGCTGACAGCTCGGAGCCTGGAGCCTGCTTCGGATTCTGTGTCTCCCTCTCTCTCTGCCCGCCCTCCTGCTTGCGCTCTGTCTCTTAAAGATCAATAAACGTTAAAAAAATTTTTTTTAAAGATGGTTAAAATGGTAAATTTTGCCACAATAAGAAAGTACATCTTGCCACAATAAGAAAGTCAGTCTTGTACTACTATGCATATGACCCCTCAGTATGGACACATATGGCCAAAATTTAAGAGAAACATATTCTTAAGTCAGAAAGGGACAAGGACGTATGTTTGCATTTTTGCTATAATCTTCTCATCATTAAAACATGTGAGGTTAGAAAGACATTAAATGTTGGCATCATATAGGAAATTCACCTCCAGGTTATTGCTGGCATTTAAAAGTGGTGCTAATTTATATGCAGTTCCCTCTAATTCATGTGTTATTCATTATACAACTGAATTAAAAATAAAACGAAACTGGAAACACCCAATACCTCCTCTCAAATTCTTGACTCTATGCCTTCCGCAAACGTGGCAATTATTTAAAGGTCTTTACTTTTTACTTTCTTTGTACTGGGATGCCCCTTTTCCACAATTTGGTCTTGCCCCATCCTGCCCTGCCCCCCAACACAAGGTTAAGGATAAACATAATTGATTAGTATGTCACAGAGCTTTGGGCTGCTAATCCCTGGGAAAAAAGTTCTTCCTTTCAATCCTGGACTGGTGTGGAAATCCTAACACTGAGTAAGGAGATGCCAGGTGATTGGTAAGCTACAAACGCCGGGTAGGTGCCTGGACAGCTCAACTGGAACCAAAGCCTAGAACAGACATGCCATGAGTATCAGTCACAGTGACCTGCTACAGGCCGTCACTGTAGCTGCCTACGAACACAAAGGGTAGGGTCCATTTTCTCATGGTCACAGTAATGTATCATGGGAAGAACTTTCAATGGGGTCAGTTAAATGACAGGAGTTATGCAAAACCATAGACACTTCCAAGCAGGGACGTGCCAGAAAGATCAATGAAGAACTCCCGTTTAAAACAAAAAGGACTCTTGTTTCGTGTGGCTATCAGGGTGACACAAAGCCCCTTGGTTGGAGCTAACTGCTTTCCAACTCTTCTACCAGGAAACTGAGAGCAGGCACAGCACAGTGTGCATTAGACGCCCGGCTTGAGTAGTACACACAAGTGATTATCCCCAGTACAAAAGATCTGGATGTTGTTTTCATCTGCCACAGCAATTAATTTTATGTCTACGAGCACAGCAGTATGAACATGGGAGAAAATATTAGCATCAAAAATGTTCAGTCGCTCTTAGAAAGGATTTGTAACTTTGAAGCAGCAGGCCGTTAGGCAAGATTTTAAAGTCATTTTGTATTTATTGAAGTTCAAAACAGCCTAGCAAAGTACCTTCAAAATAAAGATGACCAAAATAAACTAGAAAAGTATTTCCAGAATAAAGATGACCAAAAATTCGTTAGCTCGAGCGTATTAGTTGTCAGTTGCTGCTCTAACCTAACACATCACCATAAACTTAGTGACTTAAACAACACAAGGGTATTATCTTACAGTTCTGCAGGTTAGAGATCCGACACGGGTGCCGTCCCACTGGGCTAAAATCAAGGTGTGGGCGGGGCCACGTTCCTTTCTGGGGGCCTTAGGGAAGACTCCGTTCTCTTCCCTTTTCACCTTCAGGGACCACCCACATTCCATGGGTCATGGCCACTTCCTCCATCTTCAGAGCCAGAAATATTGCGTCTCTCTCTCTCTCTCTGTTCTGTTCTTTTACATTTTCCTCTGATCCTGACCCTCTCCCAATTCCTCTCCTCCCCTCTTAAGGACCCTTGGGATTACACTGGGCCCACCTGGAGAACCCAGAACAACCTCCCAGGTCAGAATAGTACCTTCATCCCATCTGCAATCTTATTCTTCTTTGCCATCTAACCCAACGTATTCCCAGATCCCGGGGATTTGGACACAGGCATGGTGATCGGGGGGTGGCATTAGTTTACCTACCACACGTTAAATACACAGGTAAATACACATTAGATACACCACAGTTAGTATTTTGTAATAGTTCAATAGTTGTCATTCAGTTACCTTAATCTACAGAATTAATCTTTTTTATCATAAAACATATTCAACTGGCCAGATGCAACAGTAACAAAAAAGTGTAAAGTGATATAAAACAAATTGTACAAGATTACAGAGTAGTGATGATTTGTGTGTGTGTGTTCATATATGTATATATAAAACTATACAATGTATATACATGTGTATGCATGTGTGTGTGTGTGTGTGTGTGTGTATACACATACCCCATACACATAGTTTTACAGTTAATTAAGTGGTTCTAGAAAATCAATATACCATAAAGATCCCTGGGAAAGTAATGCTTATAAAATAAGGCCACGTTTATAAAGATCTCAAATCAGTCAAAGACAAGGTTCCTAATGAGAACATCCAGGTTACAGACAAATTCTTTCCTGGTTAGTCCTTTCCCCTTCTCCTCTCGCTTTTTTTCCTGTTGTACTGCCCAGATTTCCTTTCCCGGTGCCCTTAAAGGCCTGTGGCATGTGAAATGACTAGAGCCCGTGGGTGAACAAGGTCAAACCACCAAACACAAATAGGCCAGTTTGGAGGAAGTCACCGGAAAACAAAAGCATGCCATCCGTGCACCTCTGTGTCCAGGGCGCCTGCAGGTCCGGAGAAGAAGGCCCCGCCCCTTTCAATGGTCGCGACACCAGCTTTGGTTCTCCAACTGGACTTTGCCTGAACGTGTGACTGCTGTGAACGGCGAGGGCCGGTGCCCAGCCCACGCCAGACTTAAAAGACAGGAATGTGGTAGTGGCGGTCATTCTCCGTCAGCAGGGAGATCTCGGGCCACTCCCTGAACGGCAAGTCTGGGTAGCAGACCTCAAAGTCTCTGGAGTTAAACTTGAACAGTCTGAACACTTTTATCTTTATTTCAAGGGAGTGTCCAAGAATAAACATATCGATCTGGAGAAGAGACGAGAGAGAGGTCACAAACACACATTTCCAATTGCCCGCCCCCACCAGGGGAGGGAGCGTGTTCTCCTGAAGCTTAGGAAGCAGTGCCCTTGCTTAGGAACCAGACCCACACATGAACCACCGAAAGGCCAGCGTCAGGAACAAATGCCCACGATGCGGAAGGCAGGGGATAAGCAGAGGAACATCTCTGTAGACCAGCATGAAGTTACAGGGGGTAAAAAAAAAAAAAACCACAATAAAAAGTAAAGGATGCTCACAGTTAAAATCACACTGTTTTCCAACTAGTTTTAGATAAATTTTTGTAAAAAAAAACGGCAGGTAATTTTGCACACCGCCTAAGAGAGCAAAGCAAAACAAAAGAAAACCTCTCTTCTATGGGAATGAAAAAGTCTTATCTGGATTTTAAAGTTTTTAATAATTTCTTTTTTTTAACTTAAAGTTTATTTATTAGTTTTAATCATCTCTACACCCAACATGGGACTTCAACTCACGACCCGGAGATCAAGAGTCGTATGCTCTTCCGACTGAGCCAGCCGGGCGCCCCTAGGATTTTTCAATAGTGTCTATTTATCTGCCCTAAGGAACCAAATGCTTTCCCAAACATTATCTCCTTCTCCGGCTGGACTTTCTCTCGGTTAAACTCTGCTGTGGGAGGACTGCCACCATCTGAGAAGCAGAGTGAAAGCTCAGAAGGGCCTCCAGCCCTGCTCAGTGGCCACGGGGCTTGACAGACACACGGCACACTGCACGGAGCAGTGAGGTTTTTACTCTTCTTTTCCTCCTTTCAGGGGCAACGACATCAAGCCACTGCTTCGCCGCAGGTGGGTTTATCACCTGAAAGTAAACTCCACACACCTGTGTGTTTAGGCACTGCCATGGGGTCCTGAACACATTCTTCTGCCCCAATTACCTGCTCCAGTCCACATGTGTCGCCCACAGAATTCAGGTGGTTCATCATGAAGCTCAAAGGGTCAGAGGATGTTTCCCGGGAAAACAGGAGCCGAAAAAGACTGGGAATGACTTTCTGAGTCTTCATTTGCTCATAAACTTCAGTGACTTGATACAGCATGATGAACTTTAAAGCTTCGTAAAGTTTATATTCCAGAATCGCATCAGAAAAGAGGATGTTGCACATACTTCCTCTCTTGTGATAATCTTTAATTCCACTAAATTCAGTCCACTGGAAACACAGACGTGAGAGTGACATTTACAGGGTAGAGGTGAATACCGACAGCATGGCATAGTTTTAAAGTATTTAAACCATTTAAAAATAAACCATTTAAAACCGTTAAAGTATTTAAACCATTTAAAAATAAACCATTTAAAAATAAACCAAAGATTAATAGAGGGGACCTTTAACTTTTCATTTTTGACCCTGATTTTTTAAAAAAAAGTTTAATGTTTATTTATTTCCGAGAGAGAGAGTGAGAGAGAGCGTGAGCGGGGGAAGGCCGGAGAGAGAGGGAGACACAGAATCCAAAGCAGGCTCCAGGCTCCGAGCTGTCGTAGGGCTCGAACTCACAAACCACGAGATCATGAGCTGAAGTCGGACGTTCAACCGACTGAGCCACCAGGCACCCCTGACCCGGATTTTTTTAACCACAAGTATATATTACTTTTATAATAACAAACTAGCTTAAACATTTCTTTCAAAAAAGCACCACCGATTAGGTAAAAAACCAAGCAAGTCAGTTTCCTAAGACAGCTTAATACAGCTGGGTCGCACAGCAGATATTCCAGAGACGAACAGTAACAACTAGTATTCTTTGCCACTCACCATGTGCCAAGCACGGTTTAAAGCCACATGTACCAACTTATTCAATCCTCACAATAACAGTACAAGGGGCACGATATTCACATATCGGTTTTTACTCATCAAAAAACCACAGCACAGAAATTTTACGGTATTTACCGGGGAGGGTTCATTTCAACAATTCCAAACCTGTGTCTATTAAAAGGCAGGAAAACTCTTAGTTCAAATGACAGCGTCTGTGGTGTCCCCAAGTTATTAATGGGGCACATTCCAGAAGTGCGTTTCTGAATGCCCTGTCTGGACCTCGCACGACATCTCTCTGGGGAAAATGAAGGTACGGGGCTGTTAAGGTTTCCTGGCCAGCCCACAAAGGCCTCCTGAACCCAGAAGGGGCCTAACGATCACCTACAACGCTGCTCTCGTTGGTTACTTGGAAGGAGAAAGGACAGGAAAGCCCATCGTCAGCTCCTACAAGAGGTGCTCCTGCCCGCAGGTCCTCCCCGCGAGGCATCGGGTGACAGGCCTGACAGAGAAGAGTCACTCACTGCACCCGGGTGTGTGCTTTCGTTCCTCGTCTTTTCTTCCCCGAGACACTCACCTGCGTTTTCAATAATTCCACACATTTACGTAACTTTCCAAACACATTGGAACCTGTATACTTCTCAGGACCAAAACTGTATTGCTGGATCCAATTACAACCTTGCGAAAAGAGCAGTTTTTCAGGAAGCTTGAAAAGGAAGGAGATGCCAACCGTGATTAGTACCTCGACGTTTATGACATTGCAACCTAGAATATGTCACGGCACACGATCTTATCTCACTCAGGAATCTCCATTTAAAAAGACTAAACAAAAACATAGAGTTTCTTCTTTTAGATTTGTGGATTAAGTGATTTGGATCATATTCTTTCCCTCTTTTTTTTTTTTTTTTTTTTTTGAGAGAGAGAGAGAGAGCACAAGCAGGAGAGAGGGGCAGAGAGGGAGAGAATCTTTTCCTTTTTTAATGTTTCCTTATTTATTTTTGAGAGAGTGAGAGGCAGAGACAGAGCATGAGCGGGGGAGGGGGCAGAGGGAGAGAAAGAGAGAACCGTAAGCAGGCTCCATGCTCAGCGTGGAGCTCAACTTGGGGCTTGATCCCACGAACCATGAGACCATGACCTGAGCCGAAACCAAGAGTTGGACACTTGACCCACTGGGCCACCCAGGCACCCCACAGAGAGAGACAGAATCTTAAGTGGGTCCACACCTAGCATGGAGCCCGACACGGGGCTCAAACTCACAACTGTGAGATCAGGTCACGACCTGAACCAACATTCAAGAGTTGGATGCTTAACCGACTGAGCCGCCCAGGTGCCCCTGGATCGTATTCTTTTTTTTTTTTTTTTTTAATGTTTATTTTTGAGAAAGAGAGAGAGAGAGAGAGAGAGAGAGAAAGGGAGACACAGAATCCAAAGCAGGATCCAGGCTCCAAGCTGGCAGTACAGAGCCTGATGCGGGACTTGAACCCACAAACTGTGAAATCATCACCCGAGCTGAAGTCAGACGTTTAACCGACTGAGCCACCCAGGCGCCCCGTGGATCATATTCTTAATTTACAATTTCACAGCTGATGAAAACCTACATGAAGATTTTGTCTATGAAACCATCTTTCTGCATAAAACACTTCCCAAACTGCCTAGGTATATCCGTTTAGAAATTATTTTTACCCTAACAACGCTAGAATACTGTAGCATATCGCGGAGCATATGGATTTTAGAATAAGGCACTTGGGGGTCCAAACCTCACTCTGTCACTCACCAGCCAAGAGACTGCTCAACCAGTGCAGATTATTTACCCTCTGAGCCTCATCCTCTACCATAAATCAAGGACAGGATATCCATTTTACAGGACTCCGGCTGGGACTAAATAAGACCACAGAATTTGTAAGACTCTGATCCAGTGAAGGGATCTAACCCATACCCTACCCGGCTGAGCCTGGGGAACCCCGGGGTGTGGCCGTATTCTCTGTCCTCGGCAGCTGGCCGCGGGGCTGGCACCCTGTGCTTCCTAGATAAAATGAAACTAATAAAAGCAACTCTCAAGGAAGAAATGGGAAGGAAACAGACCATGTGCAGCTATATATATGCATATACTTTATATACTCCTATTTCTTTGTGCTTCTGCCCTTAAATGTACATCCTAGGTTGAACTTCCTGCATTCAAAATAAAAATTCAGGTTGTTCGTAAAGAATGTACTGCCTCAGGGCACCTCAGTGGCTCAGTTGGTTGAGCGTCCGACTCTCAATTTCAGTTCAGGTCACGATCCCAGGGTTGTGGGATCGAGCCCTGCATTGGGCTCCATGCTGAGTGTAGAGCCTGCTTACGATATTCTCTTTCTCTCCCTCTCTGCCCCTCGCCCCTACTCATGCTCACTCTCTCTCTCTCTCTCTCCCTAAAAAGTAAAAAACAAAAAATAAAGAATAAAAATAAATAAAATAAAATAAAATAAAGAATATACTGCCTTATACCATTAAAATGAAAAAAAAAAAAAAACCAACATGGCACAGACTGGGAGAAAATATTTGCAAATCACATATCTGATAAAGCACTTGTGTTCAGAATATATAAAGAAATCTCAAAATCCAATCAATAATAAAATAAGAAGGGGCAAAAATTTGAACAGACACTTCTCTAAAAAGATAATAATGGATGGCCAATAAGCACATGGAAAGATGTTCATCCCTCCTCACTAGCGGAATGCCAACTAAAAGCACAGTGACGCCAGCGCACATCTATCAGAATGGCTAAAAAACCCAAAAAACAAAAAACCCCAAATCTGACAATCCTGGTTAGAACTGGGAACAACTGGAACTCCTACACACTATTGGTGGAAATGCAAAATGGCTGCGCCACCTGGGAGATCAGTTTGGTAGGTTCTTATGAACTCGGACCTACACCTACCACATGAGCCAACAATCTCACTCCCAGGCATTCGCCCAAAAGGAATGAAAACTTCCATTCATACAAAATCTTGTATGGGATTGTCAAAAACTGGAGATAATCCAGATGTCCTTCAACTGAAGAACGGATAAACAAACTATGTCATACTTACACCAAGGAATATCACTCAACAGTAAAAAGGAATGAACTACAAATTCACAGAATGTGGATGAATTGAAATGCATTTTTTAAAACAGTTTTTTAATGTTTTATTTTTGAGAGACAGAGAGAGAGTATGAGCAGGGGAAGGAACAGAGAAAGAGAGACAGACAGACAGAATCCAAAGCAGGCTCCAGGGTCAGAGCTGTTAGCACAGAGCCCGACGCGAGGCTTGAACTCATGAACCACGAGATCATGACCTGAGCCGAAGTCGGACGCTTAACTGACTGAGCCACCCAGGCACCCCTGAATTGCAATGCATTTTGCTAAGCGAGAGAAGTCAGATGCAAAAGGCTACACACTGGATAGTTCCATTTATATGACATTCTGGAAAAGGTAAAACCATAGGGTCTTAAGACCAATCAGCGATGGCCCTGGGCTAGGGGTGAGGAAGGGCTGACTACAAAGGAACAGTGGAGAATCTCTGGAGCGCTCTATGCGTTTGTTAAACCTCAAATAACCGTAGAGTAAAAAAGTGAGTTTCAGTAGACCACCTTGCTTCCGAAGAATGGATGCCCTTCTCGAGCAAAGATGGTGGCATCCAAAGCAAACACAACTGAGCATGGCGGCCTTTCTGAGATGGAGGGGGCCACAGGGCCTTCGAAGGCTCCTTCAACCTCGGGACGCACAAAGCCACCCACTGAAGACCCAGCCATCTGCACTACAGTTCTTGTCAACGCAACGTTCCCCGCCCCACCCCACCCCCGCCCCGTTTCCAGCGGACATACCTTCACAATGTCTTTTTCTTTCATCCACGATGGAAAGGAGAGGCCCTGGCTGAATATCTGAAACAACACTGACCTCAGTGCGTCATAGTTGTCTCTCTTTACTTGTCGGACACATTTGATGTGATGCCTCCAAAACAGCTCCTCGTAAGCCTGTCCACACAAAAACAGAAAGTTTGTTTTCAAACCCTCTGGATGAGGGAATAGAGAGTGAATTCACTGTATTGTCAGCGAGGCATTACCCCCAAAGAAAGGGGGCAACAGAGACAATAACAATTATAAATTATGAATGTGACCACATGTCACTATTTTATTCTGAGAGCAGGGGAGGTGAGCAGGGGAGGGACAGAGAGAGAGGGAAAGAGAGAATCCCAAGCAGGCTCCGCACTACCAGCACATAGCCCAATGCGGGGCTCGAATCTATGAACGAGGAGGCCATGACCTGAGCCGAGATCAAAAGTCAGAGGCTTAACCGACTGAGCCACCCAGGTACCCCACGAGGACATGTCATTTTAAAGGGACATTTGTGGGGCACCTGGCAGTTCGGTAGGTTAAGCATCCAACTTTGGCTCAGATCATGATCTCATGGTTCATGGGTTTAAGCCCACGTTGGGCTCTGTGCTGACAGCCTGGAGCCTGAAGTCTCCTTCGGATTCTCTATCTCCCTCTCTCTCTTAAAAATAAATAAACATTAAAAATTCTTTAAATAAAAATAAAAAAAAATAAAAGGACATTTGTGTGTATTCAGTCTGTGTCATGCTTTTTCAACTGACACCTTCCTGGAAGCCCAGGAGCAAAAGAATGCCATTTAGGGGTGATGATGGCTATGATGTGACCAAAGGGAAAAGAAAATACTATATACGTTTAAGACCTCGCGAAAAATGACTTGAAACAAAAATTTCTTTTTTTTTAATTTTTAAAAAATGTTGGTTTATTATTGAGAAACAGAGACAGAGCACAAGCAGGGGAGGGGCAGAGAGAAGGGGACACACAGAATCGGAAGCAGGCTCCAGGCTCTGAGCTGTCAACACAGAGCCCAACGCGGGGCTCGAACTCACAAACCGCGAGATCATGACCCGAGCCAAAGTCGGACGCTTAACCGACTGAGCCACCCAGGCGCCCCTTGAAATAAAAACTTCTCGTTGCTGACAAGGTCGGATAGCACCGCTGGGAAAAGTTACCAAGGTCGGTCCGATGGAAAATTCTAAAACTCCTCAGAATTTTACATCCAGGTGCCTAATCCCTGCAAAGACAGAAGTCCCCCCTGCTTGTCCAGAGAGCCCGTAGGCCTGGCGGGCAGAGCTGAAGAGTGCCACCCTCGAGTTTCCTGAAGTGACAGCCTACGGTACGCCATCGTCCACGCCCTCCGTAAAGCAGGGCAGAATGTTAGTTTCCTGATTTTTACACACAAATTCCCCATCGTCCGTGACCTGTATAAACTGACGCACCTTCCGCATCAGCTTGGCACGCGGCGTCTCTCCCTTCCATTCTCTCGCAGAGTAACTGAGGAGATCGACCTCTGCCTCCACGCTGAGGTTCCCTGGACCAAATCAGATAGGAAAGGTAGTGAATTTTCCCTCTTCCTCGCCCTTCTTGAACCCTCCCTGCACCTTAGAAATAAGAAAACATGAAAATACTTACTTTTGAACTTTCTCTGCAGATATCCAATCCACCTAAAAGGTAAAGGGAAAATAATATCAAAAATCTACTCTGGAAAGCAAGGGTCTATTGGTGAAACCGAAGGAGAATACAACCACCTACCATTTCAGCCGGCGCCCTAAATAGGAGTGCATCCTCCTCACGTAGCAGAGGGCAGCCACCAGGAATGCTACTGCCAGCGTCACTGAGCCCCTGGCTATCTTCCACGCAGTATCCAAGGCTTGGCTGGTGACCAGCGTCCAGGAGTGAACCTGGTCACTTCCTGCAAAAATTTAATAATAGAAAAAAGACACGTCACAATTACCCAAGTCTGCTTTAAGGGAGGGAAATATATCGCTCATTGTACCTGCCAAGTGTCTGTCATTGATTACATGAACAGTTTTTAAGGCATTCGAAAATTCAATCTGAAAGTTAAAGAAACACCCAGTTCTCCTCTAATCCATGTCGTACGTAAGAATGTCTTTGTCCCACACAATTCACGAGGAATAATCATGGAGTATAGGCTTCAGAATCCCTCAGACCTGTTCAAAACCGGTGTCTCGACTACCCTGGCTGTGTGACTGTGAGAAAGCTCACTTCTCTACTCCCAGTTGTCTTGACTGCAACACTGGGGAAAAATGCCGATCTCCCCGGAGAAAGATGGAATGAAATTAACTAAGAATGCACCCTGTGTTGCGTATCTGCTGAATCCAGGAATGGTTCCAGCAGGGATCCTGCTCCACACCAGAGTCCTCCAGTGATGCCACCACCATGTACATCTGCCCACTTGGGTTTGTTTTGTTTGTTTTTTAAGTAGAGAGAGAGCACAATTGGAGGAGGGGGGCAGAGGGAGAGAGAGAGAATCTCCAGCAGGCTCCACGCTCAGCGCAGAGCCCAACGTGGGACTCAATCCCACAACCTGAGCTGAAATCAAGAGTTGGACACTCAACTAACAGAGTGACCCAGTGCCCCGCCTTTTTTTTTTTTTTTTTTTTTTTTTTTTAATTTTAGAGCCACTTGGATATTCTTAAAGCATTAGGAGCGATGGCAGATGGCATCACCTTAACACACGCAATGAGTGGTCCAAACCACGGGCACACAGACATCATTTCCAGGGAGTGGACACCTCAGCAGAGCTGTGAGGTGGAGACAGATGTGCTGTGTGTGGTCCACACTGCAATTCCTGATTTGACCAGAGAGCATGAACGGACCTCAAGAGCTCCAACCGCATACTTGCAATATCTTACTGTGTGCAGCACATTCCCAATTATATGATGCTTGAGCATGTAAAATGCCGAAGTACAAATGAGGAAGAGAACTTTTGAATAGTGGCCAAACCTCCTGGGGTTCATTGTGAAATCTTCCCCTCCCTGGCACAAGGTTTAGTAAAATTCCAGTGATTAACGGTAGTAAAAGCCTCAGCAATTCAGAATCTACGGTTTTAGCATTTTTTTTTTTAAAGTAGGCTCCACACCCAATGTGGGGCTTGAACTCCTGGCCCTGAGATCAAGAGTCGCATGCCCCACCGACTGAGCCAGCCAGGTGCCCAAATTTTAGCACTTTTGATCATACCGATAGTTGATGTACATTTAAACTCTCACAAGAATTTACTAGCAAATAAAGAAATTAAGTTACCAGTGAATGAACCTAGACATATTTGCAATTACTTAAAAGGGCATTTTCTTCTTTTTTATGTTAGTTATTATTTTTTAATATAATTTATTGTCAAATCGGCTAACATGCAGTGTGTACAGTGTGTTTTTTTGGGGGGTAGATTCCCATGATTCCTCGTTTATCTTCAACACCCAGTGCTCATCCCAACAAGTGCCCTCCTCAATGCCCATCACCCATTTGCCCCTCTCCCCCACCCCCCCTCCCATCAACCCTCAGTTTGTTCTCTGTATTTAAGAGTCTCTTATGGTTTGCCTCCCTCCCTCTCCGTTTGTAACCATTTTTTCCCCTTCCCCTCCCCCATGGCCTTCTGTTAAGTTTCTCAAATTCCACGTATGAGTGAAAACATAGGATATCTGTCCTTCTCTGACTTATTTCACTCAGCGTAATACCCTCCAGTTCCATCCACATTGCTGCAAATGGCAAGATTTCATTCTTTCTCATTGCCAAGTAGCATTCCATTGTATATATAAACCACATCTTCTTTATCCATTCATCAGTGGATGGATATTTAGGCTCTTTCCATAGTTTGGCTATGGTTGAAAGTGCTGCTGTAAACATTGAGATACATGTGCCCCTATGAATCAGCACTCTGTACCCTTCGGATAAATTCCTAGCAGTGCTATTGCTGGGTCGTAAGTTGTTCTATTTTTAATTTTTTGAGGAACCTCCACACTGTTTTCCAGAGCAGCGGCACCAGTTTGCACTCCCAACAACAGTGCAAGAGGGTTCCCATTTCTCCACATCCTTGCCAGCATCTGTTGTTTCCTGAGTTGTTCACTTTAGCCACTCTGACTAGTGTGAGGTGATATCTCAGTGTGGCTTTGATTTGTATTTCCCTGATGATGAACGACGTTGAGCATCTTTTCATGTGTCTGTTGGCCATCTATCCAAAGATGTCTTCTTTGGAAAAGTGTCTATTCATGTCTTCTGCTCATTTCTTCACTAGGTTATTCGTTTTTTGGGTGTTGAGTTTGGTAACTTCTTTACAGATTTTGGATACTAACCCTTTATCTGATATGTCATTTGCAAATATCTTTTCCATTCCATTGGTTGCCTTTTAGTTTTGTTGATTGTTTCCTTTGCAGTGCAGAAGCTTTTTATCTTGATGAGGTCTCAATAGTTCATTTTTGCTTTTAATTCCCTTGCCTTTGGAGACGTGTCAAGCAAGAAACTGCTGTGGCTGAGGTCAAAGAGGTTGTTGCCTGTTTTCTCCTCTAGGGTTTTGATGGTTTCCTGTCTCACATTTAGGTCTTTCATCCATCTTGAGTTTGTTTTTGTGTATGATGTAAGAAAGTGGTCTATTTTCATTCTTCTGCATGTTTCTGTCCAGTTCTCCCAGCACCATTTGTTAAAGAGACTGTCTTTTTTTTCCATTGGATACTCTTTCCTGCTTTGTCAAAGATTAGTTGGCCATCCATTAGTGGGTCCAATTCTGGGTTCTCTATTCTATTCCACTGGTCTATGTGTCTGTTTTGTGCCAATACCATACTGTCTTGATGATTACAACCTTGTGGTAGAGGCTAAAGTCTGGGATTGTGATGCCTACTGCTTTGGTTTTCTTTTTCAACATTACTTTGCCCATTGGGGGTCTTTGTGGTTCCATACACGTTTTAGGATTGTTTGTTCTAGCTCTGAGAAGAATGCTGGTACAATTTTGATTGGGATTACATTGAATGTGTAGATTGCTTTGGGTAGTATTGACGTTTTAACAATATTTATTCTTCCAATTCATGAGCACGGAATGTTTTCCCATTTCTTTGTGTCTTCTTCAATTTCCTTCATAAGCTTTCTATAGTTTTCAGCATACAGATCTTTTACATCTTCGGTTAGGTTTATTCGTAGCTATTTTATGGTTCTTGGTGCAATTGTAAATGGGATCGATTTCTTGATTTCTCTTTCTGTCGCTTCATTATCGGTGTATAGAAATGCAACTGATTTCTGTATATTGACTTTGTATCCTGCGACTTTGTTGAATTCATGTTATCGGTTTTAGCAGATTTTAGTGGAGTCTTTTGGGTTTTCCAGGTAGAGTACCATGTCATCTGCAAAAAGTAAAAGTCTGACTACTTCTTTGACAATTTCGATGCCTTTTATTTCATTTTGTGGTTTGATTGCTGATGCTAGGACTTCCAACACTATGCTAAACAACAGCGGTGAGATGGACATCCCTGCCGTGTTCCTGATCTCAGGGGGAAAGTTCTCAGTTCAAAAGAACATTTTCAAAAACAGGTACTCATCTGTTTAGAACAATTAATTAGCTGTTCACTATACATTTACTCCTGCCTAGATATTTAGTAAAACTTTGTGTGAGTTGTTTAAAAATGTAAAGCTAATAAATAAAAAAGTCAATAAAAAATGTAAAAAAATGTAAAGCTATACTGCCTTTACATCTACAATTTAGATTTTTATTAATTCAGTGATTTCTCAACTGTGAAAAATTCTGAAATATGTAAATAATTTTAGTAAGTCCTTAAATTCAGGAAAAACTAGAACTTTGTCTACGTGATACATAATTTCTTTTAACGTATTTATAAACTTTTCCTAGAAAAATGAATATTACACGATTTTGTTTTTTCTCTTCATACACATTAGACATCTTTTCATTTAACTACACATAGATCTACATTATTCTTTTTAAAGAATGCATAATATTTTAGTATACATATAGACCATCACATGGGGTGCCTGAGTGGCTCTGTTGGTTAAGTGTCCGACTCTTAATTTTGGCTCAGATCATGATCTCACGGTTCATGGGATCGAGCCCTGCATTGGGCTCTGTACTGATAGCATGGAGCATGCTTGGGATTCTCCCTCTCCCTCTTTCTCTCTCTACTCTTCCCCCACTCTCTCTCAAAAAAAAAAAAAAAAAAAAAAGGTAGACAATCATATATGTAACATAATCATTGCCTTACCAATAAACCATTTGGATTATTTCCCATTTTTCACTCTTACAAACACTGCTGAGAAAGACATTATCTTCCAATAGTCCTTATGGACTCATGGTAGCTTTTAGGATAATTTCAAAAAGAGGAAACTTTGGATCAAGGGGTGTGTACATTTTTAGTTTTGGCAGATATTGCCAAAGCACTCTCCAAAACAAACCATCAACTAACACCCCCTTATGTGTATGAGCGTCCCTGTGTCCCTAAACACCAGTTCCAGTCGTGATTTCTCACAGCCGTCCACATTTCTGTACGAACACATTCACATTTCTTCTTCCAGGAAGAGCCTTTTAGAGCATCTGCCCATTTCCCACTGGGTGGCGCTCGTGTTTGTGTGGACTCAGAGGGCCTGCGGTCACTGAGGTGGGGTCTGGCTGCCGCGCCCTCCATGGGGCACACTGCTCTCATCTGTCACAGACTCTAACCAACCCACTGTAGTCTCGGGGTTACTTCCAGGCCTTTTGGGGCCCTTGATTTGAGACCGCCTAAGCCAGGGCCTTCTCCTGAGCATGAGGCCACTCGATAGCAGCTGCCCAGGGCTTCCACGGGACCCACTACAGATTGTGGCTCTCCTCACTCCTACACACACACAACACACTTCCTTAGCCTAATGGCCTCATCCTTGACATTTAGCCCTGCCTCCAACCCAGAAAAGGGATATGATCAACTTATGAGAAAAAACCACGTGAGGGCTCAGTACGCCTTTTCCGTGCAAACCTAGACTACAAACTTAAACTCCTGGCTTCCCCCTACCTAACTGGCACAGGTTTTGGTCAAGTGACTCAAACCAAAGAAGGACCAGCGTGCATGAACATGGCGGCTGGTGTGGGTGCCAGGGAGCGACCCGGAGGAGGGAACCCGTAAGTCCCGTGTAAGCGGCTGCAGCTCACACAGCCCTGAGGTGTTTGTACAATATATGAAAATATTATAAGGAGTGGGGCTTCTTCATCTAAGGAGAGGAAGTGCAGTGTTTTAGTAGGAAAAAGTATGGCTCCATTGATAATTAAAATAGCTACAGTTCGAGTCTCGCTATAAGCCAGAGCCCCTTATGGGCTTTCCAGGTGTTCTCTTGGGTCACCTGGGTGGCTCAGTCCATTAAGCGTCCAACTCTTGGGTTAGGCTCAGGTCATGATCTCATGATTTGTGAGTCCGAGCCCCGTGTCAGGCTCTGAGCTGACAGCAGAGAGCCTGCTTGGGATTCTCTCTCCCTCTCTCTGCACACCGCCCCCCCCCCCCGCCACGCCCTGCACATGTGCGCTTTCTGTCGCTCTCACTCTCTCTCACCATAAATAAATAAACTTAAAACAAATAAAGTAATTCTCTCATTTGCTCCTGCAAACACTGCCCCACCCCCATCCCGGCCCTGCTCCTACACTGGTGACTTCTTGGGCTTCTGTTTCTCCACCTGGGGATCGAAACACAATGCAACAGTGCCTGGAACACAGGAAGTGCCACGCTGGCCCTCATGATCCTTCCTGCAGCGTCACATGGTAGGGGAAGGAGGGCGTGGGCGGAGTGGTTTCTGCCTCTGGAGTGGCTGGTTGTAAGGGCGGGTGGAAATGTTAGGGAAGCGCTGAGCAAGCCGTCTGGCAAAGCCTGAGTCCCTAGTCTGTGCTGATCATTATTTTTATTGCTACCACTGTAACCACCCTTATTCTGCAGATGAGGATGCGAGGGAGAGAGAGATTCAATATGTAAGTGGTAAAGCTGGAATCCCGAGACAGGGCAATGCGGTGCCAACACTGAGTGCCTTATCACTTGGCTGTCCTGCCTGTGAACTGTGCATCTGAGTAAGTCTTCAGATTAGCTTTGCTGCAGCAAGTGGAATTAAGACTCTTTAAAAAGAGAATTAAAATCAATTTTTCCCGCGCGTGTCAACAACTGGTTTACAACTCGAAAGCAACAGCCATAGGCAAGAATACCACGAATGAGGTGCCTTGCAAAATACGATCACAAACATGACTTGGATGATCTCATGAGTCAAATCTCATCTCCCCAAATACAGCTGAGGGGGGTTAAAGTCTCTCATGGCAGGATCTTCACGGGGGAATCCCCCGTCCGCCAGCCCAGGGAGAGAATTCAGGGAGGATTCAGCCCTGGCCCAGCCTCCCCTCCCCTGCCCAAGAGGACCCGGGCTTGGGTGAGGCTTTACCCCGACAAACAGGAAGGAGGGCAAGGCCCCACCAGTGATCTGGTCATTGAACACAATACAGAGAGGAAGGAGGACGAGGACCTCCCAGAAACAAGGGATGGGGGCAGGTTTTGGTGATGAAGAATCTCCAGGAAGCGAAGAGGAGAGGAAGAGAACAGAAGCACCGTCAGAATTATGGGTTTGGCCCTCTTTCAGGTTCGTCAAGAGACAAAAAACCCACAGTGGCTTTTCAGGACTTTTGGAATGGACAACCCGGGTGGTGGCTGAAATGAGGCCGCCATGCATTTCTGTCCTATCGGAAAGTGGATTAATTAGGCCTCACACATCCCCCCAATCTTCAGCACGAAGACACGCGAGAGACCCCAACCCATACTGTGGGAAGAAGTCATACTAAGTAGCTAAGATATCCTGGAGTAACTGCACCAGAGCCTCCTGAAGTCAACAACGCGGCTATCTGAACGTAAAATCTGATCTGCCATCACTCAAACTATATATGGCAGATGAGACCACTGACTAGAACTGAAAAGAGGAAAAAAAAAAAAAAAAAAGCCACCTTTTTGTGGTAAAATTCTACTTAGAGTTTTTTCCATTCTCTAAAATGTACCAAAGCTGAAATAATTCAAACATTAAAACAGGAAACCAAAAAGAAAAAAAGAAAAAGAAAAAGAGCCCTGAAAACAAAACCAAAACTCACTGAAGAGCCGGAAACAGAGTGATTATGCACACGGCAGCTCCCCCCGGGAGCCCTGGGCTCCTTCTCGTGGAAACTCCTCAGTGTCTCCTTCGCCCTAGAAACTTCCAGGGACTTCCTGGGCCCAGGCAGCCCGTCCATTCCCGCCTCTACTTGTCTCCCAATCTTACTCATGGTACAGCAGTCCATGGCGCCTTCTCCCCGCACACGTCCACGCAGCCAACCGCTTCTGGCTGTTGACTTTCTCCTGAGGCGGATCAGGGGCTACCCAGCGGGCCACAGAAGGGGGAGATTAGGCCTGAGCCAAAAGACCTAAAAGGCAATTTAACTTAGCAATCTGAGAGCACAGGGAGCGAAGAAATATGTGTATTAATGTCATCTTGTTAAAAAAAACATTCAAGGTAAAAGATACTAATGTAATTTAATGACTTCAACAGCCCCTCCGTGTGCATCGATACCATGTTATGGTTATTTAGCAGGAGGTGGGGGAGAGAGCGCCCGAGAGAGACTGCTGGATCAGGGAGCAGAGGGGCGCCTGGGGCGGGCGTGGAGGGGGGGAGCCCCAGGACAGCTCCCACTCTCTGCCGCCAGAGGAGTGAAGGGGTGGGGCGTCCCACCCAGGGACAGAGGGAGCGACACAGACGTTTCAGAGGCGTTGGTAAACTTTTCACGCTTGTCAAAGCTGAGTTGTGGAACACCACCCGCTCTGAAAAAGTGAAGGTGGCTTCGGGGTTATCCTAACCAAAGGTTAGTACTGCAGAGAGGCGTCATCAGAAACCCCGTGGTGCCATGGACCCAGGAGGATCAGGGAAGGCCTTCCTTTCTCCTGCTGGCCCTTCCCTGGTTATACTTCCTTCCCCTAAACCCTCACCCCGGGCTGGCAGGTAGTGAAAGTCATATGCTCTGTCCTGAAGGAGCTCATGGTCAGGTGGCACAATGCCCTCCCATCAGGAAAGGCTCCTGGCCGGCTCGTCCAGGCCCATGGAGCCCCGACCCGCACACCCCACGGTCAGCACATCTGGAGTGGGGGGGGGGGGGGGGGCGCGTGTCTCACTGCAGGGACTCAGAATAACAGCAGGGCCTGTGAACTGGATGCAGACATGGCAGGCAGGCCTCCATCCCCAAGCGGGTCACCTCTCTCTGGGGTTAACTGTGAGAAACCAAGAGGCTGGGGAATAAAGCAACATAATGTACGTGAGTTCAAACAAATAAACTAAGCGGGGCGTAAGCCCAAGGGTAAACACACAGAACAAATCCCGGGAGGTCGGCAAAGTGTCTCTGGAGCGTGGGGAGACCACGAGAGAGGTTTTACAAGTCAGCACAGCAGTGGAAAGGACTACGCTTAAGTGGTCTTGCTTCTTGAAAAATCACAGGCTAGCTCTTTGTTTTCAGTTACAGAGGAAATATTCAGAAAAAAATATCCTCCTAACAAGTGCGAGGTCAAAGGACTTTGTAAGCTTTTGTACATTTCAGTATGAATTCTGCTCAACTAAGAAATGACAGTCTTCGACTCAGTAAAGAACAATAACCAAAAAGTGCAAGATCGGTATCACTGAGGAAGAGAGCCACCAAGGGGAAGGTCTTTATCTTGAAAGTCATGATCAGTGAGACATTCAGCTGTAGCCCTGTCATGCAACCCACTTAGGCTCGGAGCACAATCCCCGCGGGACGGGGCATGTTTTTACCCAAGGCTCCTGTTAAACTGAGCGTCAGTAAATACAACAGGAAACTGCTCCTTGCCAAACACTAACGGGGCCCTGGTGTGTGTGTGCGTGTCTGTAACAATGTCATAGCTCAGAGTTTTTCCATTTACTAGGGCAAAGTTCAGGGGTGTTAATTGCAACCCATCACTTCAAAAGAGAAGTTAAATTTTCTAATCATGCGTAGGGGACTTTGAACCCTCCCAGCTATAAAAATACAAAAGCTGGAGGTGGGATAGGCTTCTGTGGACCAGCAAGTTGTAACTCCTCCTCTGGAGAAAAATCTCAGCACGCCAGGATCGCTTGCTCCACCCAGACACTCTCCTTGGCCCTGATCTGGCGAAACAAGCCAGAGACTGTCTTCACTCTGCCACTTTCTAGCTGTAGGACCTCAGACAAACCACTGAGCTTCAAGGATCTCGAAACCTCTCTCTAATGGAGAAGACCATAGTGATAACAGACGGTTAGATGAAAGCAAACGCCAGCCACGAAAGTGTGCTTGTAACCACAGAGGCACAGTGCAAATGGAAACTCTCCCACTGAGTCCCCGTGACGGTCTCCCCTCCACCTCTGGGGGTGGGAACTCACTTCCGTTGGTGGGAGACCATCTTCTTTTCGGGAATATTTCTCTCTTTATTGATCAAAGTCTATTGTTAGTCAATGAATAGAGATTAAGCTCCTCCTGCAGGCAGAACACTGGGCCAAGAGCTGATGTTCCAATTGCAAACAGAAGGCTGACCTCTCCTCGTGTGTCTGGGGCACGACCCAGGCAACGCTCCACAGAAACGTGGCTCCATCAGCAGAGGTACCACGGGCACCCGACCTAGTCCCACGTGAGCTAGAGCAGAGAGCCAGCGGGTACGGCAACAGTTCACGAGGCCAGGAAAGCAAGGGCCTTTAGACCCTTTAGAGATGCTGGTGTTACCTGAAAAGCAGGGAAAGTTCCTGAGCAAGAGGCTGGTGCGGTCAGACCTGTAACCACAGCTTGAATCGTTATTGCTTGGAGTCACGAGGATCATGTCAGATGACTCTTCTATGCGACACCTTTTAAGTCTTTCACAGAATCACAGAATGCTTTGGGCGAAGGCGCTGGAGTTCCACTTGTTCTCCGAGGCCTGATTCCCACCAGTCCCTCTGCAGAGCAGTGTAGACAGCGTGCTGTCCCCACCCCCGCCCCTGGCCGCCGCACTCTGTCTACACTGCAGGTCAGTTAGGCATATTCGTGACTGTGTCCTCTGCTGGCCTGGAAACACCTCTGAGGTGAAAGCTGAATCTTAATTCGTGGACCTGGTCATCCGACGGCCTGTCGTGTGCACCCCTTCATCTCTGAGGTGGAGAAACTGAAGCCCAGAGAAAGCAAGCAGAAGTCTGAACTTGAACCAACAGGTTCTGACTCAAGGTCAGTGCCCTTTCAATTAATCTCATAACTGCCTTCCCGGGGCAATTCTCTCCCAAGAATTCAAAACAACTGTAGAAGGGAGCTATCATTTCTATTGTGCCTGCTTCTCATTGTCTCAACCGGTCCTCGTATGACACGGGCTCGAAGGGGTCTCTTCATCGTCCGGGCCACTCTCCTCCGAACCCATTCCACACTTAAAGGGAGACCACAGGACAGAACGCAATGTCCTGAGCGTGACCCCCCAGGAGACAATCCAAAAACATGACCACTCCTTCATGCTCGGTCAGGGGTCGGCCAGTTTTCTTGTATAGGGTCAGAGAATATCTTAGGCTTGCCTGCCATCTGGTCTCTGTGTCAAGTACCCAAATGGGCCCTGACAGAAAAACAACCATTAGACAATACACAGTGAGGCTGTGTTCCAAGAAAACCTTATTTACAGACACCGAAATCCAAAGTTCATGTAAGTTTTACAGGTGAGGAAGTGGTATTCTTTTGAGTTTTTTTCCTTTCTGACCATTAAAAAAAAAGTCAAAACCATTCTTAGCTCACAGGCCATATAAAAACTGAGCGGAACCAGATTCAGCCCATGGACTGTGCTTTGCCGAACCCTGTTCTAGACGATACACTCCAAGTAATGCACCCAGCCTGAGATTGTATCAGTCAGTATCGTACAGCTGAGAAACAAAAAGCCCTCCACTCACAAGTAGCCTGCCATCAACTAAAAGCCCCGTTGCTGGAGTAAGTGTCCCCAGCCTTCGAAGGGGGAGGCAGGGATCTGCACTTTTAGCCCACTTTTAGTCCTTCAGATTTCCAGCTGGAGGTGCTTTCCAGGAGCCCTGGCTCCGCCCTCTGCCCCAGCCTTCACTCACCTGACTGACTCCTTCCCAAGCACCACGCCTGATGGCAGGTTGGGAGATAACTGCTCAGCTCAGCCCCTCCTCCACCCTCCAGAGAGGGCCTCGGGCCTGACCTTTTAGGTGTGAGCTCAGCTCGGGCATGGCTAGCAAGCCCATCTGGCCACGCAAGTGGAACCTGTGGGTTTTATCACTGAGCTGACATTTAAAAAAAAAAAAAATTGTGTTTTTAATGTTTGTTTTTTCGAGAGAGACAGAGAGAGATGGAGTGTGAGCAGGGGAGGGGCAGAGAGGGAGACATAGACTCCAAAGCAGGCTCCAGGCTCCGAGCTGTCAGCACAGAGCCTGATGTGGGGCTCGAACCCATGAACCATGAGATCATGGCCTGAGCCGAAGTTGGGCACTTAACCAACTGAGCCACCGAGGTGCCTCCTGAGCTAACATTTTAAAAATCTCTGACTCCTGTGTCCACCTTTCAGTTCGGCCAGGACCCGGGAAGGGAAGCAAGGGGGTGATCACGTGTGCAGGCTCCATGCTTTTTAGACCAGGAGCAGACACGTAACCCCACGCAAGTTCATGTTCCTGGATCTGGTTCGCCGCCTCAACCCGCCAGGGCTTTGGTGGTGTACTCTCAACTCTTAGACCTTTATAATTTTTTTAAGGTTTATATTTGAAAAAGAGAGAGAGAAAGAGAGAGAGAGGCAGTGCACAAGTCGGGGAGGAGCAGACAGAGAGGGAGACCGAATCCAAAGCAGGCTCCAGGCTCCGAGCTGTCAGCACAGAGCCCAACAAGGGGCTTGAACTCAGGAGCCTTGAGGTCATGACCTGAGTGGAACGGACTGAGCCACCCAGGCGCCCTCACTCTTAGACCTTTCATCTCCCAATCATTTACGAAATGTGACCAGGAGAGAACTATGGGTACACTCAGACAAGTCACCCTTCACGTTTGCCCCGAGGTGATTTTTCCATTAATCAGAACCTTTTGGGCTCTGTTGCTAGTGGTTACTAATCCTTCTAATTGGCTTCCCTTCCCAAAGCCATTTTCCACTCCTTAGCCAGTGGTGTTTTTTGTTTGTTTGCTTGGTTTTTCTTGCTTTTTTACATGCAATGGGTGTGTCAGCTCCTATTTAAAAATCTGGCTTTTCTTCTTCCTCTCCCTCTCCTCCTCCTTTCTCCCTCTTCCTCCTTCGCTGCCTCCTCCCCTTATTATTATTTTGGCTTTTCTTACTTGTAGGAAAGACTGAATCCCATGAAATGAGCTGGAAAAGCCTGTAAATGAGGTGTGAGAGAGGTAATCGTGCCTCACCCCTCGCCCCATCCTAGCCAAAAGTCATGGGGCACCAGTTCTGGAACCAGGAACCAGCCACACCATGTAATTCACAAACCCTAGGGACTGAGAAGTGGAGGTGGGCGCACCCCGGACGGAGGCACAAAGCAGAGCCCCTCTCTCCTCCCCAGGTCTTCCTTCCTCTCTCCTTTCACCGCCCCCTCCACCTTTACGTGGCCCTTTAGGTCTGCTCTCCACAGAAGAGACCTTCGAAACAAACTCATCAGAGCCTCCGGACCAGCAACATCCCTGCCGCCCGGGGCACTTAGGAATACAGACCCGCGGGCGGCATCATCTGTATTCTGCAAGGTCCCCAGCAATCTGCACACACGCCCAAGTCTCAGGGGCACTGGGACGGGGAGGAGGATCTCCCTTGCCCCGGGTCCACCTGTGCATTTCCTGATGTACTGGGGCTGAGGCCCAGGCCCCCCGTCTTTTGTCAAGTTCCCAGGTGATTCCGATGTGTTGCCAGCGCTGAGAAACCCGCTGGGGAGTAGGGGCCTCCTCCATCCTCGGCCGTCTCTGTCCTCTCAAGTCATATATTATCACATGCCGGTTAATTTCCGAAATTTCCGTTAGGAGAAACCATGCCAGACAGGGTCTCGCTGGTCGCAAGAAGTGTTGCCTGTGTTATGTGGCGCCTGGGTGGCGTGGTCAGTTGAGCGTCCGGCCCTCGGCTCAGGCCACGATCGCGAGGTTCGTGAGTTTGAGCCCCGCAGTGGGCTCTGTGCTGATGGTGTGGAGCCTGCTTGGGCTTCTCTCTCTCCTCTCAGCCCCTCCCCCACTTGCGCGTGCTCTCTCTCTCCCGAAATACATAAATAAGTAAACATTGAAAAAAAAAAAGACATGTTGCTTGTGTTTTGTGCCTCTTTGCTTTCAGCCAACAGGAGAGGCTAGTTTTACTAGTCAGTTGTTTTCCCATGGCAGAGCTACGCCTATGGAAAGAGAGACTGTGCTGAAATTAAAATGAAAGGAACCCGACCATTAATGTGGCCTCCAGCAAGGGTGACCAATGCATCCCGGCCTGCCTGGGACTCTCCGAGTTTTAGCACTGAAAGTTCCACATCCCAGGACATCCCTGTGGCAGGCACGCCACGGCGGTCACCCTTCCTCTGGGGCCCCATGCGGTCTGACCCTGATTCTTCCCCATTCTGTCCCCTCTGCCGCTTGCTCAAGAGGACGGGCTGTGAGTTCCTCCGTGAGAGCCCTCTCTGCCTCCCGCCTGCCTTCGCCCCTGCTCTCTTCTGCCTGTAACACCCTCCACTCGACTCTTTCTCCAGCTGTCAGCTCCAATGTCACTTCCTGTGGCAAAGCCTCTGACCCTTTCCCTCCCCCCAGACTTGCTCAAGTCCCCGTTACTCTCAGCACACGGCGTCTCTTCCCTTCGCGGCACTTAGCACGGTTTACACAACCGTGTTTGTGTTTGATCAGTGTCTGCCTCCCCACGTAGGTAAACGTCTTAAGGACGGGGATTGTGTCTGTTTTCTCCCTGCTTTCTTGGTGCCTAGGCACCGGGCAGACGGCTAATAGATATTTGTTGAATAAGGAAAAGGATTTCAGGTAATCAGGATCCAGTCCACGCGTCTCCACGACAGGCACTGAGAGCTTCCCTCAGTATCTGTTCTCTCTTCCTCCGTAGAAATAAAATCCTGACTTTGAGCCGGCTACATGGCTACTTGAATAAAGGCCACATTTCCTCCTCCCCAGGTGTGGGGTGTAGCTGTGTGAGTGGATTCTAAGAAGCATTATGTGCAGTTTTCGGAAGGCTCTGCGGAGGGGAGCGTACTCCTTGTCCTCCTCCCTCTCCACCAGCTGGAATGTAAGTGTGGTGACTGGCGTTCGGCGGCCGTCTTGGACCACGAAGTAGCTAGTCATGGAAGCCATGCACCGTGGAAACGACCCGGAGGAGCTGGGCCCCTGGCAAAGTGGAGCCCATTTCTGGCCCTGGAAGGGGGGGCCACCTTCGAGCGGTGACACGAGAAGAATAAACTCGACTCACTTATTTGGGGTCGTTCCGTTATCCCACTCTACCTAATCCTAACTAACGGCCTCTGTCTTGGTGGTCCACTTGGAACATGTATGTCAGAAACAGTGAGCCACCAGTGTGTTTTCTGTTCCCTTAATTACACGCATGTAAATACGAAGCAGGAAATGAGAATGTGAAGCGGTCACCTAGTGGGATGGCTTGAGGACAGTGGAACGAACAGGCACCAGGGAGTCAGGAAGCCATGGTCTGGTCCACCTCAGTTTCCTCCCCTGTGAACAAGCATAGGGAGGCCAGGCCATTAACTGCCATTTCCCGTCATCCACCACAGGGCCCTTCGTGTTAACTTGTTTCGGGGTTATGTTGGAGGAACAGTCATGTTGGGGCACGAGGCACAGGATTTTAAGCAGTTGTGAAGCAAGCGAGGTTCAACTATACTTAAAGCATCACTCAAAACAGGGCGCCTGGGTGGCTCAGTGGGTTGAGCGTCTGACTTCGGCTCCGGTCATGATCTCACGGTTCTGTGAGTTCGAGCCCCGCGATGGGCTCCGTGCTGTAGGCACGGAGTCTGCTTCGGACCCCCTGTCCCTCCCCCCTCTGCCCCTCCCCCGCTCGCACACTCTCTAACACAAATAAACCTTAAAAAAAAAAAAAAAAACATTACTCAAAACCTGCACCATAGGAAAGATGCCCTGTAGGTACAGAAGTTACACGAGACTGTGACAAATCGGCAACTACTCCAACCCTTAGAAGCCATGCTCGATTCTACAGACTCTCACACCAGCGTTTCCCTGGAGGTGACCAGTTTCTAAAAACAATGGCAAGAACATATTTTTTTTAAAGGAAGGCTGAGAAGGAAACTGGGAGGGAGGGAAAAGGAGAGCTGTACCTTCACAGGTTACCGGCTCCACATTTTGAATGAATGAATCAATGAGGCATAAATGGGAGAATACACTGGAATAGTCAAGCGAGAAGAACAAGACAGCACAGGTCAACGAGCATGTGCCGTACCAGCCCTCCATCCCAACCGTCAGCTGGGCTTAACAAAAGTGAGTTTAACAAATATTTAAAAAACAAAATGGAGACATCGTGGGTGAAACTGATCTCATAAACTCTCTCGGTTTGAGTGATTTTTCTCTCTACCTTAGATTGCAGGAGAAGGATCGACACACCCGAGTCTTACGCTGCTTCAGGTGCAAAACTGAGGGACCCCACGCCTCTAGTAATAATTCCATTGGCTACAACTGCTTTTCGAGGTAAGGGGCCAACCTCATCCTTAGCTACAAACAGTTGAACTCCAAGTTCATTTTTAAAATGCCCAGTAAAATGACAAAAGGCTGGCATCAGTGCCATCCAGCCCTTTATATCTAGATGGCGCCTGATGACATCAAGTCCACGCCAGCACTGGCTCACCATCTCTCCCACTTCCCCTTTCCTATCAGCCGTCCTGCTTCCTCCAAGATTTCTACCTGTCCTAATGACCTGGGACACAGGACTTGGAAGACACAGAGTCCTGCCACTCTAGAGACCTCAGGAGAAAGATGAGGTCTTCCTGTCACGGGTGCACGACTATGCCCACATTGTACCAGGTGTTACTCTACGACTTAGGGAACAATCCCCTCTTTTCCAGAAAGAAGGAATTTAGTTCACTTCTCCTAAACTTGGGGGACCAAAGCCTCCGGGAACTCTCTGCCCTGACTTAGAGATGCAAGTTTTCAAAGACCACTGCCCGAGGAGCTCCCACCACCATGTCCCCTCTCCACGTCCATCCCATGTGTACCCACTGAGGCTGTCCCGTGCCTGGAGAGAAAGTGGGGGGCTCGTGTCCACTGTAATGGGAACAAGAGAGGGCAGTATGCTTCAGTTAACCCTTGACTTTGAATCAGATCCCACTTCTCTCTGAATTGGGGGAGGGAGATGGGGATCTCTTGAGAAACCGATTTTCAATTACATTATTATTCCCTGTGCTAGAAGACTAACCCTAATATTCATAAAAGCCAGTTACAGGGAAAGCAGAGAGAGAGCTAATACGGTATTTTAAATTACTCTGTATCTATCACCCACAATTCCACATAGACTCAAAGTCATAGATGCATGGTTATATCAACAACAAAAGGCTTACTATTAAATTCTTAACTCAGAGATTTATCGAGCATGGCACTTTACGTGCTACAGTTTTGGAGATTTTTGTTTATTACTTGAGAATCCCAGCAACAGTATTAACAGAGAATAGTCCTCAGTCTCCTAGAAATGAACATAACACCTCCTCTTATTTTAAACATGATGCCACCTGTCTCTTCTGATTCCAATTAAATGAGAAAGTAGAAAAATGGGGTATAGATGGGCTAGAACGAGAGATTACTGGCAAAACGAGTGCATAAACAAAACACTCTTCGCTGGTGATTTATTGTGAAATAACATTTCATGTTCTTGCATTAAGTTAATTACACATCAGTAAATGCGTGTGCCACCTCAGTTCTGAGAACGGTTGTTTTAAGTAACTGAATATTTGCCAAAAGATCAAGTGGACCGGAGCCAAAGGTCAAATACACCAGCCCAATAACCAGCTCGCTCTGCTCAAGATGGTGAAGGGGCTTTAATAGCTACAAAGCAGCAACCACGTATGTTGCAAGTTTCAGCTCGATCATGATGACCCTGTCATAATCTCACTTCTGTACCCCAGACCTGTGAGTTATGTGTAGCAACAAGAAGGGTGTAAAATGGGAACCCAGCTTGAATGGCCAACAGCTGAAATGTAACCCAGAGACTAGAGCGCTCTCAGGTATAAGCCTGAGCCGAGCTTCAGGAAGCAGAAGAGGTGGAGGCTTAAGAATCGGTTGTGGGTGGAGCCACGCTGCCAGGGCTGGAATCCTGGCCACCGCTTCTTAGCTGGAAACTTTGAGCAAATTCCGTAACCGTTCCGAGCGTCAGACTGGTGGCTGTAAAGATTACATAAGACTATCCATGGGCAGTGTCTCCGTGGCCAGCACCATAAAGAGAACTCAAATGCCTACTGTTCCCCTGGCGAGGACGACACGGGGTGCCATAGGCGCCCACCCACTCCGGGGAGCCAGATGAAAGGTCATTTTCAAATGCGTAACTGTGCCAATCGAAGATTTCTACTTAGCTAAGACGCTTGGTACCAACATTTACATTTTACTTGGCACTTAATCCATTTCACGGAAATGCAAAAGTATAAAAGTGGGGCAAACAGGCTGGCAAAAAAAATACCAACCACGGACCATTTGGTTTTAGGCGTTCTGTTGTGTATGTTTTTAATTGCAGCATTTGGGTTTTGTTTGGTTTTGTTCCTAAGCCTCCAACCTAGGGAAATAGTTCTCTTTAAGGTTACAACTAGCACACAAAGGACCTCATCTCCTCCTGGGCACCCACTGGCCACTGCCAGCACCCCCTCTGCTCGTGGTTCAAGTCCTTGAGAGCGGAGGCTTGGAAGGCATCGGCCCTAGAATAAGATCACAATTTCTAGCACCCTCCACAGTCTGCGTTGAGGAGGGAATGTGCACGCACCCCCCCCCCCCACCCCGATCCTCATAACTCTTCTTGCCAGGGACCAGCTGCCTGGTCCTTAGCTGTTCTGATCTGCCCCCTCTCCCTTTAATTTTTTTTTTTTTTTAACATTTATTTATTTTTGAGACAGAGAGAGACAGAGCACGAACGGGGGAGGGGCAGAGAGAGAGGGAGACACAGAATCGGAAGCAAGCTTCAGGCTCTGAGCCATCAGCCCAGAGCCTGACGCGGGGCTCGAACTCACAGACCGCGAGATCATGACCTGAGCCGAAGTTGGACGCTCAACTGACTGAGCCACCCAGGCGCCCCCCCTCTCCCTTTAAACACAGACGTGCTCACCAGGCAGACTCACGGGTCCACCGAGTGTGGTACCTATGACTGTCCAAGGGAATGAGGCAAAGACGGCATTCAGCGGATCAGAAACATCTGCTTTGTACCTAAAGTTATCCCTGAATGGCTTTGGAATAATGTATTCCATGGTATTGAGGAACACATCTTGTAAATAGAAAAGTCTAGGTGGGAAGTGGGAAATCTGGTATAAGTTTGCACGTCACTTGGTTTCAATAAAATAGGGATAAAAATAACAACTACGTCATGGCATAAGATAGTGGTAATAATAACCCTTGAGTAAGCTAACCTTGCAGTGCTTACTACGGGCCATGCATCGTCCTACGCTCTTTACATGTAATAAAGATAACAGCAAAATTCAAAAATATCGGCCATTACCATTACTTCTAAAATTTCTGTTTAGCATTAGACTTTTTCGCAAACAAAATCTTACTCGGAACAGCATATAAACAAGAAAGGCGGGGGCGAGGGGCAGAGCCGCGCTCTGTGTAGCTGGAACGAGGGCACATGGCCGACGGGTCCCCCATTCCACACTGGGCATTCCTGTCACCCCAGGCGAGTGCCTAGGGACCACCACAGGGTCCTGCGGCTCCTGTGGGCCTGGTTGAAAACTTGCAGGCTTTTCTGTGAAGAACCACAACAGTTAATCACCCTGAGGCTGGCCAGAGGCACAAGGAGCCAGGAAAAACGTGGGGCACACATCCCCGCTTCAAACACCGGACTGCCAAAGGTATGCTAAGGATTTTGAGCTTCTCCTACAGTGGGCAGGTCACCCCTGCTTCCTGTTTCCTCCCGGGTCTTCTTGGGGCCTCAGGGCATTGCACCAAATCATCTTGGGCGCCACTTCCCTGTCTAGTATTCCAATTCCGACAGTGTCTTTCCCATAATACGGCGCACAGATGTTCAGTGCATGAGTCTCAATACCCAGTGAAAAAGAAACAGTAAAACTGGCTACCAAAAAAATGCTTTCCACCCCTACCCGTTCCGTGGGTTTCCTTCGGTTGCTGTCCATTTAGTTTTTATTGTCAAGTGTTACTTGTTAGCATTTGCTATGATTTCAGAAGTGAATCTGGGTCTCTCTCTTACGAAAAGAGGGGTAGGTAAAAATAACTCGCTCCCATCCTAGCTTTGGCAAGGGACTCGAAAACATTTTCACCTCCAAACATGACTGGTAAAGAAGGGAAACTATGCTCCTAAGTCCTCAGAGGTTATGTGGTTATGTTTTGGAGGGGGAAAAAAAGTTTTCCATAACCTGATCCTTGAATCACATTCTTGCACTGTGCACAGGAACTACAGTCCCCACAGGCTGGAGCTGAGGAAAGAATTCTGAGTTCCCAGTGCTGGCACACCTTGAACTTGATGCATTGGAAGGAAAAATTCCTGATTGTTAGGTTAAGTCCAGAGCAGGCACCTTTCTGCCTCCCAAACCAGCTTTCTCCTGCTGAGCCCTACCCCCATTTCCAGGTTTGCTTTCTCTCCCAAAGTAAGGCAAAGAGAAAGGGAGGAAAAAACCACATCATGAAAAGTTCAAATGAATACACCCACAGGAAATATTTGGCTAATTCGATTATCATTCAGGGTGCAGAAAGGTTGAAAGGGAGTTCAATTTCCAAACTTTTGAGGCTGGGAGGTAAGTCCATTACAGAATTCTAGACTGGGAGGGGCCTTATGGATCAGCTACCCCAACATGAGGACGTAGAAGTCCAGAGCGGCTGCGGCTTCCAGGCACACAGTCCTGGGCAGAATGAGGTCTAGAACTCATGTCCAGACTCCCAGAACAGCACTGTTTCCACCACACCCAACAGCTTGCTGTGTGAATCAAAAGCTCCTGCTGGGACCAAGAACCCCAGTCAATAACCAGTACTGGCACCTGCCAACTTCCCAGAAACGCTGCCGTATCTGCAGCCCAAACTCGGCGCTTGTGAATCGGCGCGCTCCCCCAAATCGCCGGCAGGTTCACACCCACCCCTGCGGGGGCCCCCAGACAAACACGGAACGGGAACGTGCTCCTAACTGAGAAGCAGCCACGTTCATCCTCCTCGGAGCGGGGCCTGGAGGGCACAGCTGAAGCGGGGGAAGGAAAACACCCTTCACTCCTACCCCAGCTACCAACGCGGAGAGCAGAGACGCCCAGCCACAGGGACTGCGCCCCCACCTCGGCGACCAGACTTGCGCGCGCGACCTGGGCCATTCTGTGCTGCTGCTCCTGTCCTTGGTGACATTTTTGTTCAACAGCCAGCTTTTTTCTCTGCTGTTCAGCAAGTCTCGACTGCTGCGAAGGTGTGGGCCACATCCTCCGCCACCAAAGCGCGAAAACGCGTCAACTTCCCCCGCCACCCCGACAACAATCAAGTTCTCAGAGGGGACACCTAGAAGGGGACGCTGCCCCTCCTCGGCGGCAGAGACCGACCCCGGCCGCTGCCTGAGCCCCCCACCCCGTTCCAGCCCACCAGACGGGCTCCCTCCTCCCAGGAACCTGCCCTCCCTGCCTCGGCAGGTCGCTCGCGGCCTCGACCCAAACAGATCTGCCTCCCGAGGGCGCGTTCCCATTCAGACGCGACGCGACCCCCGTCCCCGACGGCAGCCCCAACGCTGCCGGGGGTGTTTTGAGGCTGCAGCCCCCTGCCCTGGGGCGCCCCGGACCTTCCAACCCTCAGCGCGCAGGGGGACTGCCCGCGGGCCCCCTCCCCGCCCCCGGCCCGGCGCCCACCTGCCGTTGGGGCGCGAGGACCCTCCCGCTCCCGCGCCCGCACCCGCGGGGGGCTTCTCGGCGCCGCCATGCCGGCCGCGCGCTGCGGACGGGCGCGGAGCCTCCTCCGTCGGTCAGTCAGACGCCGCGGCCGCCCGCCGGCGCCGGGGATCGCTTCCCCGCGGCTGGCTGGCTCGAGAGGCGCGGGGTGGGGACCGCGGTCGGCGCTCCCGCCCGGGGGAGCCCGGGGGCCGACGGACGCGCGGGGCCGCCAATGGGAGGCCGCGGCGGAGGTGGGCGGGCTCTCGGGCGGAGATGGGCGGGGCCTCCGCGCACAGACGGGGTCTACCGTCGGCAGCTTCGGACTCCCCGCGCTGGGCGCGCAGCGTGGAAGCCGCTCCTGGCTTCCCGGCGCTGCTCCTCCGGAGACGTCCTGGGGTTTCCACCTGGACGGATCCCGCGACCTCTCTGGCACTTTACATCGAAAGCCCATTGAGTGGGAATCAAAGAAACGTGGTGCGTGGGATGATGGGGGAGAGGGACAGGTGCCTTTTCCCTCTCCACGGCGAGGGTGCAGAAGGATTGCCATCCCTGGCCGAGACAAGAACCCGCTGATGGGTCACGGCCATGGGAGGGCCAGACTGGAATCCAGATGTTGCTGTCGGCCCAGGGCCTCTTCCACTACTTAGGGCACATTTTTTAAAAAATCTTTATTTTCCCCTAGGTCAGCAGAACGGTTATGCTTACTCAGAAATCACAGTGTACCTTAGTAGCCGGAATATGTGCGTTATTGACAAGATTAATCTTCTGATAAAGTGGGTTATCAAAAAGAAAAAAATAAACAGCCTCAACAATAAAAAGGCGCTCACAACAAGGTTCTTTTGCCCCTGGTTTTCTATTCAGAGGGACCCTTTCTCGGAAGAAAAGGGAAGAAAATGGAAGTCCTGATGAACACTTCCTTTTTCTCCGATATACACAATTCCAGACAGAAACAGATTTGCGTGTGGCATGTTTTGGCACCTTTTGAAACAAACTCCGTAACTAAAGAAAGACGTGGAAAACACTCTGGAATCTTCGGTGGCTCCAGTATACTTAGGTCAATGTCAAGGAATTGAATCACTTTCCCCTTTTCTGAATCTCAGGGCAAAGGATCACAGGTCTTTGGGAATTCTGGCAAAATTCTAAGAGCAACAGGAGTTAATATAATGCGAGGCATTTACTGACAGCTGACATCAGGCCAGGCACTTGGATAATCCTTTTATGTATTATTTTCCATATTATTTCACTTAATCCTCACACTTGCCCATGCGGTAGGTTACTACCTCCGGTTTGCAGATGAGAAAACTGAGGCTCAGTAAATGCTAATGCAGAGGTTGAACCAAGGTCTGATCTCTCAACCACCCCATCATTCTGCAACCCATGATTCACAAAAGATAATAAAAATGTTCCCAAACTCTGCTGCATGTTTAAAAACAAAAACAAAAACAAAAACAAACAACCTTTTATCCAAACCAAATTTTAACTTAGAGGGCTAGTTTTCTGCAGCCATAAACCATGACTTGCGTGTACTGAGCCATGTTACTCATACAAAGTAAATGGCTTAAAATTGCTGTGCCTAATTACAACCTAAACAAGGTTATAAGCAGTGATGAGTAAAATTGTCTATTCTAGAAGCTGAAAATACCAGAACTAATTTCTTGTGGCATAATAAAATAAAATTTACTGAAGTCCTTTAACCACAAAACAAATTAGCCAGTAACCTTGCCCTCCTCCCACGAGATAATATTTATGAACACAGCTGTTCGGACTCAGCCAAAATCCTTTCAAATAATTCACGGGCAGGATTTTGTGGTTTGCTGTGATGTTCATTGTTACTCCAAAAGCTGAGCGGGAGGCCTCTTAAAATGGTACTGTACTTACAGACCTAGACCTTGGAGCCAGACTGCCTGGCTTGCCTGTGTACTAGCCACATGGTCTTGTACAATTGTTGAACATTTCGGTGTCTCAGTTTCCTCACCTATAAAATGGGGCTTCTGGGAGTACCTTCCCCATGAGGTTGTTTTGGGCATGAAGTGATTAAATATGTCCAATTCCCTTAGAGTAATGCTTGGCCCATAATAAACACCATATAAATATTAGCCAAATAAAGGATGTGACTACACATACAGATTTTGGCTTTCTGGTCTACCCATGTGTGATTTACTACATGTCTTAACAAAACAAAATGAAAACGCCCCACAAATATTAAACCATAACTCCCCATTCTTCCTCCTCCTTCAGCCCCAGCCCCTAGCAAACATCATTCTACTCTCTGTCTTCGACTACTTTCTGAATGTGACCACACTAGCTACCTCATATAAGTGGAATCACACAGTATTTGTCTTTTTGTGACTGGCTTATGTCACTTAGCATAATAATGTCTTGACGATTCAGCCATGTTGTAGCATATGCCAGAATTTTCTTCTTTTTAAGGGCGTCTGGGTGGCTCAGTCGGTTTGAGGGTCTGACTCTTGGTTTCGGCTCAGGTCATGATCTTGCGGTTCATGGGTTTGGGCCCCACATCGGGCTCTGTTGATGGTGCGGAGCCTGCTTGGGATTCTCTCTTTTTCTCCTTCTCTCCCCGCCCCTCCCCCACTCTTGCTCTCTCTCTTTCTCGCTCTGTTTCTCAAAATAAATAAATAAACTTAAGAAAGAAAGAATTTTCTTCTTTTTTAAAGCTGAATTATATATTTCATTTTAGGTAGATAGATCACGCTTGTTTATCCATTCATTCATTAATGGACAGTTGGGTTGCTTCCTCATTTTGGCTATTGTAAATAATGCTACTATGAACATAGGTGTACAAATAACCTATTTATGAGTTTCTGCTTTCAATTCTTTTGGGTGTAAACCTAGAAGTAGAATTGCTGAATCATATGGTAATTCTTAACTTTTTGAAGAAGAGCCACACTATTTTCCACAGCAGAAAACACTCCCACCAACAATGCATAGGGTTCCAATTTCTCCACATCCTTGCCAACACGTCGTTTTCTATTTTTTTTTAATAATAGCCATCCTAATGGGTACGAAATGATTAGGGATGCTGAGTATCTTTTTATGTGCTTATTAGACATTTGTATATCTTCTGTGGAGAAAGTCATTTAAGTTATTTGACTATTCATTGTCTTTGCGAACGTTACACCATCATTGTTGATATCCATAAAAATTAAAATCTGAGAAACCCTTCTGTCTACTTCCCTCTTGCACTGTAACTGAGCATATGTTGCTTCTTATTTACGTGGAATCCCCAAATTAGTACAAAAATTTTTATTCCAAAATCAAGTGGGGCCAGTTTTTTTTTTTTTAAGCTTATTGGTTTTGAGAGGGTGGGGAGGAGCAGAGAGAAAGGAGACAGAGAGAATCCCAAGCAGGCTCCTTGCTGTCAGTGTAGAGCCTGATGCGGGTCTTGGGCCCACGAAATCATGAGATCATGACCTAAGACGAAATCAAGAGTTCCACACTTAACCAACTGAGCCACCCAAGCGCCCCAGATCATTTTTTTTTCAAATATTTTTAAATTTATTTTGAGAGAGAGAGAGAGACAGAATCTGAAGCAGGCTCCAGGCTGCGAGCTGTGAGCACAGAGCCTGATGCGGCGCTTGAACTCACAAACTGTGAGATCGTGACCTGAGCCGAAGTCGGATGCTTAACCGACGGAGCCACCCAGGCGCCCCTAGATGAGTTTTTTCAATAGAGGAAATGTGAAGACGTTACTAGGTGTTTGTGGTGGTGGTGAAGATGATGATGATGGCAGATCACACATGGTAATGTGTGACAATTGAGCACTTAGGAAGTGCTCGGTTCGGTGCTCTTTATGTATGAATTAATTCAACCCCCCACTTGAGATATATACGATTATTATTCCCAATGTACAGACAAAGGAGCTGAGTCACAGAGGGTATAAAGTATCTAAGTATCTAGCACTAGGTCATTCAGCTAGTAAATGGCAACTTGGTATTTGAACCCAGCCTCCAAGGCCATATGGAAAGTACCCCCCCCACACACACACCCCAAAAAAATCACTTTCCAGGAACTCAATGAGTTCCTGAAAGGCACATCTGATCTTCCTAAACGAGCTGAGCCTAGGAGAAACATGGTCTACCCTGCAACGTGCCGCTCCCCACCCCCCCCCCCCCAGCCCTGGTGAGATGCCCCCAGCACAGCATGAGGGTGAGTACATGCTGTGAGGACAGAGACTAGGGTGAAACCAAGGCCCAAACTGTCATTCCACAACCGGTGCGGAGAAATCTAGAGGGTCAAGGCTGGAATGGGGAAGCCAAGGTGTAACGCTCAACCAGGCTGGGAGGCCAGGAGAGTCCTTGAGAGAGATGCCAACATGGCAGGAGCAGAAGGAGAGCCTGAAGCTGTCCAGAGGGCACTGGACGCTCCTGTGAATCCCCCACTGGGGCCTTTAAGCTGTCCGTGCTGGGACCTCCTGTTGTTAGTTCCCAAACTGACCCGGGAAACAGAAGACAAGGAGAGGCCAGAGGAAGAGGGAGGCCACTCCAGACTGCAAGGTGGCACTTTTAATAGTCAAGGGAACTTGTGAGGCTTGTCTTGGGCGGCTGCCAGATGATTGGATCTCCGCACCCACGTGCCAAATCTTAAAAGTTTATAAAAAGGCCTTAATTGGGTTCAGCCACGCATACGGTCCAGACGGTACTCTCGCCACCTTGCTCTCTCCAGGCTCTGTCCTTGGAACAGCTCCCACCATGGGACAACCGTGTTCCAAACACTGCGTGTGAGGGGCCTGAGGAGCCTCTGATTGCCCAGATCAACCAGCAGGCAGCTCCATTCTCCGGATGACCTTTTTTCAGCAAATGGGACAATTCAAAATGTGTTCCTTGGTCTGGGATTTTGTCCACTGTAAAAATGATACCAATCAACTAAATCACACCGCTATCCTATCAGTCATCTACACCTTAATATCACTAAGCCTTGGATCTTTCTAAGAGCAGATGTTGATAAGGAGAGTGCCAAGGGGGCCTAAGAGCTGGCTAATAGGATAAAGGAGGTCAGCTGAGAACTGTAAAGGGAACTGAGAGATGAGGGGGTGGTGTGTGTGGAAAAGAACTTCGCAATTTTGTGTAGGTCCAGACCAGAGCTCAGCGTTTCCTTATTTTGTTTATTTTTAGCAAATTCGATGGCTTCCCTCTTCCCCAAATTCCGGACACCTGTCCTGCCAGCAGTTTGCATAGAGCTGGGCTTGCTTCCCACTTCTGGGCTTTGATCAAGCGTGGGCTTTCCCTCTCCCGTCCCCTGGCTAACTGCAGTGGTCTCTCCCAGCCGTGCTCCAGGCTGCTCTCCTTTGGGAAGCAATTCCAGGCCAACCTCGAGGAGTTAACACCGAGGCTCCGCCCTCCCGTGCATTCCTGCTGTTCCCACAGCACCCAGGATGCTGGAAGCTACCGGCCCACGTCCTCATCTTTCTCCACACTTGACTCTAAGACCTAGATCTGTGTCCCCTGGGTCTTCCGTTCAATGTCTGGTGGACGCTCAATGAGTGCTTGCAGGATGCAGCGTGCAGGAATCACGCCTGCCTTCAATGGCTCACCATTGGTCTCCTCAATGGTCTCCATGGTCTCCTCATCACCAGACTCAGTCTGCAGACGGATTCCTTCTCTTCCTCTACAAAGGGGCTCCGAGCACTCCGAGGTCCTCGTCCGTAAATTTGCCTTCCTCTGATGGCACTTCCTCCCTCATGCCTGCTAAGCTTTTTAAGATGGCAGGGACAGCAAGCAGGAGCCCGGCCACATGAGCATACAAATGAAAAAACAAATTCTCTGTATAATTTGAAGATGAAGTAAAAATATACGGAGAGCCACAGTCTCTAAAACTTTTGGATGTTTTACTGGGCTTGCAGCTCTGGTTCACCAACAAAGCATATTTTTATATTTAGTTAAAGAGGAACAAACAAACTGGAGCCTTTGTGGCTTTGTCTACCCCACTCCGCCTTCCATTTTTAGAAGCAAACCGAGGGCCAGGGAAGAAAATCAGAGTGCTCTTTTTCTCTGACTCATTTATTCTTCAGGATACCTGGGCAGGCCCACTCCATTAGGTAACTGGTTTTCTAGCCTCAAATTTTGCTTCGGGGTGATATCTAAGAGAGAGTAGCTGGTGGAAGAGAGTCAATCTTAGAACTATCTAGATCTGGCTCCCCACCATTGATTACTGGAATGATAATGGGAAATCACTTATCCTTTCTGCATCTCAATTTTCTTTCCTGTAAAGGCATAGAATGTACTGGATGATTTCTCAGACCTCATCTAATCCTGTAATTACGATTCTGAGATGAGCATTTCCTCGAACAGGTTGGCTTGCAAATGGGTGGTGCGTCTAAATGATTATGTATCAGGCAGCAAATAAAAAAAAAAACTCATGGTGTCAAAAATATTGAATGACACTGGAAAGTCTCATATTTGTTTCTCTGGGGAGAAAGAAATGCTCTTTGCTCCTGTAGGGAGTTGCTGTTGTGTGGATTAGAACTATAATGGGGACATCTGCAGCCATTTTGTCACTATGAGGAAAAAGCTCTCCCAATATTGAGATGTGTATGGAGGAAGTAGAAACAAGAGAGGGAGAAAGAGCCTTATTACATTAAGCTCTAGCTTTAGCCCAAAGCATAATACTCCTGTATCTCGCAGTTACATGAGCCAAAACACTCCCCTTTCTCCCCCTACTCTTTTTTAGCATAAGCCTACTTAAGATAAGTTTCCTATCAGTTGCAAGTGAAGCAATACTAATATAGGGTATGCAGCCAAGTTTTGTAGGAAAAAAAACTTATTCACAGAAAAATATTGGAAGAACAAAGCCCAAAATATTAATAGTTGTTATCGTGGGCGATAAGATTATCTATGTACTTTTCAGCATTTTCTAAATTTTCCAAAATTATATATTACTGGCATAATTTTTAAATACTGTTTTGCTGCATGATTCCTTAAGAAACTGAGGAGACTTTTCTGTGTTGTAGAGAATCTTTCCTCCTTGTTTTGACCCTTTTACTGGAGGTTGAGATTTTTTTTTTTTTTTGAATGTTTATATTTGAGAAAGAGAGAGGGAGAGACAGTGTGAGAGCAGGGGAGGGAGGGGCAGAGAGAGACAGCGACGGGATCTGAAGCGGGCTCCAGGCTCTGGGCTGTCAGCACAGAGCCCCACGTGGGGCTTGAACTCACGAACCGTGAGATCATGACCTGAGCTGAAGTCGGATGCTTAACTGATTGAGCCACCCAGGCGCCCCATGAGGTTGAGATTGGATACACTATGGATGTTTCTTGTGGAATAGGTCGTTGCTCAGGCCCTAAAGTCTGTAATGGGGCAGGCAAACTTTCTGTAAAGGGCCACAGAGTAAATATTTGTGCATTTGTGAGCTACAGACTCTTCACGGCAACGGCTCAGCTCTGCCATTGGGTCACGGACGCAGCCCTAGAGAACTTGTAAATACATGACCATGGCCGCGTTCCAATAAAACTTTATTTAGGGACACTGACATTCAAATTTTATATAATGTTCACGTCACAGAATCTTATGCTGCTTTCTGTTACTTTTCAACCATTTATAAATGTCAAAGGCACGCTCAACTCACAAGCCTCACAAGGACAGGCGCTGGGCCACATTTGGCCTGTGAGATGTAATTTGCTGACTCCCTGCCCTATGACATTGGGATTCCTACCATTACACCAGCTGTTGCTGCCCTTGGAGTTTCCGTGGCCTTCCCAGTTGAGTTTTTCCATGAGGAACAATAATCCTGCAGTGTCTGGCATGGTTTTTCAGCAAACCTTGTGGGGTTGGGACTTGATGATGATGATGATGTCTGTGTCTCGCTGGGCATTTGTGTTCTTCCCTTTCACCGAGAGGCTTCGAGGAGATTTCCCGCTTTCTCACCCATGTTGGAGGCACACCCCCACGCCTCTGCTCAAGAAAGCAGCCATGTGGTGGTTCTTGGAATTGTCAAGCCCTACTTTGGAATCTGACCTTGAAGCTGACAGAACTTGCCAGGACTTTCTGCCGCCGGATTGGTTTTCTACTCCATAAAAATCCCTAAATGGGAGAAGTTTGTGTCAGAAATATTAAGTAACGACCAGCCAATAGCACTTTCAATTTTTAAAAGAATATTCCGTGTGGGAACGTTTGTGAAATTTCATTTTCAGAAGGAAAGGAAAAGTAAAGGGGGGTTACGTTGATTGCTATCTCGGTGTGTCAGTTAAGAATGTTTCCAGCTATGACTAACGACAAACTTAAATTACAGTGGCTACAATGAATAAGCGTGTCAGGTCACAGGAAGTCCAGAGGCAGGCATTGTTGCCGTGGTTCCGCTTCTCGACCCTGTGACTCTCGCGGTCCTTCCGACAAGAAAGCTGTTGAGGCTCTAAGCATTGTGTTCAAATTCAGGGAAGGAAGAAGGGGAAGAGGCAGCACCAGCTACATGACCCTTCCCGGAAGCCCCCAGCAGACAGCTCCTAAAGGGACATTGTAGAAAATGATGTCAAGCAGCTAATGACCCTGACCGCAGGGGAAGCTGGGGAAACATGATTTTTGGCTTTCTCAGTCTCTATGCTGTGGTAGGTGGGGGGCTGAAGGGGTGGACGGCAATAGAGAAGGGAGTTAGGAAGATCTGTTAAGTTGGCATAACACGTATATGGTGCTAAAATAATTCCCAGTGGCAGGCAAAGCCCTTTCACCCTACACCAGTGGGACAAGCCACTCAAGGAAGCGTGGACTTCATCTGTCTCGTGCCCCGTGGTATCCCCAGCTCCTAGCACACTGCAATCGCTCAGTGAAAACTTGCAGAACGAATGGATGCGCCAATGACAAGAGCTCTTGGGAATTCATTGTTGATACGACCTATCTTTTTTTGGACAACACACCGACAAAGAAGCCTTTGGTTCACTCATGCCCCTGCGATGTTCAACCACGGTTTAAAGCCTCACCATATGATAGAAGACCCTTACGCATAGCTCCACCCGCTGTCTCTGCCCATAATGTCAACCCTGCTGGAATTCTACCTGTCCACAAAGTGAGAGGAGGCGCCCTGCTTCTACCGTCTTGCCCAGTTCAGAATGGAGCTTCTTTATGGCTACCTGGAGCCAGAAACCATGGGATGTATTCAGATAAAGAGGATAAGATGAGGAAGGGAGTGTGGCTAATCCTCATCCAGCCCTTCCTCTGCTGCAGACACTATGCTGGGAATTTTACGTTTGGTTATTCACACTTTATTTGATGAGGAAGAGAAAGCTCACACAATTAAGTGTAAGTCTTTGAGAAACATCATGGGTTAGAAAAAACAAGATTAAAAAAGAACTTACAATGCCAAAAGCCAAAAACGGGTAGACAGTGGTTAACAGTGGCAAACTGCCCGAGTGCGTTAATTGTCATTTCTAACCTCAAGTGACCAGAGGAATTAAAAAAGAAGGACACATCAAATCAAAGAAATACCAGTAGGCAAAAAAAAAAAAAAAAAAGAAAAGAAAAAGAAAAAGAAAAAGAAAAGGAAAAGAAAAGAAAGAAAAGAAAAGAAAAAAAAGAAAAAAAAATTACATCACATTTTTGGGTTAGAAAGGGTAGATGGAGAAAGATTACAGAACAGATGCCCACTATAGAGAAAACCAAGAAGAAGAATAGCTAATAATAATCTTGGCAATATGTATCAGTTGATTATTGATTGATAGTTATACTGATTATTAATACATTATGCTGATTGATTATTATATTATCTCAGGGCTTTGTGTGCATCATCCCACTTAATCCTCACCAAAACCTCACAAAGTAGGTGAGATTATTATCCCTCTTTTACAGATGAGGAAACTGAGTCACAGAGCTATAACAAGATGCTTTGAAATTGGATCAGAGAATAAGAAAGAATTCATGGAAATCAAAAACGTGATAATCCATATAAAATATTCAACAATGCCTGCCTGACCCATAGTAAAAATTTAATCAATGTTGAATTATTGTATGGGACCATTTACTTTATGGTTCTACTTTGCTTTTCCATTGTTGTTTTACGATCTACACCTAGGTAGGTGCAAGGCAGAGCACCCTTTATAATATAAGGTCTCATTGGACAAGAGTGTAAGATTTTAGAACCCTGGGTTATATCACCAACTCTATTCTAGATCCCTCCTTTGAAGGGAGTGGACAATGAAGAGAGGCCAATCAATTTTCCTTGGCTCATTCAATCAATTGGGAGAGAGCGCCCAATCCTAACCACTAGACCACCAGGGAGGTTTCTTCAACCACTTGGTAGGTACAGCCAAGAATGAAGCTCTGGTCCTCTGGCCCCCAAGTTAATGGCTCTCCATCTGTCTTTTCTTGGTTCAGCACTACAGTGGACACCCACTCGGATGGGTAGGCTGGGCTCCTTTAAGGGAACACCCACCTCTCCTGGGTTCCATGTTGTCTTAAAGGGGACACAATCACCAGGCCATTAGAGCACCCTCATCTCTTCTGGTCAACAAGGGGTCAGTGACCCACACAAAGCCAACTGAAGACTTCCCTGGGTTTGGAATATGGACATTAGAATAAAGAAGTCACTTTCCACTAGGGCTAGTATTGGAGAGGGGAAAAATATTTTTCTTTCACTTATCTTAGGTTCGCCGGCTGGGGTCCTATAAATCAGATAGGCAAAAGACAGATTAACATGAGAAAAACAAACATATTTATTCAAATATGTATGGCCAACACACATGGGAACACTCAGTGATGAGTAACCCAAGGAGGAGGTTAGGATTTGGGCTTATGTACCATCTGAGGCTCAACAGAGGGAAAGGGGGTTGGGGCTTCTGGGCAAGGGAGACAAATTATAGAAAGGTGACCAGGAAAAGTATGACAGAAAAGGGTGGTTTAGTGAGGTTTGTTATACAGATTTAAGTTAGTGCCTTCTTCATTGGTAAGAGTTGTTAAGATCCACCTCCTCCTGGTACTTGAGAGAGATACCTCTTGACAAATGGAAATGTCCTTTGTAAATGTACATTTCCTTTACAAAAGGACAACTTGGGCCCCATTTCTGGAGCTTTTCCTGCATCTGCTGACTCTCAAAGGTCTTTAGCTCAAAATAATCTATATGTCAAAGAAGCATATCTTGAGGTGGCATATTCTGGTACCTTCATTTGTCAGGATCTGCGGCAAGGGTGGCTTTATATAACCATTTATTGTATAAAGTGTGACCTGAGGACAACCCAGACAATAGAAAGAGACAGAGAGCCTTGATAACACCACTGAGTGTGGCTGAGGGCAGTCCCTAGATGACAGCTGTGCAGCCAGTCTAGAGATCACTCGGTTTAGTGGGGACAGGAAACCAGAGGATTCCGGAAGGGAAGGCTCCAGGGGGAACACAGGGATTGGCTGTGTATTAATGCATTTGAGCATTTAGAAAATAATATAGTAGGCACCCGGTACAGCTGATGGCACACTTGGAAAAAAAGTATGTTTGGCACATAAAAAAAACCAAGCAAGTGAACAAAGTAAGGCAATGAACTCCAGGAAGAACAAACAGTTGTACAAGAAGGGAAACGTCTGTTACATCACGCTCCTTGGCTCAGCAATGAACAATACTGACATAGTCATAATAAGGTTTAAAAAATTGTGGGGGCGCCTGAGTGGCGCAGTCGGTTGGGCATCCGACTTCAGCCAGGTCACGATCTCGCGGTCTGGGAGTTCGAGCCCCGCGTCAGGCTCTGGGCTGATGGCTCAGAGCCTGGAGCCTGTTTCCGATTCTGTGTCTCCCTCTTTCTCTGCCCCTCCCCCGTTCATGCTCTGTCTCTCTCTGTCCCAAAAATAAATAAACGTTGAAAAAAAAAATTAAAAAAAAAAATTGTGACAATACCATATTGGTAGAATGGGGGGGGGGGGGAGATAAAAATGTGGGAGGGAGCAACAGACACACATTTTCATCTATTGTAACCGGAAGTCAAAAGATAATGTCTAAAATGATAAACAGCAGAAAAAGCATATTATTTAGAAATGTGAAAGAAATACCAGAAGCTCTAGGACAAGAGTTGAAATTTTAGAGTAAGAAGCTTGGGAGTTTTGCCGTTGTTAAAAGCTTGTAATGTATAGTAAATACACATATCGTGTTAAAAAGAAAGCCATAGACCCAAAATGGCGTCACTTCTGTTGGGCCATGTCATGAAACTGGGGCTTAATACCAACCTAATTACAATTTCAACCTCCCCCAGAAATGTAGTCGGAACTGGTCAGTCAGGAATTTTCTGGTCAGCACCAGTAGGCTAACCTGTCACATGGACGCTCTCCATCCCCCAAAGGAAGAAGTATCCACCTAATAAGACCCTTTTGTCCCCAAAGGAAGGTGACCTCACCCAGAATAATCCTTCTTTCTGTCCACAACTTCCTTGTCCTGCCTTTCCCTTTCTGTAGCCCTTTGGAGCTCCCCACTACTTGCTAGATAAGATGCTGCCCGATTCATGAAATGCAAAGAAAGTCGTTAGATCTTCAAATTTACTTGGTTGAATTTGTTTTTTCAACAACAGAAAAAAATGTGTATTTACAGACAACCATATGTTCTACTATTTTATATATATATATAGGGAATATATGTAAATATACCTTTGTTAAAAATATAAGTTTCAGGGGTACCTGGCTGGCTTAGTCGGTAGAGCACTTGACTCTTGGTCTCAGGCAAGCCCCAGGTTGGATGCAGAGCCTACATTAAACAAACAAACATATATATATATATATATATATATATATGCACATATATATATATCATATACCAAATATATATATATATATATATATATATATCAAACAGTATGTGTTTTGGAAAAATGTGACCTAATCAGTAGTCCCTGAGGAACCCAGAAGTGTGAGTTGTGTTGTGACCATCAAAATAAATCAATTATCTTATTGCATGAAAATAAGTTAGCACATAAGCACAAGAAATAAAATACATATTAAGTCTCCGTGTGTCAGCATGGAGCCTACTTTGGATCCTCTGTCTCCCTCTCTCTCTGCCTCTCTCTCTCTCTCAAAAATAAACATTTAAAAAATGGAAAAAAAATAAGTCTCTATGAATACGGAGCAACTTAATGATATAGAGGAAGAAAAAGGCAAGAAAAAAACAAGTTTTCATTAAAAGCAACCTCTTCGTGGGGCGCCTGGGTGGCGCAGTCGGTTAAGCGTCCGACTTCAGCCAGGTCACGATCTCGCGGTCCGTGAGTTCGAGCCCCGCGTCAGGCTCTGGGCTGATGGCTCAGAGCCTGGAGCCTGTTTCCGATTCTGTGTCTCCCTCTCTCTCTGCCCCTCCCCCGTTCATGCTCTGTCTCTCTCTGTCCCAAAAATAAATAAACATTGAAAAAAAAAAAATTAAAAAAATAAATAAATAAATAAAAGCAACCTCTTTGCAACTGAACGACGCAAGGAGAGGTCTTTATCTCCATGCTGGGGCTAAAGGGAAGGCAGCCTGTGAGCTGGGAGGACCCAGGCTCTGGCCCCAAGCCCTTTAGCACATCATGTTCAAGGGCAGGGCTGAGATCTCAGTACTTACAATTTTAAACATCTTGAAAATAACAGCCATGTGTGCATGAATATGTGTGCATGAATTTGTGCCAGGGAAAAACAAAAAGTTTCCATTTTTCAGGAACTTGATATTCTGAGGCCTTCTTTTCTTGCTGCATGCAATCTTTGAGACTGACTCCCTGACCCTTTCTCTTTGATCTCGGTCCTCCAAAGTCCTGCCAATAATGCACGGGATATTTGTGACGCTATCAGTTCTGTCTGAAGGCCAAGAGAATATTCCTGAGTTGTGTAAACCACCAGAGAGGATTGCTGCTTGCCTTTCTGGCCAGGATGAACTTCAGAACCATGAGGGGGATAATTGGGGAACCCTCTGGTCTAGACCACCATCTCTAATGGCTCGGGAGGAGTTCTGAGCACAAAAGATCTGTATGAGAAAAGCGAACCCGCATCATGCGGTGTTATCTAATTCGAATGTATAAGTCAGGACCTCGCGGTTGTGAACGACAGAATCCCAGTCAGAACTAGCGTGCGCTGAGAAGGGAATTTCTTCACTCTACTAACTGGGAGGTCCAAGGGATAGTTCTGGCTCCAAGCATAACTGTTACACAACAATCAATGTCAGGTCATTATCCTCTGGCTCTGGCTCTATCTCTCCAGATCCAGCCTCATGTGATCGTTAGCACACAGTCTCAAAAGAAGAGTCTCTCTTTTCCAGTGGCCATGGAAATCCTAGAGAATGAGTTGTGGTCCCCTACCCCCCCCCCCCAACATGTACATACTCTCCGGAAACTATCATTGCCTGGATCATTGCAGGGGGCCATCCTGGATCATGAGCCCAGGGATGGTGAGGGCTCTGGATTTATCAGTCCCACCAGGTAGGAGATTAATAGTTCCCAGTGTGGACCGGCCCATCTGTTACTAGAGAAGGGGCAAGGAATAATGGACAGGCAAAAACTATAAAACTGCATGCTCCTAGTGTGTGTGTGTGTGTGTGTGTGTGTGTGTATATATATATATATATATATATATATATATATATCTTGAGCTTAACTATGACTTAAGCATGATTCCATATTTAATAGAGCGTTATGCTTGTATTAAGTAATTATGACTGCTACGAGGGAGTCCTTGAAATCCATTGCCAGGAGCAAGCCTCTGTCGTGAGCTCTCCACATCTTCCCTCTGTCATTCCAGTCCCACAGCTTCTGCATATGTCCTATTCAGGCTCATAAAAGCATATTCCAGGCCATCCACAGAGCTCCCTGAGCCTGAGAGTTCTCAGTCTCTCTTTCTGCAATTGCTTCAAGTCCATAGTTTAGCTTCATTAACTGCATTTCTCCTGCTCTCGCTCTATTCTTGGGAGCTTTCACAGAGAAACCAGCAGCTGCCGGAATACAGGAAAGCTGGCCTTTCTTCAAAGATGTCATTTTTATTTACTCATTTGTTTTTGGTACAATCGAGGTCGTTGGTTTTCTTCTAAGGCAGGTCGATCCTGTGACTTCCCCTTTATGTCCTTGGCCCCGTTATGGCAGACTTCCAGCGGGGGCCACCCACGGCCCCCCATGCCGGTGCCCTTCCTCAGGGCCGCCGGGCCACCCTCCCGGGAGGGGTCTCGGCCCTCTCCTTGAATGTGGCCGGCCCGTGACTTGGTTGACCCCACACTCTCAGTGCTCCGGAAGTGATGCTCTGTGACTTCCTGGGGCGCACCGGGGACGGCTACACCCGGATGGCCCGGCTGACCCGGAAGCACTCCGGCGCCTGGACCCCAGGCCTCAGTCTTCCCCGCCCCCAGCCCGCACCGAGTGCCGGGAGGAACAGGCCTGGAGGTGACGTTGGCCCGCAGCTGTGGAGCCACCTTGGGCAAATCACTGATTTATCTTCCTGAGTCCCACGGTCTCATCTGGAACGCCGGGATCACAACAGTACCTGTCTCGTTGGCATGTTAGCAGGACGGAATGAGGTGGTGTAGAGAGAGGGTTGAAAGCGGCGTGACATGTGGCAAGCATCCAGTAATGTGGCTGTAATCACGTGATGTGACGGGACGATGCATGGTTGGTATAACCATGTTCTCATACAAATTGCAGTAATGTCATGGAGAAGAGAGGTAGGCTTTGCATCCAGAGTACCTTGGTTCAAAGCCTGACTCTACCATTCAGTAGCTAGGAGACCTTGGCTAGGTCACTTAATCTCTTGATGGCTTCAGTTTCTTTAAAAAAGAAAAAATTTTTTAATGTTTTATTTAGTTTCGACAGAGAGAGAGACAGAGCATGAGCAGGGGAGGGACAGAGAGAGAGGGAGACACAGAATCCCAAGCAGGCTCCAGACTCTGAGCCATCAGCACAGAGCCCGACGCCGGGCTCAAACCCACAAACCAGGAGATCATGACCTGAGCCAAAGTCGGACGCTCAACCGACTGAGCCACCCAGGCGCCCCTTGATTGCCTTAGTTCCTAACCTTGCAAAATGGGCACAGCAGCAGTGCCTGTTCACGTTATTGGGGCTTAACTCACGTGAAACTGGAAGCCCAGGCATGTGACAATCACTGATGAATGTTAGCTATTTTTGCTATCACCAGTCCTGTGTTTCACATTTTGAAGATTTTCCTGACTGTTAATAGCTCAGGTATTGCTATTAGATCTAAGGGAACTGGCTTAAGACCAAAGATTAGGGTGGTGAGGGCGTGACCCTGGTTTCCATCCTACAGGTTTGAGGTTATGAGGCTCCAGAAATGCTTTCTGTCCTCCCAGACACCGTGTCTCAAATCTGTCCGCATCCATTCTGGATTCCACATGAAGCTAGTTCACGTTCATCTGCCCTGCCACCGGTGAAGCTATCGCTCTGGCCCCAACCATCTGCCCTTTGCCCCCCAGAGCAGCTTGGGCAAACAGAACAAGTGGGCGGGTGGGGCAGGAAAGAGCCCTAATTACCCCCCACTAAAAACGTAGGGCACAGATGAAGAGCCTGGGACTGGTTTTATAGCCGGGGAGGAGTACCCACTGCTGGAGTCTCACCCAGAAGGGCCCACAGGAAACCAGAGAGGAACTGACTTCACCACACCAGGCACATCATTGGCTTTAACCGGTTTGCTCTGAAGCAAAGTCTTTTAAAACACGTCGGCAGCCAAAGACAAGAAAAGGATATATCGTACAATGTGTTACTCTGTCCTATAAGCTTGGAGAGTTTTATTTCCTTTGCCTCCTTAAAAAAAAGTAACAGGCAGTTGTCAGTGGAGGTACTCTTTTGGGGGTTAATTCACTCTCTTGGAGGTAAACACGAGGTTGATCTGAAGTTGTAGTTTCTACCAAGGCTGTTTCTTCGAGGGGGTTCTCTTTCTCTTTCAAGATGGTGGACTCCAGGAAGCTACAGGCACGAAAGGTTCTCTGTGCCGTCTTCTCCATGTTCTCCCTTGTCTCCTCTGCTCCTGGCTGCACCCGGGGAAGCTGGGAACTTCCTCTAGCTTTCTGCTCGGCGATTTCCTGCCCTGCTTTTCTCACCTGCCTTGGTGTTTCTGTTCATCCTCATGACCATGGGATTCTGATCCCAAGAAGCGGTGAAGTCTCTTTCCTTCTCCACCAGGTCTGTTGAAACTTCCCTATTTTGTCCTCAAGCCTTTTTCTTCCTGGAGGAAAGGCTGCCAGAAAGAGGGGGAGAGGTGGAGGTGGGGGAGGAGGAGGAGGAGGAGGAGAAGGAGACACAACCCAGGGAACTAGGGGAAAATTCTTCGGTAGGCAGTTCAGGAACAGCTTCCTCATTATATCACAATAATGGAAACTTTCCTGGTTTTCCAGTTGCTGTGGGAGATGTCAGCAAGCAAGGAGTGACTGGAGCCTTGAGCTGCTTCTGTGTCTTTCTCTTGTGCACCCAGGAAAGCTTGGAGGGAGGCTCAGGTGGGGAGATCAGGCCATCAGCCATTCTGACCTCTCCCGCATAACAATGGGATACCTATGGCTCCCCACTCCCCACACCCAGCAGGGTCAGCCATAGGAACCCCTTGGCAGCCCAAGTCCCAGAACGAGGAGTGGAATTCCAACTGTACTATCCTGTGCTTAAATGAGTAGGGGGAAGTCATTTAATCCAGATCTTTCCCTTTCAGCCGATGACCAACAGCAGCTTTTGTGTGAAGCTTCAAAAATTGTAGATAGTAAAGAATCCTCACTCTGACCTCATCCTGCTCTGCACCACGCCCCGCCCCCATCTCCCCACAAGCCTCTGGTTTATTCTTGTGGTCAGGGCAAGCTGTCTCTCCAGGATTTCTAGGACATTCCCCACCCCCGCCTCCTGGCAAGTGACCCACCAGAAGAAAATGGATTAGTAATTATGTAACATTGTCTGTTGAATTCCCTCTTTGAGGGGCTGCCTTTTGGTAAGCACTTAACAATGCCAGGAGGGGCTCCTAGACATGGTTCAGAGCTTTTCAAGTGTCCCTACCTAACTTTCAGAGCCTGAAACAGCTGAGTGGAATTTGTGGTGGTTGGCATCATTCAAACTGGCATTGCTAGTATACTGTAAGGTGTCCACAGAAGAGGGGCAGAATATACAATTCCTACCTATGAGAAAGCATACCTAGGGTGTTCGTCTGTAGTGTAAGTCTGGCCTAATGACTCATTTGTGATGGGCAAAATGCATTTGTAATTTTATAGGATACTATAGCCCACGAAATACTAAGCACGTGGCGATGAAGGTTGACATCCTTGGCCACTCCCTGTGCCCCTACTGCTTGAGAGGAAGCTTATAGGTGTTACCCAGGGTGTGACACAGAACCACCCAATTTCCATACAGGTGTTAAGGGGGAAGAGGTCCTGCAAACCCAGGGGGTCTGGAGCATGGAGAAGAAAGCAGAGAATGGACCGATGGACTAAAAGGGAGTCTGTCTTTTTCCGGGCACACTGGTTGCCATCGGCCTCGTTTGATTTACAGTGGACCCACTGAATCCAAATGTGTGCGAGTTATTGTTTACGTATGCGTAACATACATAATGAATGACAGCTTTAGACATGGCTGGCTGTGGTGTTTAAGCCATACGAACATCATTGTTTCTCTTTCTAAGTCTTTCTCTTTCTTTTTCTCTGTTGCTCCTCTCCACATGTCTCTCTTCTTGGCCTCAGGTTTCAAACAGTTGGGAGTTCTCCATGTGAGGGCTCCAGGCTTCATTCTCCCTGCCTAACGACTGCATAGAAAGAGACAGCTGTCCTTGGGGCAGAAGTCCCAGGAAGATGCAGGCCTGGCTTACTTTACACCCTCGTCCTGTGGTGCAAGGACGGAATATTCTCATTGGCTTGAAACTGGTCACCTGCCCACCCTGACCAGGTGGAGGAGAAGGCAGGGCCAATTGTGTGGAGTTTCCAATAGGAATGGAGAGTTCTGTTGCCAGAATGGAGAAACACAACAAGAGATGTCCCCTACAGAGGCACCTGGGTGGCTCAGTTCGTCAAGCGTCTGACTTTAGCTCAGGTCACGATCTCACGGTTCACGGGTTCAAGCCCCGTGTCGGGCTCTGTGTTGACAGCCCAGAGCCTGGAGTCCGCTTCGGATTCTGTGTCTCCCTCCCTCTCTCTCTGCTCCTCCCCTGCTTGCACTCTGTCTCTCTCTCTCTCTCTCTCTCAAAAATAAACAAGACATTTAAAAAAAATTAAGAGGGGCGCCTGGGTGGCGCAGTCGGTTAAGCGTCCGACTTCAGCCAGGTCACGATCTCGCGGTCCGTGAGTTCGAGCCCCACGTCAGGCTCTGGGCTGATGGCTCAGAACCTGGAGCCTGTTTCCGATTCTGTGTCTCCCTCTCTCTCTGACCCTCCCCTGTTCATGCTCTGTCTCTCTCTGTCCCAAAAATAAATAAACGTTGAAAAAAAAATTAAAAAAAAAAAAAAATTAAGAGATCTGTCCATACAGATGTCTCCAGAAAAATGTATCTATATTTAATTTTAGGGTCTGGGTTCAGATATTCTCAACCAATCCTTTGTGTGTGTGTGTGAATGTGTTCTTCATAAAGAATCCACTGAAACATGATTATAAAGAAACACTGGACTCTGTCTATACAAGAGTCAGGATTTTAGAAGTGGACAAAGCTGGATGTTAGAGGGGATTATACTGGACGTTCCAGCAGAGAAGCCCAGATAAATAAACATCAGATACCAAAGTGAATACAGTGACATCGACGGGCAGATTTTCTAAGGAAATCTCCGAGAACTAGCTCATGATTCTTGGTTCCTGTGGGATAATAAAAAAATATATATGTATATTAGGCTCTGCCCCTGGTTCCTGACAGCATCTTTCTAATGTTTGGTCTTTGTACCTGGCTCTTTATGTATTTATTTTTATTTTGGTAAGTAATCTTTGTACCCAACGTGGGGTTGGAACTCACGATCCTGAGATCAAGAGTCGCATGCTCTGCCGACTGAGCCTGCCAGGTGCCCCTGTCTGTGCCTGGCTCTTGACGGCGGGTACTAAATCCTTCAGAATTTCCTGGGTGGTCGGATGGTCTTCTGTTCTAACGACGAGACTCTGGTGGGCTCCTGGATGGGGGCTGGTCGCCAGGAAGACCAGGATTAGAGGCTTGGAATTTTCGGCCCTGTGCTCTATTCCCTAGAGAGAAGAGAGGGGCTGGAAGTAATGTTAACGTCCATCAGGCCTATGTGAGGAGGCCTCCATAAAAATCCCATTAGTTTGGAGTTCAGGGGGGTTTCTAGTTTGGTGAACATATTCACACCGGGAGGGTGACGTACCCCAACGCCACAGAGACAGAGGGGCTGTACTCGGGACCCTCCCAGACCTCACCCTTTCTATTTCTAGATCTGGCTGCTCATCTATATGCGTTACCATATCCTTTCATGATGTTGCCCACATAAATGTTTCCTTGAGTTCTGTGAGCTGTTCTAGCGAATAATCGAATCTGAGGCCAAGGAGGTCATGGGAACCTCTGTTTTGTAGCCAAGATGGACAGAGTTGTGGGTAACCTGGAGACCTATTGGTGTTGGCATCTGAAGTGGGGGCAGTCTTATGACTGAGCACTTCTCCTGTGGGGCATGATGCTATGTCCAGGTAGATAGTGTCAACCTGTAGGACACTCAGCTGGTGTCGCAGAATTGGTTGGTGTGGGGGAAAACCCACGCGTGTGGTGTCAGAAATGCTGTCAATGTGGTGGTCACGTGAGAGTCAAAAAGAGACGCATCCATCCCTTAAACAAATCCCTACTCAGAGACTGAACGTGGTGGGGGTGTTGGAGACCACGGGGGGACTCGGTGAGGATTTCCTTGGAGCCCGATCCCTACCCGTGAGAGTTCTAATCTATTGGTTCTGACAGAGGAGGGGAGAAGAGGGGACTGCGCAGGGTGTGGCTTACACGCTCAAGTTTATCCGGACAAAGTTTACAAGAGCGTCTCCTGTCTGGGCCAGATACGAGCCATGTGGGGGAAAGAGCCACTCTGGAGCAGTTTCTGAAAAATAAACTTTCTAATTAAAATATCACATTCATTCCAAAAATGCATGAGTCTTAAGTATACAATATTATTATTACGGTAATAATGATGAGTACCCACGAAACCACCCTCGAATCCAGAAACAGAATGCCACCGCACTCAAGAAGTGTCCCCCGTGCTGTTTCCAAAGCCCTACCGTCATTCCCCATATCCTGTCTTCCGACAACAGATTAGTTTGACTTGTTTTAAATCTTTCAGAAATTCATCCAGTAGACACTTTCTTGTCTACCGTAGACTTCTACAAAGGGGCCTCCTTCAGCGGCATAATGTTAAGATCCAGTCATGCCGCTGCATGTATCGATGGTCTGTTCTTTTTTTATTGCTGAGTAGTATTCCATTGTAGAAACAAATCACAGTTTGTTTATCCGTTCTACTGCTGAATGGCAGGCACGTGGATTGTCTCTAGCTTTGGGCAATTATATACATGATTTCTGTGGGTATTCCTTTTGTTTTTTAGAGTTTCCTTATTTTTTTTTAACTAAAAAAAAATTTTCATTCCAATATGTTAACGTACAATGTGATGTTAGTTTCGAGTGTATAATATAGTCTCTCTGTGGGTATTCTTTTACACGTATGCACTTGTACTGGGTAAATTCTTAGAAATGACGTTGTTGAGACATATGGTATGAATTTATATGATTTTAGTAAATACTGACAGTTTTCCAAGATTGTTGTACAGGATATAATAAAGAGAGGAGAGGAAATCAATACCATTGAGAATAGAAAAAAAAAATCATTAGATAAAAGTCAATGAAACCAGCACCTAGATCTTTGTTTCCAAATACGATTCTTTGATAAAAGGCACCAGAATGCCTTGGGGGAATGCCTGCTTCTAGGGCTGCGGTGGGGAAACTACAGATGAGCCTGAGTATCAGAAGGTAAGGAAGTACTACAAAAAGTGGGGCACGTGACTGGCTCATTATGAGGAGCGTGTGACTCTTGATCTCAGGGTCATGAGTTCAAGTCCCATTCTGGGTGGAGAGATTACTAAAAATAAATAAATAAACTTAAAAAAAAAAAGATAGGGATATGTCAAAGGGATACAGGAGCCAACCAAAAGAACCCCAAAGACCAAAACTGGGAGAATTTGAGCAACAAATTAAGGCATGTTCAATAGGCAATACAGTAAGCAATCACTCTAAGTTTTTAAATAAATATTAACATGTTAAAGGACATGGAAGCAGCTCAGAGTGAAAACGAAAAACCAGACATTGAACTGTAAATTCGTCTATATAAAAAATGCACGTGATAAATAGTGAAAAGTCATAAATACCCAAAATGTCAAGAATGATTATGTTGGGGATGGTATCCTTTCCTAGTTTCCATAGTATTATATTACTTTCATATAATTTTTATGAAGACTATATTCTTTTTTTAATCTTGTTTTATTTTTTATTTTTTAAAATTTACATCTAAATTAGCATCTAGTGCAACAATGTTTCAGGAGTAGATTCCTTAGTGCCCCTTACCCATTTAGCCCATCCCCCCCCAACCCCTCCAGTAACCCTCAGTTTGTTCTCCATATTTATGAGTCTCTTCTGTTTTGTCCCCCTTGTTTTTATATTATTTTTATTTCCCTTCTCTTATGTTCATCTGTTTTGTCTCTTAAAGCCCTCATATGAATGAAGTCATATGATTTTTGTCTTTCTCTGACTAATTTCACTTAGCATAATACCCTCTAGTTCCATCCATGTAGTTGCAAATGGCAAGATTTCATTCTTTTTGGTTGCCGAGCAATACTCCATTATATATATATATATACCACATCTTCTTTATCCATTCATCCATCGATGGATTTGGGCTCTTTCCATACTTTGGCTATTGTTGATAGTGCTGCTATAAACATTGGGGTGCGTATGCCCCTTCGAAACAGCACACCTGTATCCCTTGGATAAATGCCCAGTAGTGCAATTGCTGGGTCGTAGAATAGTTCTAGTATTAGTTTTTTGAGGAACCTCCATCCTGTTTTCCAGAGTGGCTGCACCAGCTTGCATTCTCATATGAAGATTATATTCTTAATGCAACTAACCCCTGTCCCATTTTTTTCTAAGCTAATGATTTTCCTGAGTTTTGCTTGAAGCCATATTCGTCTATAAGCGATCCCTGCTGCAGACTCTAGAGTAAAAGTCGGTAGACCTGGTCTGAAAACAGACCGCCATGTTTGGAGTTGTGAACATGGGCGCTAGTTGGCCTCAGGGGTATCACATCATAAGTAATCTTGAGAAGTGAAGAAACACACGAGAAGAACACAGTAAGCAGCTGAAGCGAACCAGGTTCGAGAAGCGTGAGACGCAGGAATGTGAGCAACTTGTCACCCATATGAGACAAGCACGATCCGGGGTTGCCAGGAACAGTGAGGAGAGTTCCTTCGATATCCCCCGGTGGGTGCTCGCTTCGGCAGCACGTGTACAATATTCCCCAGTGGGAAGCATAACCCGGAGGTTTCCTTTTATGTCAAATGCCAAGAAATAAAGACTCCACCAAATACCTTGTTGACATTAGCGCCCGAGGGGAAATCAAGTTCAGTGCATCATATTAACGGAAGATCACCGGAAACAACACCCAACCTGTGAACTTTGGGGTTTGGCTCCTGGGCTCCTGGGCTCCTGGCCCCTGGGCTCCTCCCTGCACGATAGTTGCCAGAAGGGTCTGGCTGTGAAACCATCAGCACACCACAGGAAATGCAAACAAGCATTCGAAAAACCCAGCGGGACGGGAGATCCCAAACCTACACAATTAGCAAAGCCGGACGTCCGACATTCGGAGCACGTTCTACTGGACAAATAACGTGACCTGCAATTGGGTCCCAGGCTGCCCACAGAAATCTACCCAACCCACGGTGGCCTGGGCCCGGGCCAGTCACGGGGAAGGGCAAAAGCTACAGTAGTTTTCCTGGTTTCTGCCCCTGGAATTCACACGTTTGAAGAACAGGGTGTTGAATTAACGGAGAAGGAGGCAACAGGGGGTTTGTTTCTTTCGTTTACACCTCCGAAGACGAATTACAGACCCTGCAAGGAGCTAGTAACCAAAGCACTGATTCTTTGCAATGAAGGCACGTGTGTGAGAGCCTGAGTACGTGAGTGTGTGTATGTGTGGGCAGGGCTTGCTGCACATACACGTGTGTACATACATGAAGTATATCCAGGTGTCCCGCCGCACCTGGCTGCAGTCAATGCCACCCTCTTCATCCCGCACGTCAAACAACTCACCTGGTCCCTCCTGTGAGAAATGACAAGACAATCTATTCCAGTTATCGGGAGGGTCCCGTAGAAACCTAAACTGATGCTAAGAATCACGGGGCCGAGCCTCTGGCATTTCCACAAATACTAGCAACGGCGGTAGCACTAATGATGTCTGACCACGTTCTAGAGACTCACGTGTGACGACGCACCTCGTTCCTCGAGCCCTGTCAGGCGGGCAGTAGCGTCATCCCCGTTTACAAATGGGGAAACTGAGGCGCGAGACTTGTAATAGCCGGCAGAGCTTGGTTTCTCATCCACCACCCGGGACTTTCTCACGCCCGTGGGCCACGCGCGGCCAGGGCAGGTGAGCAGAGGCTCCCCAGCTGCCTGGGTTCATGATGCGTCTTCCTACATCTACCACCTGTGAGGATGTCAGGACGTGTGCGCGGTGAGGGATGCGCTCAAAGCACCCGCTTCCCTGCAAACGCACACACCGTGCTCGTGCGATCACGCCGAGGAAAACGGGAGGGGGTCGTCCTGGCGGCCGTGGAGCCAGGCCCCGGGGCCCCGCTCTCCGCCCCAGGGGACTCACCTCTGTGTGGAGAGTCCAGTGGGATGCACGTACCGGGCAAGATGTGTCAGAGCAGAGGAAGAACCGGCCGAGGGCCTGGGAGCGAACCCACCAGCTGGAGTACAGGACTATGGCGACTGTTGGCTAGAGATGCTTCACCTGCTAAGAATCGAGGATGCAGAAAAACCTAATTTTATAAAGTTTATAAAACACAGGAACTATACTAGATGAAGGCATAGAGGTCATGCAATGAAATGGGTTTTGCTTAAAAAAAAAAAAAAATATATATATATATATATATATATATATATATATCTTGCCAACCATTCCATATCATCATAACAAATTTCTTCCAAGATGAGGTCGCTGTAAGAAACAGGAACTGGGAAAAGCAAGCCACGAGACTCTCCATTTTCAAAAGACATATAGGAGTAAACCTCCTTACTGCTGATGAATCAGTCAGGACGGTGAAGCCACTTGTCTCAGCCTCATTGCTGTGAAACCCAACAAAGCCCAATGTGTTGGCATACTTATTTATCAATAACTTATAAGTAGTGACTCCATAAAACCATGGGGGGATATCCGCTTAGAGAGCCGAGCTTTAAAATAGAAGATGTTCCGAAGCGTCAGCGTGTGAAACGGGTGTCGGCCTGGCCCCCGTGCAGGGGGGAGGGGTCCCCGCAGCCCCCAGGAAGGGGGGGTTTGCCTCCGTCAGGCCAGACTTTGACCGCACCCTTCTCTGGCCCGAGTTCAACCAGGGCCGTGGCTGGATGTGAAAAGATGTCGGATGACAAAACGAAAGCAATTTAGCAACAAGTCTGATCTCCTTTCTTCAAGGCAGAGAGGATGGATGGACGGGGAGCACTGTTCCCCGAGCGTGTGGGGCAAGAACAAGAGCGTCGAGTGCATTAGAAGACAAAACAGGGCATGATTACTAGGAGGTGGGGGATTTTCTTACAAGGCCGGCAGGTCCTGTTTCCCAGGGGAAGGTGAGTCAGCTCAAGCGGGGTTGGAGGACTGGCTGGTGTGCGTCAGGTTCCTTGACAGGTGTTTCCCATAAGTGCAGGCTCATTCAGGTTTGAACTTGTGATATGGGCTGGGCCACTGGGGCAGCCTCCGCTTTGCGGACCCCTACGAACAAATTCACTCTCTTCTGTCTCCCTTGGGAACTTCACTGGGGGAAACGTCAGGAGAACGAGGCAGTTAGAGGTGGGAACAGAAACTTCTAAAGCCAGCCTGGAGGGTCGGGACAGAACTGATGTGACGTGTGCAGGCATAACGGGGCTGGAGACAAACGCCCCAGAGAGGTTGGCTGTGGCGTTCCAGGCCCCTCTGGGAGGCTGTCCCGCCCAGTGAGACGGTGGGGTACGTCTGCTCCCGCAGTCCAGGCGCACAGGACAGAAGAGGCAGAGGTCACCGTGGTTGCTGATCTTCCTGGGACAGCCTGGTGACCAAGATGTGGAGCCTTTGTACTGGCCCCTCTGTCATGTCAAGTTGGGCATAGGCCTGGCTGTGGTGGTTACGGTTGTCCTGGGTCTTGCCAGCAGGGGTCACCCTGCTTTCCATCCGGTGATGGGCCTTTTGTCTGCTTCCTGATGAAAGCAGTTGTCCAGGCCACGGGCCGTGCTGATGGCGGAGCCCTTGGGAGAAGGTCCCAGGGTCTGGCTTTGAGTCCCAAACAGTTCCCACCTGCCATCTGTGCGGTGCGGTCTGTGATCCTGTGGTTTATGATAAGAAGCATATATTTGGTCTTCCTCCTGTCGCTGACACGAGCTCCAAAAAGCCTGGGAATTTTCAAAGAGATGAGAACCATATAGGCATCCTTTGTTATGTCAATGAGGTGGCTTTTGGAGGGTCCCTGGGGGCACCTAAGGAGGGGGCTGGATGCCCAAGGAGTCTACCTTCCTTGTGATTTGAATGTTGGAAGCTTCAGTCCCTTCCCTCCTTCCCTCGGGATCGGGGTGGGACCAGAGGTTGAATCAATCACCAAGGGCCCATGATGTAATCAACCCATGCCTCCTCCTTCTGGGAAAGAAATCTCCATAAAAACCCTAAAGGACGGTCAGGAGAGTTTATTGGGTTGGTGAACCACGTGAAGTCCTGGGAGAGCAGTGACAGAAGCTGCACACCCTTCCCCCACACCTTGCCCGGGGCGTCACTTCCAGCTGGCTGTTGCTGAATTGTAACCTTTTGTAATAAACCGGTAGTCTAGTAAGTAAGATGTTTCTTTGAGTTTTGTGAGCCGCTCTAGCAAATTAATGGAACCCGAGGGGGGCGGCTGTTGAAACCTCCAACCCATAGCCAGTCCTTCAAAAGCATGGGTGATACCCTGGTCTTATGACTGGAGTCCGAAGGCGGGGTCTGGGGGACAGAGGGGGGCCAACTTGTAGGACCGAGCCCTCATCCGGTGGGATCTGACATTATTCCCAGGTAGATAGATGGCTTCAGGATTGAGTTGAATTGTAGGACATCCAGCTGGTGTCCAAGAATTGCTGGGTGGTTCCAGACACCACCCCCCCCCCCCCACTGGAACTGGGGTTTCAGGCCCATCCCACGCCTGCTGAGCTGCCCGAGTCCAGATGCCTCACACGCCCATGCTCCTTGCACCCCAAAGTGTGCGGCTCATGCAATGCTATGTGGTGCCTTTGCTCAGACTGGCAGGGAACACAGGTTGTGCTCAATACCAGACGGCCCACGGTGTGGGGCCCGCCTGAGTCTCTTCTGCTTCTCCGTGGGAGGCTCGCAAACTGAATTCCAGAATCCCAACTGCAGCGGGGGGGGGGGGGGGGGGTGCTGATGTGTTCCTTTCTGTTTCAGTTTTAATGTGGTGTGAGGAGGAAGAATTAAGTCTAAATTACAAAGGCCACAAGGAAAGCCCATGGACACGTTCCAGGGATCTCCTTAATTAAAAACAGGAAGCATTTTCAAGGATTTTTCAAGAAGCCTTCTCCCAAGTAAAAGCCTGATTTTCAAAATACCTCCTTTGTTGGAAGAGCTTCCATCAGTGACTAGTGGGCCTGTTCTTGGGAAATGACGCCCCTGCCCTTTTCTCCTCCAGAGCGGGAGCTCCAGAGAGCCTGTGGCTCGGCCCCGCTGACTTCCCGATTTACCCCTGCCTCAGCCCCATTCAGCCCTGCCAGTGCTGTTCCCCACACAGCCTGGTTATCGCAGGTTTGTGCCCAGAAGGGGGACTCCTTATCCTGGTTTGTCCTGGACTGAAGGGTCTCCCAGGGTCCGAAACCGGGAGGTCCCAGGCACCTGGGACAAACTGGCCACCCTAATTTGGAACTGAGACAGAAAGGACTTTCCCCCATCTGCGCCTGGCCATCCCATTCCCGGGATCCGCCCTTAGGACTTCCTCAGGGACACAGACACCCCTTTTGACGGAATGATCTCTCAATTCTTGGGCTGTCTTAACTGCGACCAACTTTCCGTGAACTTCTTCCACCGAATGACACCTTGCTGGTCCGTGGACTTCTGGCCAAACAAGAACATAAAAGTTCACATTCTCATTTTCTCTATATTTTACAATTCGAACAGATGACCGGGATAGCCACGCATGAAGTGTTTTAATGTATTAAGCGCTGGGCTCTCATGATCAGAAAACTTAATTGCAATTTATCAACAAGTCAACAGAGAAGGTACACGGAAAGGGAGGAGCTGGGAAGGCCTTGGCTGTGTTTCGGGATGCGAATGTATCTTTTTTCCTACTCCCACGGCCCTGCTGTCTGTGCATTCTGGTAACGTGTCTCCTGAGAGTCTTGCCTCCGACCAAAGGCCTTGATTTCCTTCCAAGTTGTTGCTGTAATTTATGGATTAAAACTCTTTCCTCTTGCAGGACATGGTGTGGTGTGCTATGTACAAGTGCTCTGTTTGGTTTATCGTTCAAGACTAACAAGGCCTGGCATGTTTACCTCCCTTGAAGAAACGTGGCTGGACAGACACAGCACAAAGCCAGGGAGCCCGGAAGGCCGGCCTGACGCAGGGCTGCTTTCCACAAACTTGGACTTTGTTCTCTTCCTAACTCCTGCTTCAGGAAGCCCAGCTCTTTATCTCAGGGTTAGCATAAGCTGGGGTGCTTCGTGTCCCTCCCCGCTGACTTTCCATCCTTATCTTGGTCATTTGAAAGACTCTGCAGTGATGAGTGAGAAGTGAGATTTCATCTCAGACACTGTGTGGTTGGTGATAATGGTCTGACTGGAGTCTTGAGCAATAGGGCAATCTTAAACACCAGTGATGTTGCCTTTCACCTACACTGCTCTCTTCTTAGGCTTTAATCAACAGACGCAGCCCCGGGCGCATCTTGCTAAAATGCAGATTTTAGATCTGGATGGGGCCTGACAGTCTTCATTTCTTCTCTCTCTCTCTCTCTCTTTTTTTTTCCAGGCTGAAATATATTTTACTTAATTCCTTCTTCATTGTAGATCTGCATGGATGGAAATTCTAGGCCATGAATGAAATAATGAGAAGTTAGGAGGTAATGAGAAGACTTAAGGTCGGTCTTCTTTTTGCATAGAAGTCTCTTCCATTACTTCTGTCTCCATAGGTCTGCACGCTTTCATGTGGCAATGAATTGCCCTGGAGCGCTCTGCGATCCGAAATTCTTTTGCAACACGTGCAGTTTTACATCGATCGCTGAACTTCACACATGCATGTATGCAGCTTGGGCTCGTTCCTTTTGGCTGAAAGAAGGCAAGCGTGGCTGAGCTGATAATCCGGGTAGGAAATGACTTCCCGCGTTTCTAACCAGCAGCCGGGCGATGCTGATTCTGCTGGCCCAGGGACTACATCTTGAGCAGTGATGAGTCGGGAATGACAGACACCCAGGATTGAGGGGCCAGGATGACATCAACAACCAAATTCTTCCTAAGATTCCCGTGGAATTAAACACCCATAACCATTCTTTAGACCACTGATTCTATATCTTGTGAACTTCTAGAGTAGGATTATTATAATTATTATAGGATTAATTATTATTATAATATAATAGGATAATTATTATTATTATATAAAATATATAGGGGATTGAATAAAAATAACGTTTGAATTCCTTCCCCACATCAGGGGTCTACCCACAGTATCTTGCACTGTGTTTTTTACTTATTAAAAAAATTGTTTTGATGTTTATTTTTCAGAGAGAGAGAGAGAGAGGGAGTGAGCAGGGTAGGGGCAGAGAGAGACACACACACAGAATCCGAAGCAGGCTCCAGGCTCAGAGCTGTCAGCACAAAGCCCAACGAACTGTGAGATCACGACCTGAGCCGAAGTCTGACGGCCAACCGACTGAGCCACCCAGGTGCCCCCTGCACTGTTTTTTTTTTTTTAATTATTTTAATAATTTATTGATTGATCTTTTTCTGAATCCATGCAGAGAGATGACCTTATTGATCTAATAAATAAATAGTATAGTATTTCCTTGTTTGAATGTACCTTAATTTATTCAACTGATCCTTTAGTTTGTTTTAGATTTATCTTTTTTTTTTTTTTTTTTTCAACGTTTATTTATTTTCGGGACAGAGAGAGACAGAGCATGAACGGGGGAGGGTCAGAGAGAGAGGGAAGCACAGAATCGGAAACAGGCTCCAGGCTCTGAGCCATCAGCCCAGAGCCTGACACGGGGCTCGAACTCACGGACCGCGAGATCGTGACCTGGCTGAAGTCGGACGCTTAACCGACTGCGCCACCCAGGCGCCCCTGTTTTAGATTTATCTTTAGAAATTTTTGGAATGCCTTGAATATTAGTATGATTAATGCCCTAAAAGTGCCAGGCCATTCGTGTGCATCTGGCATCGTATGGAACATGTGAGTGTTGGCCTAGTGATAGGAGTCACACAAATCAACACTAATCTAGTCAGTTGGGCTAAACCATACATTTCCCAAGAGGAAGTTAATGAAAGAGGAATTTAGAAAAAATGTTCTTAAAGTAACAGTGATATCATTTTCTGAATAACCAGCTTATAGCTTTAGCTCTGTCTTCACTCACCTACCACTCTCTCCGGCTTCACTTTTCTTTCTTTTTTCTTTTCTTTTCTTTTCTTTTCTTTTCTTTTCTTTTCTTTTTTCTTTTCTTTTCTTTTCTTTTCTTCTTTTCTTTTCTCTTTTCTTTTCAAATATTTATTTTGAGAGAGAGAGAGAGAACGCGTGCCTGCACGTGCACGCATGGGGGAGGGGCAGAGAGAGAGAGAGGAAAAGAGGGAGTCCCAAGCAAGCTCTGCATCACCCAACATGGGGCTGGAACCCATGAACCGCGAGATCACAACCTGAGCCAAAATCAAGAGTCGGACGCTTAACCCATTGAGCCACCCAGGCGCCCCTCTGGCTTCTGTTTTTAATAAGAAAGCTCAAGTACCTCTATTCTCATGACTCTCTGACCTGGGGGTCCAGCCCAGGCCTTTTTCTTAAGTAGTAGCCATTTAATTCCAGGATCTTGTCCCACGCCGTCATGGTCTCTGAACTCTGGTACAACGAAGAAACACCAAAGACAACTTAGGCTGCCCTGTGGGTTGTCTATATCTGTGTCAATTACACAGTGTCCTGCTTACTGGAGTTTTATAATGGGTCTTGTCGTTTGCTCATGTAAGTGCCCCAGCTTCTTTGCTCGCCTTCAAGATTGCGTTGGCTTTTCATGGTCCTTTGTATTTCTGTATGAATTTTAGAATCAGCTTGTCACCTTCCACAAAAAGCCCTGCTAAGGCTATATTTGGAGTTGCACTCAATCTATAGATGAATTTATTTATTTATTTATTTTTTTCAACGTTTATTTATTTTTGGGACAGAGAGAGACAGAGCATGAATGGGGGAGGGGCAGAGAGAGAGAGGGAGACACAGAATCGGAAACAGGCTCCAGGCTCTGAGCCATCAGCCCAGAGCCCGACGCGGGGCTCGAACTCACGGACCGCGAGATCGTGACCTGGCTGAAGTCGGACACTTAACCGACTGTGCCACCCAGGCGCCCCTGAACTTTATTTATTTTTTATTTTTTTATTTTTTTTCAATCTATAGATGAATTTAAGGAGAACTGACACCTTTACAATATTGAGCCATCCAATCTATGAACCTGATATCTCCCTCCACTGTTTAGTACTTTTAAACTTTCTCAACACCATTCTGTAGTTTGCAGGGAAGAGGTCTTAGACAACTCCTGTCAGATTTTTCCTAGGTGTTTTATTTTTTGATATAAAAATATCATTAGAAATAAGCCAGTTTTCTTTTATAAAGGACCTTGACTTCTGCCCCTGGAAGCCTTGCTTTCATGACTTATTTATACTTGTTTTAAAAAAATGATTTAACTCAAACTAAGCAATAGGTTCCTTGTTTTAGGCATATTTACTGCCCCTGAAACATGAATACTGCGGGGATGCTGGGGAATCATTTACAGAGAAGATAAGGTTTCACGATAATCCTCCACGACAGACTATTAGAGTTGACTGAGGAATCAAAGTCCCCGAGGGGGAAGAAGACATAACTGTGGGGAAAAACTCATTTGTGGAAGCCACAGTCAGGGCAGAAAGGTATCTGACTAGGCCAGCGGACACGCGTGATGGTCAAACCACCCTGGCTCTCTCAGCTTCAAATCCCTCTTAGGCACGACTCTATAGAAACATTCTTAGATTTCCTGCTGTCCACACTTGGGAGCACTTCAGGATGTGAGGTGCCAGTGGGTAGTCAGTGGTGTAGAATTAGAAATTCTTGCCTAGAGCTAGGACTTCAATATCGCTTTGCTCAACATCAAGCCTAGAACCTGTTAATTTCGATCACAGAGCAGAGCTCATAGTCATTTTTGCAAGATGAAGCCATGAAGTTGTCCATTCTCCTGCAGTGAGACCAGGCTAAGTGAGGGGCAGGTGGAGCCAAGCTTCTCACAGATGAAACCTCTTTCCAGGTCTCTAATTTAGAGACTGAAGCTCTTTGCTTGAGCCCTTTTTCTTATAATTACTTTGCCTATCTTCCAGCTATTTGAATTAAAGGAAATGACTGCTAAGCCCCTTGGCAAAAGACCAAATGCCATCTAAAGCCAATAGTAGGATAGATTAGTTCTCCTTAATGACATTTAAAAGTGAAGGGCATTGTTTCTTATTAAAATGGTGTGTGGAGGGCGCGCCTGAGCGGCTCCGGTCGGTCCGTTGAGCGTCTGACTCTTGATTTCTACTCAGGTCATGATCCCAAGGTCGAGGGATTGAGACCTGTATTGGGCTCTGTGCTGGCTGAGTGTGGAGCCTGCCTAAGATTCTCTCCCTCACTCTGCCCCTCTCCCTCGCTCGTGCGTGCACTCTCTCCCTCTCTCTAAAAATAAAATAAAATAAAGTAAAATAAAATAAGTAAAATAAAATAAAATAAAATAAAATAAAATAAAATAAAATAAGATGGTGTATGGAACCCACGGCAAAAGATGGTCTTTCCCATTTAGGATTACAGATCTTATCTTTAGTTTTTTAACCAGTAAACCTATGCTCTCATTTTTCTGGCACCCGAGAGATGATATACAGCTCTAGGAAGAGTCTTCTTTCACACATGGCAAAACTTTAAGCAAAGGTTTAAGAATTTTAGATTAATCGTAGAAGCAAGCAGTCTTGTACACACAAATACAGAATTTGAGGTAGCCCCCTCGCCAGCAACAACCTGCACAGTCACTGGGCCCACAGAGTCAACACAGAATGAGCTCTGGAAGCCGCCCTGACATCTGGCAAATAGTTTAAGGAGGTTTACTCATGGGGTTTGTATTAGGATAAGGATGGCCTGTAATTTTCCACCTCAGCAGAGCACAGCAGGTCCCAGCGTCTAAGCTGGAACGTGGCCCAAGAGGAATCAGGGGTTATGAATAAAACTTCCTATAGAGGTAGCGGCATATAGGTAGTGCTGGGCGCTCCAGGGCACCTGCAGTGGCAGAAACAATCGAGTGCCTAGAATTCCCTTTCCAACCCGCCAGAGGAAGGCGGATACCCGTGCCAACCAGAGGTTTGAACTCAGCCCAAGGGAGGTTGGCTTCTCTTTCCATTGAGAAAGTCTGTCCTGGCTTTGCGGGGGGGTGTGGAGCCTGGCTTAGAGCAGCGCGTGCCGGCCTGAAGCGGGGAGGGTACCCTCCAGGCCCTGAGAATGGACACGCCTGGGCTCCGTACTGGGCTCCGGGCTGAGGAGCCTGTTCCTGCCTCGCACTGGCTTCGCAGGGGAAGAGGTAAGAGGAGAGAAGGTGCCAGAACGGGAGCTGGCTTGCGCTCTGCAGTGAGCCCCCTGAGGCCAGGGGAGGGGCCTCTCCCTGGCTGCTGAATTTAGAAAGAAGGGTATTCTTGGGGCCCTGGTCCTGGCAGCTTTGTCTTTGGGATGTTCATCAGTCCGGGGAAGACCATGCCCTGGTGGGCTAGCGAGGTATCACGCCAAAACATGAGTCCTGGGCCAGCCCTGCCGCCAGCTGGCTGTGGGAAGGTCAAGGCTTTTTTTGTGTTGTTTTTTTTTTTTTTTTTTTTAATTTTAAAATTATCATTATTTTTTGCTTTTTATTTGAAATAACTATAAACTCACAGAAAGTTGCAAAGACAGTACAAGGAAGTCCCTTCTACCCTTCAGCCAGTTTGGTTCCATTTTAGGTAACCACAGCGTGACAGCAAATCCAACAAACTGACATGGGTACAATGCAGTGCTTAGTTCCATGCTTTGAAATTGGCTTTTTTCACCCAGCACAATTCTCTTGGGATCCATCCAGATTGTTACCTGTATCAACGGTTTGTTACTTTTTATCGTGAAGTGGTACACCGGTGCAGGGTGTACAAGTTTGTTTAGCTGTTCATCTATTGCAGGACACTGTAGCTGTTTCCATTTTGGGGTTATTGCAAATACAGGCTCTATGAACAACGTGTACAGGTTTGTGTGTGAACGTGAGTTTTCATTTCTCTGGAGGAAATGCCCTGGAGTTTGATGGCTGGCTTGTGTCTTGAGTTTCTTAAGAAACTGTCAGGGTGTTTTCCAGAATAACTGTATCGTTTTATGTTCAAACAGCAACATATGAGTGATCAGTTTCTCCACATCCTCGCCAGCATTTGGTGTTGCCACTATTTTGAATTGTGGCTATTGTAATGGGGGTTAGTGATACCTCACCAGGGTCTTGATTCTCCATTTGCTTTTCCCCATGACAACTAATGGTGTTAACACCTCTTCCATATGCTATTCTCCATCCATGTATCCTCTTTGGTTTTGGATGACAGCCATCATTTCCGGAAGCCAATGCCTTCATGCTTGCATTAAAAAAAAAAAAAAAAAAATCAAAACCAAAAACAGCAGGGGCACCTGGGTTGCTCAGTCAGTTAAGCGTCCAACTTGGGCTCAGGTCATGATCTTAAGGGTTGGCGAATTCGAGGCTGTCGAATGGACCTGTCGAAGCTGTCAGCATGGACCCGCTTCAGATCCTCTGTCCTCCTCTCTCTGCCCCTGCGCCACTCTCTTGCTGTCAAAAATAAATAAACATTAAAAAAAATCTTGTAAGAAACAGCAAAAGACTGAGCAGGGAACCTACATTTCCACTCCTGGCAGGTTCTAATGGGGCACCCCAACCCTGTGGCTGAGAGGTCAAACAGAGCAGAGAGCCAAGATTTTCATCATTACTGGTGGTGACAAGAACCCCTACTCCTTCTGCCATCAGAAAGGATTATGTGGGGAGCCTGCACATCCACCCCACTGCCCCCGAGCGATAAGAAGGTCCCGCCCTTCCCCACTAGGGGGCGTCGGAAGAGGTCTCCTGCAGAGTCAGAACTCTTATCACCCTTGTGCTATCTGGGGAGGCCAGGGGAAACGCAGCCCCCTGACCACCATTGATGAGGCAGCCCCCAGCCCCCTTCCGCTGCTGGAATGATGGCAAGAGGAAGCCAGCTAGACCGGGTTTAAATGAGATCCAGAGTCTCATAACCTAATACGTAAAATGCCCCCCTTTCAGATGAAAATCATTCATCATACCAACAAGGAAAGTCTCAACTTGCACAAGAAAAGGATAAGCAATAGACATCAACAATAAGAGATGACAGGGATGTTAGCATTATCTGACAAAATGTAAAGCAGCCATGATAAAAATCCTTCAAAGAATAATTGTGTGCATACTTGAAATCATTGAAATGAAAAGATCAAACATCTCAGCAAAGAAATAGAAGACATAAAGGAAAACCAAAGAAAATTTTAGAACGCAGAAACGCCACGACTGAAACAAGTCAGTGTATGGGCTCAACAGCAGACTAGAGTGGACGGAGGAAGGACTCTGTGTATTTGCAGACGGAACAACACAAGTCCCTGGATCTCAACATAAAGGAAGTAGCTTGGGGCTGGGGTGGGGGGTGTTGGTGAGGACACTGCCTCAAAAACATGTGGAGCCAAAACTAAAATGCCATTAATGTCTTTGAAGAAGATAAAAGAAGATAGGACTCTAAAAGTACTTGAAAAAATGGCTGAAAACAAAGTTGGCAAGAGACCTAAACGTATAAATTGAAGAATCTTGAGTGAGTCCCAGACAGAATAAACACAAATAAATCCAATGCTAAGACATTCAGAGTTGTCTCTGAAAACGAAAGACAAAGAAAGAAATCTTGAAAGCGAGAGAAAAAACATCTTCCTTATAAGGGGAAAAATTTGAATGACTGTAGATTTCTCATCAGAAACCATGAAGGCCTGAAGGAAATGGCGCAACATGTTTCAAGTGCTGAGAGAAAACAACTGTCAACTCAGAATTCTGTCTCCAGGAAGGAAGGGGCAAATCAAGGCATCTAAATTATGTTTGATGGTTGAAGCAAAAAATCACAACATTGTGTAATGTGATTCTAAATTTAAGTAAAGGAAATATTTAAAACAATTATAAACTGGAGAAGATAATGAGACATGAAGAGAGGTAAGCTTTCTGCATTTCATTCAAATTGGTAAAATGATGACACCAGCAGATTGTAATGAGTTACACACACACACACACACACACACACACACACACACACACAACTTAATGCTTAATATCTACAGCAGCCACTGGGGCACCTGGGTGGCTCAGTCGGTTAAGCGTCCGACTTCGGCTCAGGTCATGATCTCGCGGTCCATGAGTTCGAGCCCCGTGTCGGGCTCTGGGCTGACAGCTCAGAGCCTGGAGCCTGTTTCCGGTTCTGTGTCTCCTTCTCTCTGTCCCTCCCTCGTTCATGCTCTGTCTCTCTCTGTCTCAAAAATAAATAAACGTTAAAAAAAAAAAATATCTACAGCAACCACTAAAGCCATACAAAGAGATATACTCAAAAACAGTATAGATCAAAATGGGATTCTAAAAGTGTTCAAGTAACCCATGGGAAGGCAGGTCAAAGAAAACGGAGACATGAAAACCCGAGAGAAGAACAGAAGGTCGAAATATAAAAGGGCAGGCTTAGGCCCTAACTTTATTAACAATTATATTAAATGTAAATGATCCAAATACACTAACTAAAGATAGAGATAGACATAGATTAAAAAACATGATCCAACTATATGCTGTCTACATCTACTTACATATAAGGTTGTAGATATATTGACTATTGGAGGATGGAAAAGATACACCATGCAAACATTAATTAGAAAGAAAAGTAGGAGTGACAACATTAATGTCAGATAAAGCAGATATCAGAGTAAAGAAAGCTACTAGAGAGAAGTATGGGTGAAAAAATAAATAATCAAAAATCAGTTTCAATTTCTATGTAATAGCAATAAATTCATGGATACTAAAATTAAAAGTATGATATAATTTATAATTGATTTAAAAAAGAGAAATACTTGGATTTAATTCTAGCCAAACATATACAAGAACTTGTAAATCTATAAAATGCTGATGAAAAAAATTAAAGATCTAAATAAACAGGAGCCATATCATATTCATGGATTGGAAGAGTCAACAGGGTAAAGATACCAATTCTCCCCAAACTGATATACAAATTTAATGCAATTCCTATAACAAAAATCTCAGTAAGATTTAAAATCTGGGGCTAGGATAAAAAAACAAACAAAACAAAACTTAGACTCGACACCAAAACACTTGATCCACAAAAGAAAGAATTGACAAATAAGACTTCATCAAAATTAAACTATTTTTCTCTGTCTGTGAAAGATCCTGGGAGGGGCGCCTGGGTGGCTCAGTTGCTTAAATGTCGGACTTTGGTTCAGGTCGTGATGTCACTGCTTGTGGGTTTGAGCCCTGCGTGTGCTGACAGCAGAGAGCTCACTTCAGATCCTCTGTCTCCCTCTCTCTCTCTCTCTGCCCCTCCTGTGCATTTGCTCTTTCTCTCTTTCTCTGTCTCAAATATACGTTAAAAAAAAGAAAGAAAAAAAAAAAGATGAAATGGGAGAAAATACCTGCAAGCCACGTCTTTTTTAAAATTTTTTTTAAAAAAGTGTCTTATTTATTTCCGAGAGAGAGAGAGGGAGACAGAATGTGAGCTGGGGAGGGGCAGAGAGAGAGAGGGAGGCACAGAATCTGAAGGAGGCTCCAAGCTGTCAGCACAGAGCCCGACGTGGGGCTCGAACTCATGAACCATGAGATCATGACCTGAGCCGAAGTCACACGCTTAACCAACTGAGCTACTCAGGCACCCCTGCAAGCCATGTCTTGACAAAGGACTAGGATCTAGAATGTATAAAGAACTCTTAAAACTTAACAATAAAAAAAACAATCTAATGAGATAATGGGCAAAAGACATGACGGGACATTTCACAGAACAGGATAAGCAGATGGCAAATAAGCACATGGAAAGACGTGCAAAATCATTAACCACGGGGGAAATAAAAGTTAAAACCACAATAATACACCACAATACACTTGTCAGAATGGCTACATAAAAAAAACAGCGACAACACCAAATGCTGGCCGATTTTCAGAAACTGGATCACTCAGACATTGCTGGTGGGAACGTAAAATGGCAGTCTGGAAAAGTTAAAAATGAAAAATTAAAAAAACCCGAGATTTTAACTGCCATGTGATCTTAACTGACATTACATTCCAGAGAAATAAACACTTATGGTCATAGAAAAATCTGCACACGAATGTTCTTAGAAGCTTTATTTGTAATAGCCGAAAGCTGGAAAAAATCTAAATATCCTTCCATGGGTGAATTAACTATGGTACGTCCATACCATGGAACGCTACTCAATAATAAAAAGGAAGACCACTCAAAAACTTGGATGAATTTCCAGAGAGTTATACTCAGCTAAAAAATTCAATTTATTTTATTATTATTTTTCAAATTTTAAAGAAGTCTTTAAAGTGTATTTATTTTGAGAGAGCGAGCGAGTGAGGGAGGGACGGGCAGAGAGAGAATCCCAAGCAGGCTCCTCAATGTCAATGCAGAGTTTGACGAGGGGCTTGGACTCATGAACCGTGAGATCATGACCTGAGCTGAGACCAAGAGTTAGACGCTTAACCAACTGAGCCACCCAGGTGCCCCTGTGTGATTCCATTTATTTAATGTTCTCCAAATGACAAAATTAGAGAGATAGAGATTAAGGACAGATTAAGGGGGAGTTACGGGCAGGAGGGACGCCCTTGCATCGTGACTGTATCAACATCAATATCCTGGTTACGACGTGGTATGTTTTCAGGACATCATCAAAGGAGAAAACGGGAAAGGAGGCATTTCATACAACTGTGGATGAAGTATGATATATCTGCAATGATCTGACAATAATGTTTAGCCTGATTTTAAGAAGTACATTCCACGGGGCGCCTGGGTGGCGCAGTCGGTTAAGCGTCCGACTTCAGCCAGGTCACGATCTCGTGGTCCGTGAGTTCGAGCCCCGCGTCGGGCTCTGGGCTGATGGCTCAGAGCCTGGAGCCTGTTTCCGATTCTGTGTCTCCCTCTCTCTCTGCCCCTCCCCCGTTCATGCTCTGTCTCTCTCTGTCTCAAAAATAAATAAACGTTGAAAAAAAAAAATTAAAAAAAAGAAGTATATTCCAGGGGCGCCTGGGTGGTCAGTTAAGCGTCCCACTTTGGCTTAGGTCATAATTTTGCGGTTCATGGGTTCAAGCACTACATTGAGCTCTGTGCTGACAGCTCAGAGCCTGGAGCCTGCTTGAGATTCTGTGTCTCCCTCTCTCTCTGTCCCCTCCCCGCTCATACTCTCTCTCTCTCAAAAATGAAAACAAAAACATTAAAAAAATTAAAAAGTAAACTCTGTATGATTCTGTTTACATTAAGTTCAAAGGTAAACTAACCTAAGAACGATAGAAATCAGAACAGTGATCACCTCTGGCAGGGAAGGGGCATGAAAAATCCGGGGGGTAATGGAAATGTTCTGTACTCTCTTTTTTGGGCAATGGCCACACATACATACATGTATAGAAATGTATTTAAGCCAAGTATTTATGATTTGTGTGCTTTTATCTTTCGTACGTTAAATCATGTACATGGGCCAATCCTACCAGTCCCGCAAATTATTTTTGTCTGTACGATCACGTCTCAGAAACATACAGTTGGACGGATCTCTCCTTCCAGTCGTTTAAGATTGTCTAATATCCTTGAATTAAGATAACGTTCACCCTGGATTCCGCTAAAACACTGGGGATTTTTCTTCCCTTTAGAGCTAAAGGGAATCCCTGGGTTTTAAGAATTTATAAATGGTAATGTGTAGAATACAAAGCAAATTGATTTTTGAGGGAAAAAATTCTAGGTAGTGATCATAATCACGATGGGCCATTTTTCACTTGTGAGATGGTTTTGCTAATCCTACAGGCCTACCTACTTCATTGGGCAAGTGTCCAGCTACAAGAAAAACCACCGGGCCCCTTGTCCCGCTCCTACTGCTGAGATCTGCACTGTGGTGGGCAGGGGACCCTGAGGCCCAGTGCCTCGAGGCCGCAGCGCACTAAATCCCACCTTGCGTTTCTGGCCCTCCTGAGCCTCTGGAACTGTGGGTGCCCCTGAGCCTCCGAGGCAGCGCCCATCTCCGGGAGAGGGAGCCTCTCCCGCCCTCCGTGACTTCGGGACTCAGCGCAAATGTTGTCCTTTCACACCTGTCTTTACCTTCAGGATGCCAGCAAACAGAATAATAAAACCTGCGGTACAAGTGCCCCAGCACTGGATGGCTCCCGTGTGGGTGCTGAGGGCCAGCTACCCCTGGCGGTGGGGGGGAGGGGGGGAGGGGGGGCGTGGCCTCGGCAGGTGCCGTATCATCAGTCAGTTCCTAACACTGATGCTTGCACCCAAGTGCTTCACGTTCTTCAACCCATCTGGACGTGAAACTTGCTCTTCCGTGGCCAGGAGGCAACAGCTCTTCCCTTTGTTGCGATCTACGCCGATCAAGAACTGGGGTGCCTTGGACAGAATGCTAACCAGGACCGGGGGCAGCCCCACTGTAAACAGCTGAACTCTGGTTCATGTCCCAGTGTCTTTGGAGTGTGGGTTCTGACAAGCAGTCTGCAGGAGCCGGACCAACTCTCATTTCTGGCCATGTACAGCGGATTCCTAGTCCGGAACATTCTCCTCTCCAACTCCCCGCCTGACCCATGAGAGGCCCGCCTTTCAGTCTCGCTCAGCAATGTCTCTCTTTTCGGTTCCATAGTGACCAATTTAAATAAAAGGCCTAACACAAAAATCAGGCAAATATGTTTAATTTTTTAAAATAACTGATGGCAAAATAAAATATTTACATCACATCATACTGTGTAAACATGTAAGGTCTCTGTACAAAGAAATATACATGCAAAATAATGTAAAAATTTAACTGAAATAATAAAAGAAACAATACACAAATAAAAGTTGTGAGGTTACGAATACACATCCAGTTTTGAATCCAATTTCTTTTAAAAAGTTTCTGTACAATTTTACAAGAAACAAACAAAAACCCAACAAAAGAATAAATAAAATACATTGGAAGCTGCAAAGCTTAACTACGCCCGGTTCATGGCTCAAGACCCAGGTGTCTGGCTGGCTGGGGAAGTGGGCCGGTCTTGTTCGTAGTGGATCTCACGCAACAAAGATAAAAAGACATTCAGAAAAATTCAAGCGTGCCCAGAAAGCCCGCGGCTTGTTGACAGGTGTCCCCACGCCAGCGTTAATTCTGCCACAGTGACGCAGACGTCACAGATGCCAGCCTCAAGGCGGCTAGTGCTTAATTGGCTTTTATTTCTTACCAAAAGCTCAAAATCCAGCCAATTTTTGTACAGAAAGTGGAACGTCAAAAAGTCTAAAAAGTAGTAAATGGCCAGACCGATTTTGGGAAAAAAAATAATACTTTGGCATTCTGAATAATAGCATAATAAATTTGAAAACATTACCCTATTATCCAGTTTTATATTCAGAGTATGAAATCACTTTTTACAGTCCTCGAAACTGACAAATTTCACGCAGAGTTAAATCTCCTTGAACTGATGGCACAGGGCTCCACCCCCACCCCCCCGCCCCCGACACACGCACAAAACCATAAAGCTCACTGTACGAAGTATGTGCTTTTTCTATGTATTTATTACAGGTACAACAGAGGTCTTCATAAATAGTTGCATAAAATGTTAAAGCCACAACATTGCACATGATATGAAATAAAACCAAAAAAACCCCAATGAGTGCATTTACAGTATTTTCATCTGACTGTATACTGCTCGACAATCTGATTGACGGCTTAGGGGTGGGAAGCAGGGGGAGGGGACATCGGGGTGGGACCCAACCTGACGTCCTGGGTTGATGGGCAGAACCCTCTGACCTCCTCCAAAGGAAGCCCTGGGCGGTGGGGGTGGGGGGAGAGGGGGGGACAGGAGGGAAGGACAGACCGAAGGCAGGACCAGTCTTATATACAAATAAGGCCTACATTTCATCAGAGCAGAACAATTCATTCTAGTTTTATGCAAAAGTCTGAGGTTGAATGCACGTTTCAGGAGCCTGGTCTGGCGTCCCGGTGAGACGCACGCAGACCCGGCGGCTAGGAAAGCTCAGAGCCAGGTGGACCCTGAGCTCTGGACGAGGCCGTGGGGAGGGCCGCCTCGAGGGGGGAGTCCTCCCCAGGGGTGTCCAGTATCTCTGTTTTGTTCGTTAACACCAGTGGTTGAACATAGGCATTTCGTGTCCTTGAATAAATCCTGGAAAATGTTAAATTTGCAAAATTCTATTCGTGTGTATTTAAAAAAGTTTCTTTTCTTTTTTTTGCAGAAACCTGAATAAAAGACTGTGGTACAGCAATGCTGTCTCCGCTCACGAAGAGTGTGCGAGAAGGTCCTCCACCCCAGCACAGCGTGCTCCCGAGCCCCGGGCACCGCCGAGCACAGCTCACCCGGAACGCAATGTCACACGATGAACGTACGGCAGCTCATCAGTCATGTTGGTTTGTGTTTCTCTTCGAAATTCAAATTAACAGCTGATTGGCAGGTGAAAGAGAATGAGAGAGAACTTCAGGATGGGTCAGACTCTAGGCAAAAGCCTGCTCTGTAAGAAGTTTTTAACGCTACGGATAGGTCGAACATCGTTCTGGTGTTTGCGCCGCTCAATGAAGGAAGTCAGTCTGGACGTGTCGAGGACGCCCGCACCTTTGCCACTGCCGTGGCCCGCCTGCAGCCACTGCTCCTGGAGGGCCAGAGCAGCCGAGGGACGCTTGGCAGGGTCCTCTTGGAGGAGGAAACACACGAACTCCTTGGCCTTCTGGCTCACTCCTTTGAAGCAGTCCTCTGGGAAGCTAAAGTCTAGTCGGCAAATGTTCAGGCAGGTCTCCTCCACGCTGTCGTCGAGGAAGGGGGACACGCCACTGAGAAGCACATATGTGAGCACTCCGACACTCCATGTATCCGAGGTCAGGGAGATGGGGTTCCCAAGGATGACTTCGGGGGCTGCAAACTCGGGGTTCCCCAGCAACTGGTGGATGTAGTAGGTCGTGTTGAGTTGGACAGCATCTCCAAAGTCAGCCAGTTTGATCGTTGGCTTGGCCGAACTCTGATCCACCAGGATGTTTTCAGGCTAGGAGACAGGATAAGACAAGGTCATTTCCATCTGTCCCCATCCCACGCTTAACACGCGATGCTCAACGGGCGTCCAGGAGGCCGACTGGAAGAGACTGTTCACACGCAAAACGGGACGAAACTTAGAGCGTGTCGGCCCACGGAGGAGTCAGCATCGCCTGTCGGGGACAGCCCTCTCGGGAGACCGGGGTGGAGTCGCCACGCCGAAGGGCCCTGGCTTAGGAAGCTGGGTGTTGTTCTCACTCCTGGCACTAACAGAAACATTCGCCTTCCTTTCTCAGCTGCCACTGAACCAGTCCCACACCAGCCTCACGAAACTCACAGGAACTTTCCGGAACTCACGGAATGTGTGAAGAGTACTTTACTGATCGTTTATAGCATCAAAAGTAAATCTCAAAAACGGAGATTAGAGACCCGTGTGCCCATTACCCACCTCCTCGTACTTACACCCCCTCCCCCCGGGCCTCCTGGCCTGGATGCAGTGCAGAAGCTGAGAGGGCCTGTGCTCAGACACGCCGGCCTTGGCCCCGGGAAGCCCACTAACCTTGAGGTCCAGGTGCGCTATCCTGCAGTTGTGAAGGTATCGGACGGCTTCCAGAACCTCCCCCAGATACGCCCTGATCTTCCCTTCGGTGAGGTTTCCCCATCGCACCACACAGTCCAGGAGACGTCCCTGGTCAGCCCTGTGGAGGCAGGAATGCGCACGATGCTCGTCACGGCGCTGACCTCTCCTGCGTAACAGGAGACGGGCGGCTGCAGGTGGGCCCCTTGTTAACGTCCTACAAGGCTGGGGTCTCGGAATCGTACCTCCACCTAAAGGCGCGACTCTATCAAGAGGGTCGTTTCTTTCCAACCTCATTATGGATGCGAGCGGGGAACAAGGTCGCTCAGCCCCCAGAGGGAGTGGGGAGGCAGACAGCAGCACATGTGGGCTCCTGCCCAGCCTCTGAGACACTGAGGAGACGGCCTGGGCAAGCCATCTGCTCTTGGATAGAATGAAGTGATACCACCTCCCCGAGCCTTAGTTTTACCACCTATAAAATGGGCGATGGGAAGGCCAAGTGGGATAATGTAAGAGCTGATGTCACAGGGTGATGAGAAAACAGCCACTTGGTCTCAATGCCTGGGCTCCACAGCATGACAAGCCTGCTCCACCCAGAACCCGGGCATTTGCACAGACGCCGAGCTCACGGTCTTCCTGGGCGCCTTTTAAAATAAGAACTCAGAGGGGAGCCATGAAGAGTTCTAAGGAATGCGGTCACCCTGCTCACTTGTGACCTGGGAGGGAGGACTGCCCCCTCCCCACCATTTCTGGGATCTGTAAGGATAGAAGCCTTGACAGTAACTGAAGCTGTGCCTTCCATCAAAATGACCCCTGTTTCCATGTCCCCAAAGTGGGAGCTTGGAAGCCGAAGGAACTACCTGCCGACCCGTGTGGGTAGCTGGTGCTTCTCGCTTCATGCTGGACTCAAAAGGCTTCCCTACTTTGAATCACTGCTGATGTAAAAGCCACTGACACAGCACTGCCCGCGTGCCAGGGACGACACACTCTCTGTCAGCTCACTTAGTCCTCACGCCAGCTTCTTCAACTGAAGGCCACAACTGCAATGTGGTGGTCTGGCCCCGGCCTCCCTGAATCCCAGCCTACGCTGCCCCCTTTGCTTGCAAAACAGAAACTTCTAGGAAAACCAGCCATTTGTCTGATAACAAGGTCATCAAGGAGAATATGGTAGTAAGACATCTGCTATGAAAAAAAATCCTATTAACAGTATGGTGAGACCAAACCATTTAGTTTTCCGCTAAAAAGAAAGGACAGCTGAACATACGTAAATTTTATGCCAGAAACGGACGTCTTGCCAATTTTTGATGAGGACTTTAGTTTTTGTTGAAAAATCCCCAGATGATCAGTAGCTATTAGTCACCCAGCATCTCAAGTCTGAAAGGAGCCTCCTGGGTACTGAGGTCTCTGCCTGGACGTCATTTTAGTGCCACAACAAGCCCCATTACAAGATTTTTAAAAATTCTAAGGTTGAGAAAGGAGCCCCAGGTACAGAGCCAATGAGATAGGGAGCACAGACAGAAGCCACACTGGGCTGTGCCCAGGCCCCAAGTCCCCCGACGTGCCCTTTGCCCGTGACGCTCAGCGTAGGGGGACGTCTCGGGGGCCTGCCGTCCTCCCTCTGCCATCTGACATGTCTGCTATTCCAAAGACGGAGGCTGCGACAGGCCCCCGACACTCCAGCAGGAGCTTTACCCTGGGGGGGGGGGGGGTAGGGGAGATGATCTTGACACATGCCCTCCCCCGGCCTTGCCCTCTGAAGGCACTTCCAAATTCTTTACAAAAAAGCAATACAACACACAGAAAAATCAAACACAGGGCCTTGAAGGGGTCCTTGCAAATGATGGGCTCCTAGAGCCCGAGTCCCACTGTCAGGAAGAATGTGTCCTAGAGGCTCTGAGGAGGCCTTCCTGTCTGTCCTACTCTGTCCCCCTGAGAATGCATCAAGGAACTACCAAGTGGCACAGAATATTTTGCTTTTACCAGTGGAAAAGGAGTTGTAAATCCATGTAAATATATGAAAGGACTCCCTAGTAAAAAAAGAAGGAATAGGTATTTAAACCCAGCTAAACACCCCTGTATTTCACAGAGGCCAGAATGTTCTAGGGTGGGCTTCCCAAACCCGTACAGCTAACACTTTGGAACAGATGGTTCTCGGCTGTGGGGCCATCCTGGGCAGCATCCCTGGCCTCCACCCTCTAGATGTCAGGGGAACCCCCAACCCAAGCAAGTCTCCGGGCATGTCCAAATGTCCCCTGGGGAGCAACACTGCCCCCAAGTGAGGACCGATGCTCTCGGGTCACAGTTTTCACTGTTCAGATGACTGACGTGTTCGCTGAGATGGCACTGAAGCCCTGGAGTGCCACGGGGAGCAGGGGGGCTGCTCTGGCCGGAGGTGCCCCCCTCCCCCTGTCCTGACCATCCTGCAGGGGGTGGGCATGAGCCCTGAGGGGCAGGACTGGATGCCCAAAGCATCGGGGATGAGAGAGCTCTTAGTGAGTCCACCCTGGGCCCCCGGCAGCACATGAGTCTTCAGAGGCCAGGCCTCTGGGGGATCCCGTGAACCAGGTGGCATCTCCAGGCCGACACCCAGAGGGAACCTGGGCAGTGCTGGGGTGTTCTGATGCTAGGCTGGTTGCTCCCTCGTTTGGACAGTGCACGCTAAAGACTATACTTCTTTCTACCGTTACTGGAAAGCTCTAGAACTGTGGTCTCTGACAGTAGGCTTTTCTTTTGTATTTTACACGTTCTGTGGATCCCCAAATGCCACTCTCTGCCCTTCTTAGAGAACAAACAACAATCAAATCACTTAAAGTTGAGGCAGAGGCTCCCAAGCTGGGGAGGGAAGGGGGTGTGTACGCACATTTCCAAAACCAGGATGTAGCTGGTGGGGGTCTCGAAGCTATCAAGGAGGCCAACAAGCAGCGGGTGCTGGAGGTTCTGCAGGATTCCAAGCTCGTGGGTGACCTGGTCACGCTTCATCAACTTCTTGTTCACAAACTTAGTGGCCACTGCTCGTTTGGTTCCTTTTTGATCACATTTCTTAACGACAGAGAATCTGCCCCTGGAAAATATGCCAAGAAGGTCACTTTCAGACGACTCTGAGTCTGTCATGGACAAGAAACTGTCAACCTAAATGGACCGGGGGCGGGGCAGCCTCCCCTGTCCACAGGCCCTGCCCTCCCTGGCCACTCGTGAAGAAACGACGGCCCGCGACGACCCCGAGGAAGCCCGCCAGTCTCCGAGACCCTCAGCCATGCGACTCCTCTCCTTCCTAGAGGCAAACTCCATCTCCTCACCCTGTGTGACCTCCTGACCTCAAATTCGGCAGAAGTGACATGTGAGACCAACCAGGCAGCCTCTGCCTCTGCTGTCATGGAAAGCCTTCCTCACCATGTCAAGAAGCCTGGGATGCACTTGGTGGCCCCCGGTCACCCTGTGCCCCCTTTTGGAAAGGAGTGTCACTGCTGTCACAGTGCCTGACTTGCAGGACGCCTGTGTGGGGCCGGTCACTCATCGGCACCCACGGCCTCTGGAGCTGTCCCCAGTGAGCCACACCCAAGAAGCCTCAGTGGCACCTTGACCCAACCTGGAAAATAGGGTCTTGGACCTCAAATCTGAGCCCGCTACCATAGGATGGGATGAAATTTGGGGAGCACTGGGGAATGCAAGGAATAGAAATCACCCTGTGGTGGGAAGAAAACGGCCACACCACTCTGCTACTTCTCCCACAGAAGGGCAGTCTGTTTCTCTTCCTTGAACCTGGCCTGGCCGGTGGTGTTTCTGACCCACACAACGCGGAAGAAGTGCGGCCGCTGATTTCTGAGGCCGAGCCTTGAGAGGCCCTGCGGCTTCTGCCATCACGGGAGGAAGCCCAGGGCGAAAGTCTATGTGGAGAGAGGCCCAGCGTCCCAGCCAACTGAGCCCAGGAGAAACCAGCGGGTAGCTGCCCAATCACTCCACACGTGGCCAGAAGTGATAAGTCAGCGCTGCCTCGAGACAGCAAGTGGTGTGCCCGTGCAGCGGTGGACAGCGGACAGACAGGTCAGCCTGATACACACAGGTATGTGCACAGGTAGCTGGAGCCACGAGACCCAGTGCAGCCACTCGAATGGAGGAGGCCACTCTGGGGGTTTCTTGGAAAGCTTTTTAAAAGCGACAAGCTCAGCTGTCATGCTTTTGACCTTCTTGCTGCCTGGGTCAGGACTGGAGAAGTGGAGGAGAGCCGTGTGGATGGGCAGCAGAGCCGAGCCAGAGGGAGCCTGCCTGGGGGCCTGAGGGCCCTGCTGACCGCTGCCCGAGCCCTGGCTGCCCTTCTGGAAGGGAGGAACCCCTCTCTCTGCTCATGCAGGTGTGCCCCATATCTCCAATGCACATCTCCACAGACAACTCAAGTCTCCCGGGCACACTCAGCCTTTCCTAGCTGAGCCTCCAAAGGAATTAAGTCCCACAAAAAGGGTTTGAGCGACTCTCCAACTTCTCCCAAGGACACGACAGCTGGTTCGGTCCTAGACGCACAGCAGAGGAGTTGGGTCACTGCATGAACGGATGGCTTATGGCTTTAGGCCTTCATTGTCTCCTGGAATCTGAGCTGAAAACGTCTGAACCCTCAGTGTTTACTGTCGAAAGGTAATTACAGGTTACCTTCCAAATAGAACTCCTATAACTTCCAACTGGTGGCAAAATACACCACTTGATGTTATCTACTCCTGCGGTGAGTTATGTCTTACTCTCTGCTCTCCCGGAAGGGGCTTTGGGTTTTATATAGTACCTGCCAAGCTCAGCCACTTCGCTGTAGAAGGAGTCAAAGTTGTCTTTCCAGGTCACCATGATCCCATCACTCCCTGGACCTGTAACAAGAGCAGCACCTCCCCTGAGCTTGGTTTCTGCGGCGCTACTGGGGGAAGGGGTCTCTAGGCCTGCGCTGTCCAACATGGCGGCCACCGTGGCTGCCGGGCATGTCCGCTGTGGCTCATCGGAATGAAGATGTGCCCAAAGCATAAAATACACACGACCGACAGGCTGGGACTTAGGATGAGGACGAGATGGGTTTACGTGACAGAAATAAACACCCACTGCCTTTTCCATTATTTTCCAACTCGTGTCTCCAAGGAGGCATCTTCCACCTCCCCAAGTGCCTTTAGCTTGTGCTACTGATTTATTAGAAAGCAAAAACCACCTGGATAGTTTCTGTGGCCTCTTTTACAAATTACAACACCGGTGATTCTTCACTTTTAAATTCAAGATTCTCTTTCTTCCTTGTATCATGATCTGAGAAATTCAGGACATTCCCTTTCTCTGGTTTAATGAGATTAAAATATCTGGGATGAGGAGACACAGGATAAAAATGCTAAGATAATTCTGTTCATTGTCTACACACAGGGTGTTCCTGAACTCAATGCACCTTTTAGTTCAGGGTTTTATTTTTGTTTTGCTCTCGGAAGCAGGTTCCTTGAACCGGTACAGCTGGGGAACACGTGACAAAAGTCAGCGGTCCTGTGCTGCCAAGCTGGCCTTCTGCCAAAGCAGTAGCTGCAAATCAAGGGGTACGTGCTGCCTCCTGAGCATCTTGTCAAGTGCACCCAGAGGAGACTTAGAAAGGCCCAGGACATGGGTTCTGCCTCCAGTAGCTCAGTCTAGCTGAGGAGAGAGAACAAGGCCTTGCTGGGCAGTGAAGAGAGCAAGGGCTTCGGACCGGAGGGACGCAGGTCCCACCCTGGTCCCCTGCACTCACGGGAGGGACGCCGTTAGGGTCTAAGTCAGGCACAGAGCCTCAGCCACAGTCTCTCCTCTCCTCTCATACTCTACATGAGACCAGCTTGAAGGAGAGTTTCTCAGAGCCAAAGTGTCAACTCAGGAATTGAATAAAAGAGAAATCGAATAGGAGGATGTGTTTTGAGCGCTAAGAACATGGGATGTGCTGTGTTCCAACCCAGAGGCTGGCACCGGGGCCGTGATGAGCGGCCTTCACCGTGTCCCTCCCCGGGATGTCCTAGATACCGTGGTCTGCCCCTTGTAGGTCTTGTTGGGAAGGCCCCGAGAGTGACTGTTGCCAAACACTTCAGAGTATGTGGGGCGGGTCTGTGTAGAGGCGGGGCCTCTGGGCCTCAGATCAGCTCGGGGAGCAGCTTACCCAGCACCCTCAGACTGGCTGAGGACGAGGCCGAACCCATGTCGTTCACAGCGATGCACGTGTAGGTGCCGTCGTCTTCTGTGGTCACACCCACAATCTTCAGAGTGGCCTCTCCCAAGTCACTGCCGTACAGATGACAAGACACCGTGGGTCACAGAGGGGCAGCTCCCCCAGTGGCCACCCCTACCCTCCCCACTTTGGGGTCACAGGAAATTCCGAGAGCGAGTATTGCCAAGGAATTTCAAGTGGAATTTTAATTTTTATTGTGCACCCCGGATGAAACGGGCCCTCGTGGGAGGCGTCAGGGTGCAAAAGCTAAGTAAGCAGTTTGACAGTGTTGGTCACAGTGACTAGAGGTCATGCTCACTGCCAGCGAGACCCACCCTCACCTGTAGGAGATGCTGTAGTGACCGTCGTTGTTCAAGGTGTTGTGTTCAGGGCCCTTCCAGGTGATCGAGGCCTTGGGGCGGCCACAAACTCGACATCTAAGAACAACGGTCTCCCCTGTCTCACACGTGACCTCACTCAAGGGAATGACGAATTCTGGGGGAACTGCACGAGAGAGGAGTCAGGGACACCAGTCACCCTTGGTTCCCCTCCCACACCCACCAACGCTAACAAACGAATGAGGCCCTCGTTGCCGCCCACACCCGGAGCGCCACAAAAAACCCGTTCCACGCGGCACACCCGAGGCCTCTCCGCCATGCCCCATAGACCTACGCTCTGCGAGACCGGAGGAAGCAGACAACAGAACTCACCGTCATATATGTAGTTGGGGTTGAGAAGCTGAAATGGAAAAAGCATGTAGATATTAACCAGAAGCAAGAACTGCTTTGAGGTATACTGAGTTTATTCCCCGGCTACGATTATCACTGAAAGATGAGTGGAAATACAACTTGGTTTTCGTGGGTATCGAAACAGCGCATTTTCATCGCCTTTAAATGCGCTCATCCAAATTTAGATGAGCTTTTGTCTTCCTTCTCACAAACGCATCAACGCCCTTTAACCTCAGAAATGCCCATTTTTCTCATCCAGTGGGCCGGGTCCAGCTGGTCCCCACACCCCTTCCTTCTGAAGGGCGGCCGGAGCCCTCGTGTTCCCTTTGGGGGAGATTTTTTCTCCCCAGGCAACCACTCCCCAACCCAGGTTTGAGGCAGTCGCACCACAGGAACCAAGCTGACTGAAGCGACTGCCAAGGGAATGTGCCGGGGCCGGCGAGGCTGAGGCGGCCCCTGGATGAAGTCAGCGCCACAGCGGCTTTGCAGCGTTGTACTTGCAAGGGTCTGGTTTCTGCTTCACCGGGCAGCTGGCAGTGTTCCTTGTAAGCTACACGCGCACCTGGTCAGGCGTGCTGCGTGTCCCTGGTTCCCCGCACAAGTGTACCCACCTGTGCCCGGAGCCCTGCTGGCGGGCGGCTGGCGGGAGGCAGGGCGTGGCAAGCGAGGCTGGGCGCCAGGCCCCCTGCTGCCCCCTCGGAATGACACGGGTTCCTGGAGACGCTCAGACTCACCTTCACAGATACCTTGTTGCTGAGTCCTTCCCGAGACTTCCGATAACCGTTCTCTAACTTGCCTTCCCGTTTGCCGTCTTTATCTTTTTTCTCAGATTTTTTCCTTAAACGGAGTGCTGTGTGCCAAGATGTTGACTTCCTAGGAGGAAAGTAACACGTTGTTAGTGTTACATCTTCCCAGTGTTCGGCAAGTGATTCCTGAGAATATCAGAGAAGAGCTGAGTAGCTCACCTATGGGGACACAGGCTGACTGAGGCTCCTTCAGGAACAGTGTGCTCTGCTGAGGGAAACCTGACCCTGAGTCTTAAAAACCAGAGGGGAAACCAAGAAATTCTTAAGTGTTAAGGACTAAAATACAGAAGTGGCCATGATGATGGTCAATTCTTGGCCGTTTGACGCCCAGAGATGTGATCAAGTGTTGTTCTGGGTGTTTCTGGACGAGATTAAAATTTTAATTGGTAAAGTAAAACACTCCGCCCTCCACCACGTGGTGAGTGGGCCTCCTCCAATCAACCGGAGACCTAAGTAGAACAAAAAGACTGGCTTCCCCGAGCTGGAGGGAATTCTTTAGCAGAATGGGCACCCAGCCTGCTGGTCTACACTATGGATTTGGACTCATAATTCTCCATAACCTTATGATCTAGTTCCTTACAACACCTGCCTCCTTCCCACATGCTCCTATTGGCTCTATTTCTCTGGAGAACCCTAATACAAGGCCTAAGAATACCCTTTGATAAAACAAAGTACAAGATGGGATTCTTGAATAGTGTACTAAGATAAAATACTTCTATGTATTGAGGAGAAACGGGACAAGGGGATCATCATGGAAGAGACCCTCTGCAGCCTGAGCTCAAGCCTAGCATCCCTGGGGGGGTTGCAAGCTCCAGGCCCAAAGGTGTGGGTGGTGCTGGGGTCCCATCCAGGTGTGCCGCACACCCTACTGAGGGTCCTGCCGGGCTTGGACAGGAGCGCGACCGTGGTCACCGTCATTGGAGATTTCAGAAATCACAAATTCCTGCAATGCCTCCATTCCCAGAAGCCATGTGGCTGATCTCTATCACAGCCAAATAGATTCAGAGAAGGGCAGAGTTTTAAATCAGCACCTGAATTCCATTTTCTTTAAAAAAAAAAAAAAAAAAAAAAAAATGTTGAATGCAGGGGCACCTGGGTGGCTCAGTCAGTTAAGCTTCTGACTTTGGCTCACATCACGATCTCACGGTTTGTGAGTTCAAGCCCCACGTCAGGCTCTGTGCTGACAGCTCAGAGACTGGAGCCTGCTTTGGATTCTCTGTCTCCCTCTCTTCCTGCCCCTCCCCTACTCATGCTGGGTCTTTCTCTCTCTCTTGCTCTCTCAAAAATAAACATTAAAAAAAATTTTTTTTTAAGTTTAACGCAGCAAACCCAGTCTCATTTCGTAGTGGAATGAAACCTTCTAGTATACGTGAGGCATGACAGTAATGGCATCACACAGATCTTTACCTGTAGCTCACAGACGAGCACCTTCATGGATGCACCCTCAGCATAGCCTGCTAAGAGGGCAGGGGTCCTTGGAGAGGTCCCCCCCCCCGACCCAACCAGAATATTGGGGACTACAATATTGTTGTGGTTTACTCAGTGGCTTAAAAAAAGCTGTGTCTGCAAACGCAGGTTATCAAAAGACCCTGTCAGAACAAGTCTGAGAGACGAGAGGCCACCCCGTCTTCGCTCTGGGGTTCCGCACCGCGCCTGGAGATGAACTCGCACGGATGGACGATGGCGCGGCTCTCTAGCGGGGCCTCCGGGCCTCGTGCCCGCTCAGGCCCCTGTCCCCTCGGCTGGCCCACCGGGCACTCACTTGAGGGTCCCATCGGGGTTCTCCACGATGACTGCACTGGTGTGCCCCAGGACGAAGCCCGGAATCCAGCCCTCGGCGGCGGGGCACTGGTCAGTGGCGGCTCGGAACACCAGAAACATGTTCTGTTGATTGCTGGCCAGAATCTGAACGACCTCTCCTTGGTAGACGTTGATCTCATCCTCCTTCACTGCCGTGTAATCGTGTGTCACCAACATGGTGGAGATGTTGCTACTGCTGCTGCTTTCACTCTGGAGTGGGAGGGAGGACAAAGAGAAAGGCAGAGGGGAACTGAAACGAGATGTGATGTCATCCGTGGGCGCCGTCTCGTGCCGGCCCAGAGCAGCGCTCACCACACAGACTTGGAGCCACTCTCTCGTTAGCTGACTCTGTGCCTCTTTCCCGATCACCGAAAACTTAGAAAGCAACGTGAGCGACAATCTAACGTGACTCAGCGCAGTGACGACACTCTGCTTTTGGGAGATGATTTGAGCCCCATCTTCCTTGCACCTCAAAGGAATGGCTCAGTCCTCCTGCCGGTGCCGTGCTGCCTTAGATCTAGGTTGTGGGGGTGTCACGGGGACTACCACGCTCACCTAGAAAAGCACTATTAAATTAAAAAGCCTCGAGAGTAGCTCTCCAGCTGACACACTAGACCACGGAGCGGCCCCAGATCTGCCAAAGAAAACGTTCACTCAGAGCACAGGCTGCCGGCTCCGGCCGAGCTGCTGACATGCCTCACCACGGTCACCTTTTATTCCTTTCCTTCTGAAAGAATGAGCGATACCTGAAAAGTAAATCGACTACTACCCTGCTCCTAAGGATAGTCACTCGTGTCCCTCGGTGAGTGGCCCTTCCAGGAGCTTGTGTGACTCGAGCGTCCGGAAGGTGCCGTTGCCACAGTAACACACAGAGTACCCAGCACGGCAGGGCAGCTGTGACACCGTGGGCCCCGAGATTCAAGCTTCGGGAACGGACCTTGGTGTGGGAAAGCCTATGCTCCTCTCACCCTGAAGTCCTCCTGGTAGTACCCGACCTCCTCGTCCACTGTGTGTCCTTAATGTCCATCACAGTGACTGACAGGCAGCAGACGCGCAATACCTATCTAGGAACTCAACGAGGCGAGATGGCAAAAGGGAAAGAGAGATCATTTCTGAAGCCCACCTACCTAGGCCCGTGGGCCGAGTGGCGTTAGTTGCTGAGCGGAAGACACACAAATGGCAGTATTTGTCTCAAGCTGTCATTTGCCAAGTGACCCCTTTGTTCCGGGGGAGGGGGTGAAGCTGACACCACTGGCCAATCCTGAGCTAGCTCTTGCTCAATCCCCTCTACTAACGGGTGGGACATGGGAAGGGGCATCAGGCACCCTGTTCCTGCTTGCTTGTTCTCAGAGGCTTCCGCCAACGACGCCGTCAGGACGTTCACGGATCCCCCAGGCTTCGAGGACACTAGCCTCTGCTGGGCTCCTGGGTGCCTGGGGCAGGCCCTGGGTGGTGCAGTCGCGCCTGCCGGACAATCCCGCCTCACACAGGTCAGCCCGGGCTGCCGGGCTGGTGTTGGGGCACACGGCAGAGGACGGCCGGCTGCTATTAGCAAGTCAGCGGGCCGAGAACTCCAGGGTCCAGGGCTCCAGACCCGCAGTGGATATTTAAGGGAAACACAGCGAGTGCCAAGCTCTGTTCCTGTCTTGGCGGAGTCGGCTGCGGATACCTGCCCCTCGTGGATGCCCGTGCTGTCCACGTCAGGCTACGGGCTGTGCGTAGTCATTTCTGCCATTGTATTCTTTGAGCATGTACTTTAGGATTCTGACTTATATAGCAATACCCAATAATCTTGAGATTACGAAGCCAAATTTGCTAGAGAACGCAAACGAAAAGCAACTTATGTGGCATAGCCGCTTTTGGCAACAACGCATACAAAGCTTTGTCTCTTAATTTTGCCACAATAACAACAGCTACTGGTATTTTCTGAACACGCCCTATGAACCAGGCTAAGTACCAGGCATTTAAAATCCATCTCATTTAATGCTCAAAACTGCCTTCCCAGCTGGCACAATCATTACCCCCTTACAGAGTGGGGGTTAGGAATGTGCACGGGCCACCTGGCTTCTGAGACGAAGGCAGGGTTGCATTTCTATTGCTGCCCAGGTGGGCAGGTGCAGAGACATCGTGCATCCACATTTGGGGGCTGGCACAGTCACTGTCTGGGTTGGTCCACATCCACTCCACTCCTGTTCTCAGCAGAACTTTCTGGAAGGTGCCCATTAAAGGAGGAAGAAGGACCCAGGCCATGGGTTAGGCACAGCTGCTTGGCTGTGAGTGCAGACAGTTCCATGGAAGTAGTCAAGGAGGAAGGTGGTCAAAGCAGACCTGCCAGGAGGATAAGATGGCCCAGATGGGCACAAATGGGGCAGGGCGATGGTTCCTTTTAACTGAAATACTTAAGAATCCTAGAGGACATTTTCAAATCCCCATTCAGGCCTCTGGTGGTCGTCCCAGCCTTCCAGGGCATCTCTGTAAGGCACTTTGACTCATCTAAAACACTGGCAATTTCCCGTTCCAGGTTACCTACCATGTAAAAAAAAAAAGCGAGAGGCAGAGGCAGCTTGTGAAGCCTAAAGCTGGGACATATGTCACATGTGACTGACTATGCCTTTGTCTCGGGGTGAACATCCCAGGAGGGAGCCAGGTGGTGACTGTTATCTGTGCACTCATGGGCGTCCAGCGACCATCACGGGCTGCCCTGTGCTGGAGCAGTCGAGGTTCATTCTGAAGCACAGACTCTGAAAGGTCCTCGGTTGCTTACGGGGAGTGTCCAGGTTAGGATGAGCCCAATTCGTAGGAGGGGTCTCAGCTGTAAGACCATGCCCACATCCCGAGTATTCCACCAGATGCTGGCAGGCAATCCTGCGACCTCTGCCTCTTTTTCTCTGGCTGAAGTTGCTCACCTGCATTCCTAGCAATTCATACCCAACCGGGGGCCAGGCTACTCTGCAGGACACTGGCCACAGCCACTGCAGAGGTTGCCTGCCCCGACCGCTTGTTTTTGCAAATAAGAGAGTCAAGGGCAAATAAACGTACCAAGACCCGCTTCCTGATTTCTTTCTCAATTAAATATAAAGATCGAGTTTAACAATATATGTAACAAGTAGAAGGAAAAGAAAAGGCCACGTCACCCCAAACAAGGCATTAATAGAAGTCCAGAGGAAAGAAGAGAGACATGCAAAAGCCAGATTCGTTTTCATAATGAGAGACACAGACCCTTTTAGGGAAATGTATTTAAAAATTTATAAAGCGATCAAACATACACTCGTTAGAACAGTTCTCTTCCCTCACGCATGCCTTTAGGAAAGTGTTAAAGGTCAGGCCATCTGCCGTGTAGGAAAACAGCTGGGGAGGATAGTGAGGAAGCCACAGAAATGGGGGAAAACCCCACCACAGCAACCTTTCTGCTTGAGGACACGACCCAGGCAACGGGCCTAGGAGAGGGCGAGGAAGCCCGGAGCGCCCGCAGCGCGCCCCCTGCCGGGAAGAACGCAGGTCGCTCGGCATCCAGCCTCCGCCTCGCTCCCCGCCAGCAGGAGCCTGCGCTCCAGAGGCGCTAAGGCAGTCTCTCTCTTCCAGAGTGAAACTGGGGGAAGCAAGCATTTCCACTGGAGAGATTCCTTTCCCCCTATTTTGTCTGCTTAGTTTGCTGTGAATTGCTGTTGGAAGTTTTCTCGAGGGACTTTTTTTTTTTTTCAGGTGAGTCAAAAACGCTGCAAAGATAATTTAAGGCATAAAAGAGCACAACCAAGCGATGAGCAAAAAGCTGAAAGTGTACAGATTCCAATTGAAATAGGAGGTAAACAGCAGGGACGCTGACCCCTCTAAAAAACGTGTGTGAGGAAGGCAGGGGTAAAAAGGAAGTTCCGAGATATTCTGCTGGTCAGAGAGTGTGAGAGACGCACAGGCGCTGCGTTCGCAAGGTACCGATCTGCTTCCCATATTAAGGAGACACACACAAAGCAAGGAGCGAGTTAGTAGAGACGAGAGCAGCGCTGTCCCCGCGGCAGGAGGGTTAGAAGGCGCGCCGTCCAGGCCCGCGGGGCGTCGGCGGGCTCCGACCTCTGCGGGCGGCGCCGGAGGAGCCGGAGAGCCGGGAGTTAGTAGGAGGAGAGCGGCGGCCACGGGGAGGTTTAGAAGAGCTGGCGGGACAGAGGCAGCGGGGCGGGCGGGCGCAGGCTGCCGGGCGTTCTTACCCCGTTGCTCTGCGTGGACTGCACGGACTGCTCGCTGGCCGAGGAGCACGTGCTCATGCGGTCCGTGTCCTTGCCGGGGGCCGCGTGGCGCTGCGCCTGCCGCTGGAGGGAGTCGCTGTCCCCCGGGAAGGTGAAGGAGCCCGGCCGGCTGGCGGGAGAGGCGGGGATGGAGCTCCAGAAGGAGCCCCCCTTCTGCAGGGGGCTGCTGGGGGGAAAGGGCTCCTTGCCGATGGGAGAAGGGAACGCGGTGGCCACAGGTGAGTTCAGAGGCGAGACGGCCCCGGGCCTGGGCTTTCCCAGGGGCAGCGAGCCCAGGCTGCTCCGCGAGCGGCTGTCCTCCGGGTTGGCCCGCGCCTCCCTGGCGTCCGCATCGCGGCCGGCGCCTGCGGCATTCCCCGAGGCCTTCCTGGGGCTCTCGATCACCTTCATCTTGGGGATGTGCTCCGCTTCTCGCTCGGGGCCTTCGGGCTCTCCCGGGGCGCGCCTGCCGGCCTGGCCGGGGCCGGCCTCCGGGGCGGGGCTGCTGCCGGGAGGGGGCGGTGCAGGGCCGGGAGTGGACGTACCTGACATCTTGTCTGCCTCTGCCTGGCTCGAGGCTGCAGAGGAGACCAGCACGGGGGAGTGGTGTCTGACAGGCTGGGGGATCCGGGAGGGTCTGCTTCTGCTCGAGCTGGGGAGGCCGCTGCAGCTGCCGGGGCCGCCGCTGGGGTTGCCGCCTCCGCCGCTGGGGGCCCCGCCGCCGCCTCCGCCGCCGCCGCCGCCCCCTCCCCCGCCGCTGCCCCCGCCGCCGCCGCCGCCCCCGCTGTGGTTCCTCTGATACTCGATTGGTGATGTCAATGCTGCAAAACAGGGGAGACCCAGAGGAGACTGTCAGGACGCCAAGAAAAATATCCTCGTGGGGCAAAGGAGAAAGGCACAGGATACAATCAAAAGGATATGCAGGTCCTGAATACCCGCCCCCCTCAAGTCGTGGCTCATCCATGTGACTGGTAGCCAGCCATCTCGACCTTTAAGCAGCCACCCATCCTGGAAGTGGCAGAATGACACCATCCATCAGCAAAGGAAAAGGCAAAGGCCTTGAATGCTACTCTCCTGCTTATTAACAACTGACACTGACTCCATCACGGGAGATGTGCCTGTGTGAGTGGCTGGGGGCGGGGGGGCAGAGAAGGCCAAGTCTAGGGGGCAGGAGGGCCACCGTGGGGCTGACTTTTAACAGCGGGGAGCAGCAAGCAGAGACTCTGCATCCCTGCCAAGTGGAAGTCCAATTGCCCTGGGGGAGAATCCCAGGCAGCGGCGGGCTCCTACCAGTGGGAGAGTTCAGGCCTGAAGCCACAAAAGTCTTCTTTAACCCAGAGAGCAAAGAAGCTGCTGAGAGTTCAGGAATACCCCTGGTTACCCTGAGGGCACACAGATGGTGTTAGGAACCACCCCTGCTTTGCAGGTTTGGCACCAGAGGGGAGGGAAGGAAAAGAGCTCTACAAAGACAGACGGGGGGGGGGGGGGGGGGGGGGGGGAGTGTCCAGTAGCCGCCCCATCATCTCCTGACTTCAATGGCTTCATTTGTTACATAATCGTCCGCAGGGACGGAAGGAAACATGCCAAGTAAGATATGGGGAAATATGAACACAAATTCTTAAAGTGTTAAAACTTTTGAGAAATACAACAATTAGAACCCCTTCCTGTCTGGGGGGACATCAGGCATGTGTGAACAAGCATTTTGGAGCCGAATGAAATTTTTACTAAGTCTGTCTTGGCCATGACCTCTCACTGGAACAAAGGGCGAGAGGGAGAGATGTGACATGCCTAGAGCCCCCACTGCATTCCTGATGGTGCTCAACCCTCCAGAATAGGACTTTGCCTAGACTGAAGAGAGTGTCTAGTAAACTTTAACAGCATGGCCTACACAGGCTTCCTGTTTGGGAGGCAGTTCCTTTTATTTTGAAGATGATGGTAAAAATTTAGAGATTTCCCAACAGTTACATGCTATGGGTTAGCATTTAATGAATGCATCACTTAAGAACAACGCATTTAAAGAGGCCTGCATTGACTCACCGTCCTAGGTGCGAAACTTTTCTACACACACAGGGACCGTCCCCTGGCCCCCACTAGCCCCACGTATCCAATTCCAACTACAAATGTAAAAAATGATCAGTCTTGCTTGAGTTAACACCCAGGCAGCTGACCTCTTCTTGGCCCAAAATACCTTGCCCTTGATTTTTCATTGACTGCCTATGTTCCTGGCTCTGGAATGTCATGTGAGGTGTGAAGGTGGTTTTATGGGGACAAAGAAGTTACAACATCCTACTGGGCTGGGACATAACACAGACATGAGAGAAGACATTAGATGAGTATTTAGCTTTTGGCTGAATTCTCAGAGCTCTTCAATGATCGCCAAATTAGAACCAGAGTCAGAGTCGGCCATCACAAAGGGAAGCAAGCAGTCGCCGACATAAAGAGTCAAAGGAACGCTCTAAAAAGGCCAGTATGATCCATCTCCTTGTGGAGAAGACATGTTCCCTAAGGTGCTTTGCTGGCTCCTCTGTAATCACTCATGTCACGGAAGCTGGGAAGGACAAATATGTCTTGTTTTCCAATGCAAGTGGAAAGTAAGGATGAGCAACGCCAGCCAACCCAAGTTTCAAAGTTGCACTGGAGAAATGTCTCTGACATCTAGGGCCACCTCTGTCTGCTGCCTCAGTTTTTCTCAAGCATTCCCCTCCCAGGACAGGGCTCCAGGGCACAAATGGTGTGAGAGACTGTGTGGGACATGTGCCCAAGGCCAATTGGCCTGCTTGGAATCCTGACTCTGCAATGAAGAAATTGTGGGGCTTGAAATAGATTACGAATCCCCTCTGTGCCTCAACTTCCTCGTCTGTAGAATGGAATAATAGTGGTACCTGCCACCAGGGGTCACTGTGAAAAGGAAATGAACTAATAATAAAACAAGGGCTTAGAACAGTGCCTGAAACACAGTCTGTGCTAAATATGTCCTGTCATTATTAGGTATGTAATAGTAGAGAGAAGAGAAACAGAAATAGAAATGTGTAGATTTCTAGAAAAAAGACAAGAACACACGTTACCATTTAAAAAGTTACGCTGGTTTTCTAAAATTTGGTTGATTTCATGGATCCATGTTTGCCGGACACTTGGACTGGACGAGTGCAGAGTGAAGGTCTCCACCACACCACCCGTCCTCGATGTCAGAGCAAATTTACAGGGATCGTTTTCCACGTTTTCCTCCAGGCAAAGGCAACTCACCTTAAAAAAATTAAAGCATTATTCACAATGGCCAAAAAGTGAAAGCAACCCAAGCGCGCACTGACTGACAGACAGATAAACAAAATGCGGGCTATGGAACGAGTAAGGGAATACTATTCAGCCCTAAAAAGAACAGTGTGACCTATGCCGCAACTTGGATGAACCCCAAGGGCATTCTGCGAAGTGAAATAAGCCAGTCGCAAGCAGACGGATACGGTTCTGATTTCATTGAGATGAAGTACCTTGAGTGGTCAAATTCATAGAGCCAGAGAGTGGAATGGTGGGTGCCAGGGGCTGGTGGGGGGGATGGGGAGTGGTGGTTTAATGAGCACAGAATTTTGGTTTTGCAAGGTAAGTAGAGTCCTGGAGATGGACAGTGGCGACGGCTGATTCAACCATGTGAACGTACTTAATGTCCTTAATGCCACTGAGCTGTGCACGGAAAAACGGCCGAGGTGGTAAATTTGTGTGTATTTTACTACAACACCAACAACGAAAGCACATAGATTCCCACCAACTAGGTGCGATGTAAAGTTCATCCTACGTCAAAACTGAAACAAACTTTTTTTGGTTGAGCCGTCATCTTTATTGCCTTGGATATCATCATCTTGATGCTTTTCAGTGATTCTCTTAACTCAGGGACAAGGGGATTCCCAAGAATTTAACTAAGTGCTTGAATATTAACTAGAAACGAGGGCCTGGGAATTACCGGTTTTCTGACTCCTTTATGATGACCCGGTGTTTGTGTATCCCTGACTTCTCTGCCCCAGAAATAAAATGACGCCATTTTAAAAACTTGACTACTGGGGCATCTGCGTGGCTAAGTCGGTTTAAACATCAACTCTTGATTTCAGCTCAGGCCATGATCTTGCGGTTTGTGGATTTGAGGCCCATGCTGGGCTCCGCACCAACTGTGTGGAGCCTGCTTAGGATTCCCTCTCTCTGTCCCTCTCTTTCAAAATGGATAAATTAACTTTGAAGAAAAAAAAAAAAACACCAAAAACCCTATTAGTATAACGTGTTATGAAATTATATGTGGTATCACATGTAAAACAGTTTTACAGAAGCAGGACATGGAAAAGAACATATAGAGGGTTTCTATGCTGCTGGAATGGAGTGGAGAGTCTGTCAGGAGGAAGACGTTCGGAGGACAGTGGGAGGCAGGAGAGGCCCGAAGCTTCATGCAGCCCAGTCCTGATGCCTCCCACGTCCTGTTGGGCAGAAGAGCCTCTCCCAGCCTGAAGGCAGGGGAAGCAGGGAGGCTGCTGCAGGTGGCTACCAGAAGCCTGACGGGGAGCTGGATGGTGTGGTGTCCCACCTGGGTGCTGAGACCTCAGGGCTCAGATGGTAGGAGGCTCTAACACAGGGATGCACACCTCCCTTCTGAGCTCAGGGCTGCACGGCTGCCAACGTGGAAAGAACAGGGAGGGAGAGGTGGGTGAGCAGGCTGCACCTCCCAGGGACCATCTGCTAGGTCCTCAAGCCCCCTCCTCTGCTTTATTCTGCCTTGCCTTGGTTTGTCCTGTTCATAGGACTTGGGGCCGTTTGCAATTATTTTACTTATGTTTACTTATTTGTGTTTCTCTTTCCTCAGAGAACAAGCTATTCCAGGGCACAGACTGCCTGTCTTATCTACCCCTGTGGCCCCACGCCCAGCTCTGATGGCTCAGTGTGTCCTCATCGGCTGGAGGCAAAGAATAAGACACTGGGAAAGCTTTCTGCTCTGGTCTTAGAGCAATATTCCACATCCGTGACTCTGAACTTAAGCTGTACGTGGTCACAGGAATGGTGGTACACAAGAATGAACCCAGACAAGGTCTTCTCATCATGTTTAACCATGACGAGAAACGGCTGTGGACACACAGAGATGCGTGCAAGACAACAGCCACTTCAGAACGCAGACAGTTGAGGGATGGAGTGAATTTTTACAAGTTCTAAAATATCTGAGGAAATTCTCCAAACATTTAATAAACAAAGGATCAAGACATTTCATCACGGAAAAGGAAACAGTTGATCAGTGTGATGGGTACGTGTGTCCACACAAACACACATTACCTTGATGCTGTTCTTAAACAGGAATCCCGGCATGGAGAAGCCCTTTTTTTTATCAAGTGGTTCACTGAAAATGACGATCTGCTCAAAGAGGAAAACCCGCCTCTCTTTACAGCGAGGCAGAAGTCCCGAGTCTTGGTCCGTGACCAAGAATGTGTCCTGCAGGAGCAGCTTGCCCTGGGCAACAATTTTACCCTAAAAGGGGGGGGGGGGTGTGCAAAGGAAGAGAAGAGAACATTGCATTCTAAGTTAAGATACAGGAAGTTCTGTTTCCTTTCTTGTTCCCATAGAATAATGTATATTTCTTCTATTAATTAAAGAGCTTAAAATTTTCTTTAATTATAATGAGTTCTTAGCCCCCAACAGAATAGTCATCTAGACAAAATTCTTGCCAACCTCTGTAGAAGTCTCTGGCCTCCGTTACAATCAAAGACAAGGTGGATTGAAAGTGTATAAATAGTTCACTGAACCAGGCTGTCAAGGCGCAATCCCTGTGCCAGCTGCACGGGCACCCTGGCAGGACCCATTAGAAAGACACAGGGTCCTGCGCTTTCAGAAGCCCTCCAGGAGATTGTGCTTTCTTGAGAACCACAGAGCCCGAACTTTAAACCCTAATTCTCTAGTAGAACAGTAGGCAAGAAAAGCAAAAACTTGTCCTCTTTCCTTACTCAGTAGTTGAATTTTAAAAAATTCTGAATGTCTTTTAAGGTACTAATAGGCAACGTATAATATGCCTGGTCTGGCAACTCCTAGGGAAGTCTGGTAGAGTAACACTGAACACAGCCGCCCTGAAGTCAAGCTCCCAGGGACGATGGATGTGCAAGGGGCCCCTTGCCTCCCACCACCTGCCGGGGAAGGAAACTCTGCTGTTACAGCACCAGAGGCTCCAAGAGACAAAGCAGAGTCCTGCCTGTTTCCGCCATCAGGCGCTGGGCTTTGAGCAGAGGAAGGTCCTCAAAAAGCAAATCAAATGCACCAAAAAAAGTTGAAAGAAAATATCAATCAGGTTCAAGTAAAGTGAGAGAAGACAGAAAACCAGGCAAAAGGATCAACTTTCTACTGGGAAGATAAATAATCCAAGACCAGAGAAAGTGACAGAAGCCAGAGGGGTGACTTTAAACAACAGGCGCATTACGTCAAATCCCTGCAGCCGCCCGACGTTCATCATGTCGTTGCACCGCTTGGGTACGATGCACATGACTTCCACCGCTCTCTGCAGGTTGGGGGGGGGGGGTCGGGGGGGGGGGGAAGAGAGAGAGCGCGTGAGAGATAGCACCAATGGTCAGCGCCCTCCGGGGGGGGCTGGCGTGCTCACCCTCACATCCACCCCCAAGTCCACCTCCCGACTTCCCCATCCCCTCGTGTACACAGGGCACATCCCAGTGGAGGGTCTCAAGGCCCCAGGGACAGACTCCTCCAGGAGTGGGCTGCTTGGGAGACATGGGAGACATGGGGGGATTAGGGGAAAGCTGGGCCAGCACACTGGGGGGAGGTAGGTACCTCTAATTCTGATGTATCCAGGCTAGCTTTTTTGGAATACTTGAGGAAGTCCTGCAAGAAGCAGAGAGAACATGATAGGGGCGATGATCACACAGCAGCTACGCAGCTACCCTTCTGAATCATTCCTGATGTGCCAGGCACCGGGCCAGGCGCTTGAGCTGCGTGTTCTCAGTTCTTTCCCCCAATAACTTGGTGAAAAGATACCCTTACGTGGATTTCAAGCTGTAGCAGAGCAAAATCAACCAAATCTAAGCAGGTAATGGCTCCTCGTTTACTCCAAGACAGCTCTGACCTCTGTAGATACCCAGCTTCCAAGTTATATATTCGTATTCGAAGGAATCTCAATACATTTCAACAGTCACTTTTGTCCCAGAAAACCATGTGGCTTTGCCTTGAATCGTGCTTAGAAATCTAAACCACTCAAGGGTCCTGAGCCCTGTCAGAGCCAAAAGAAGCAACAGGTGGGGACTGACATTTGAATTTAACCCAGGACCCCAGGAAGATGAGGGAACATATAGAGTCGACAGAGCCAGGAAAATGGTTCTGTGGTGAGGAAAAAGTTCACTTCAACTAACATTTTGATTCAGACCTTGATGTAAAGGTGCCTTATTAGATTTTAAGAAATTTACTCTGAAATATTTAAAATCAGAAGAAGACTGCTGGGTATTTTTTCACAGGAAAGAGTCCCTTCACCTGCCCCAAACTTCCTTCCCCTCACTCGTCTGGCCTTCTCACCAAACAAACGCCCGACTCCCAGTCTGCACCCAGCAAACCCTCACCTTCAGGAGCAGCTGGTACTTCATGATCCTCTGCACTGGTTTGATGAGCAAATCTGTGAGCTGCAGCCTGTGGCCAAGACGCTGCTTTAGGTCCTGGGGTTTTAAAGGAGAAAAGAAAGGTCTTAAGTGTTGTCTTTTAAAAGGCGGTTGTCAAGTCAGTCTAACGGTCGGAAATGCTAACTACACGGCAGGAAAGGCAGCGGGGAAGACGGCCACGCTGCACAAAACCCAACCAGGCCCACACGACTTCTCAGAGTGGCCTCTTCAACGTCCGAGGGCTATTTCTAAAAGTCTTTTTTCCTTGTTTAAAGACCTTCTTTCAATTGCTTTCTTTTATTCATACAAACACGTTTTATTTTTAGGCTAAACGTTTAGATCATGAGTTATTCTGAATCTGTAATGAGACTTAGGTTCAAAACTGCTTAAATAAACCCCTTTATTTTAACAATGACCCCAGTCTTCTGAAAGCTAAGGGAGTACACAAGCCCAGGCTGAACTCCTACTCATTTCTCTGACTTACAGGAAAGAAACAGGTTCAGAACTCTTATAACTGAGGCTAACTTCCTGAGACTTGCTTCGTTCCTGGCAAACATGATATTTAATTTTTGACATCAGCCTTAACAAAAGATTCAGAAATGCTTTGTTTCCATCTTGGGTCTTACCTCAAAAAAGGTATCAATGTATTCTGAGACAATGTGCTCAGACTTTGGTTTATTTTGACAATAAACTATGTACATGTGCAACCTTCTCTCCTAGGAATGAAAAAGGCAAACAGATGGGTTAAAACAACTGGAAGTTCAACTAGAAGATAAGAGTACATGCACATTTCAGCACATTCATAAAGGAAATTTTCTTAAAACCGTGGTTCAGGCCCGTGGGAGCACATTCCAGATACATGACTAGGGTAGCATTCTGCTTTGTAGCCCCCAAAGCAGTCTGTCCTCATCGCCCTCTTAGGTATTTCAGACCCCTCACTTTACCCGGCAAATAGCAACCAGGGGCAACAAGAGGACGGGGTTCTTGGTTTCAAATGAAGAATTACTGTCGCCCCTCCAAATGGCCCAGTGGTCTTGGGAAGTGTTAGTTTTAGCACGCAAGAAAAGCCTCTTTAATCTCAAACGCTGAAGGCAGGGAGACAGGTACCCAGCAAGCCATTCCTCAATCCGGTGATGCTCAAAGTGTGGTGTGCAGAGCTCTGGGGGCCCCTGTGGCCTTTCAGGGGATCCAGAGGGTCAAAACTATTTTCCAACTAATACTAAGATGTCATTTACCCCTTTCTTCGTGCTGATGTGTAAAACCAGCTGGCATCTTGGCAAATATTCACCCCCACACGTTGGCAGAAGACTGCCAGTTTTACCTCAGAATGTCCCGGATTCAGTAATAAAAGTCCATTTTCTTTAAACTCAACCATGGAGTATATATCTTTTTAATGTTCTTGTGACAAAACAGAGGTCCTCCCTCGTAACACTTCTGGTGCATATGATGGGTTGTCTCAAGCAAAACCATTTGTGGCACTGAGCTGTGGGCTAAATTAACTGTTGGTTTTTGAGGACCGCCATTTTTACTTGAGAGAAGGATGGACACAAAATGTAATTACTTATACTTGGGTATCTGGCAGACGTTTTCTGGAACATGAACAAAAGAAGCGTGTCGTTCCAAGGCAAACTGGCAGTATCTGTTAATAATAAAACTCTGAGCTGTCAAGGTAGAGAACTGTGGAAAACCCACACATGCCACTGTTTTCTCGACAACACCTAAAGACTGGTCTAGAAAGAGGGGTGGTGACATGAACAATTCTGACTTTTTGATACTGTGTAACAAAATGTCTCAGCATCTGGAAGATCTAACCTGGTGAACTGACCAGTATTTTCCAACTGACCAATGCATGATCTCACAAGCTGGTGTGAGGGTGAAAGCCTGTAAATGCGAGCTGCCTCCATGGCTTCTAGTGTAACAGCCAGGGAGAAGTCCAGCAAGGGCCTGGCCGATTCTGCATGGTAGCTAAGCTTTATGATATTATCACTTGTTCGAGTTTTGGTGTAACATCTCAGAAAACTAGCCATAATTTTCTGAAAAGAGTATCAAAATACTCGTACCTTTCCAGCTCGATCTGTATGAGGACGGATTTTTTTTTCATATATTTTAACCACAAAAAATTCCACAATAGAATGAATGTAGAAGTAGATATAAAAAAAAAAAAATCCATCTGTTTTCTGTTAAGGCAGACATTCAAGAGGTTTGCAAAAAATGCCAAAACTCTTATCACTAATTTTTTTTTTTTACAGAAGAATTTCCTAAAGAGACCTTTAATGTTAACGTATTTCAGATCTGCACATATATTTGGCTCCTATGCGAAACCTCCTGTATGTTTAGGTACATCATCATCTTCACTAAACACGTGTTTGTCCACAGACAGACATCCCCAGATGTTCTGCTTCAGGTCTGCCTCTGGTCCTTCTGGCCACTCTGTACTGCCCTGAGCTAAACAGCTAGCTGGGGCTTGGTGACCAGGAAAGCAGGTCATTTGTGTCCAAGAGGGGGGCTTAATTCCAATTCGCTGACACTGCACGGTTTGATTTTATTCTCAACAGAAGAGCTTTTGTAAACTACCAGTGAGTTCTCCTTTAATCTGAAAAATCAGTTACTAAGCATGACCATATCAGAACAGAACATAAATAATGTTATTGTACTGACATGTTTAACAAAAAGGGATCCTAGTTTTTCCGGATCTTCAAGGCACTTCTCCAACTCTCCTAAAAAAAAGCTGAAATGAGAAGAGAAATATTAGAGCCATTTCCAATTTGGCCTTCTGATTTTATTTTTATTTATTTAAAAAAATTTTTTAAAATATTTACTTATTTATTTTTGAGAGAGAGGGAGAGAGAGAGGCACAGAGTACAAGCAGGGGAGGGACACAGAGAGAAGAAGGCACAGAATCTGAAGCAGGCTCCAGGCTCTGAACTGTCAGCACAGAGCCCGATGTGGGTCTCGAACTCACAAGCTGTGAGAGATCATGACCTGAGCTGGAGTCAGATGCCCAACCGACTGAGCCACCCATGTGCCCCTGGCCTTCTGATTTTAGACTGAGGTTTATATTTCAAAATAGTCTGTTTTGACACAATCAACTGGAAAATGTAAGGTATGCACTTAAGAAATGTAATGTGCACAAAAAACATTTTGTTAGGACAGAAACCACGAGAGACACACAATTAAAAAAGACAAGGCAGAATGAGACCATCCCATGACCGGCAACCTTTCCTTCTCTTGGACAATCCACATTTTTTGTCTCATTTTTCTTAAGGACATAAGCAATAATGTATCATGGCTGAATACTGAGAAAAAAATAAAGGTTTCCAAGATGATTGCTTGTTTTTATTTCTGAAAACTTGAGATTCATATTCATTCTATGATAATTTTTAGGGAGCTCAGATTGGGGAAGAATAGATGTAAAATACTGAATATGTTACCTGTGTCAGTTTTATAAAGTTTCCTTAAATACTATCCAAATTAGCCTCTAGGTTAGGAGTATTAGCTCCCATTAAGACAGAAATCAGGTGTAAGCACAGAAACAGAAGAGCTGTGCACAGCCACTCTTTCTCCCTTCTGGGCCACAGCTGACTTTAAGACATCTGCCCACCTTAGTGATCACTGACCCACGCTGATATTTATGTGTGCTATTTTATTTTTTTACTTAAGGTTTTTTTTTTTAAATTTATTTTGAGATATATAGAGAGATAGAACGTGTGGGGGGGAGCGGAGAGAGAGGAAGAGAATCCCAAGCAGGCTCTGTGCTGATTGCACAGAGTCCAATGTGGGGCTCAAACCCACAAACCGTGACATCACAACCTGAGCCAAAGTCGGATGCTTAACCGACTGAGCCACCCAGGCGCCCTGTTTGGTATTTTATTAACCCGCAAACCAGCACATCAATGAATGCTATGTGGAAGTTTCTAGCACTTGGGGTTTTAAGACAGCTCTGCACCCTGTGGCAGGCCCCACCTCCAGGTGGTCGTCCCAGGAGCACTGTGCCGTTTTCCCCTCCAGTCACAGCTCCCGAACCAGACCTGGAAATGGCAGACTAGAGAGTGGCACCAAAGATCCCTTCTTACACTTAGATTCGCTGTAGTTTCTTGGGAAGTCTATGAATTACGCTGTGTGTGAAGTTGACCATTCTGTATTTAGGAGTCCAACTGAGTTAGATACTATGGGGTAATAGGAAAATGATGACCCTGTACCTGGGTTCAAAGGTTTTACACTCTATTAGGACAGATACATTTAGAAGTAATAAAACACTACTTGATACACCTACCACGATAACCCCTCCTTGTATCTGCATAGGATTTTACAGTTTAAAAAGCACATTTATGTATGCTATCTGCAAAGAGGAAGGAGCGTGTCTAATTGACAGTTATCATTTGACCTGGGCTTCGAAAGTGATGGGAATGTGTTCTAGGCCGAGAGGACAGAAATGCACATAAAAACAGGAAAGCAGGTGGCCAGTCTAGGTCATGGGAACAGAACAGTGCAGCTGGAACATCCCACAACAATATCAACAGCTGGCATTAAGCAATCCGCAAATGGTTGAGGATTTTTAAAATTAGGAGTAAGGTGGGGCGTCTGGGTGGCTCAGTCGGTTAAGCATCCAACTCTTCGGCTCAGGTCACGATCTCATGGTTTGTGGCATGAGCCCCATGTCAGGCTCTGTGCTGACAGCTTGGAGTCCGCTTGGGACTCTCCCTCTCCCTGTCCCTCCCCTGGCTCGTGCTTGCTCACTCTCACTCTCTCTCAAAATAGATAAAATAAACTTAAAAAAATCAGTAGCAAGGTGACCTGAAGGGGCAAATGTATTGTGGTACCAGCCCCCATGTGGATCTCCTCCTGATGAGGATGGGTTCGACAATGTATCGGGGCTTAAATCTGATTTTCGTGTGCAGTTATGTCTACTTTTTTCATTAAAATTCTTGGAAAAAACAGTATCTTGAAAGCCCTCTAAAATAGTTTGTAATTATTCAACAGATGGCTGCAATTCTAATTAGAAACTTTACTGAAGCTTACTCTACATAGATGTTGTCCTGAGCACTTTACATACGTTACCTCAGTCTCCCTTCACCAAAAACCCCGTGCGGTGGATGGTAAGACTATGAACTGCATTGTGCAGATGAAGGCCAGAGACACGGGGAAGGGAAGCAAATGGCTCAAGATCAGGACTAGGTTCTGAACTCAGGCAGTCAGGCCAGCCACCCCCAGGCGGGCTTCCCGGATGGACCAGCACACAGAAGAGACTCTTCCCCTGGCCACGATATGCTACCGCAAAACTCCTTGGCACGTTGTATTTCCTTTGCACCAGCTACCTCCACGAGGTTACAGGTAATAAAAGGAAGCGAACCGGTAAACACCCGTTACCATCTGCCTGACACGATGCAGTTTAGCAAGGGAGGACGCTGGGTGTGCACCGTCAGGCATGGCATGTATTTTACGTACTCTCTGTGCCAGTCATAAATCTGATGGATGTTGCCAAATACAATCTTGTCCTTTCCTTTCATGTCATCAGGAACACCATCTTCTTTCATGAGAGCCATGTAGCCCTGTGAGCATTTACAAATAAGTTTGTTTCAGTGAACGTATTGGAGTCAGATAATGATTTATGGATCAACGCTCATAAAGAACAAAACAGACATATGCAACGCCTCACAACCCTTTCTTTGTTTAAAAACAAGCAAAAATCCTATATGAAAAGTGTCTTTCACTGGCACCACATGTATGGTCATATGCCATGCCAAGATTTTCTCTCCTTGAACTATTGGGAATTAATAGATCCAAATTCTTCTAAGGAACTGAAGACATTTAAATGTAAATGGTTTCACAAAAACAAATCATCTTATCAGCTTGTAAACATTAACTATTTGGCCAAAAACATATCTCCTCTGTTCTCAGCATAATATAAACAGATTTCCTTTTCTTTTTGGATTATCTACATACTTCGTTCAATGAGAATTTAACAACATTCCTTTCATAAATTGATTTTTTAACAGCAGTTGATTAAATATGTTGCTAAAATGTGGCTTACAACTTCCATTTAACTTGAATGGGATTCAGCCTTGACTGGAATCTCTTAAGAAATTCAACTTACTTTACTGTTAACAATAACCGCAGGCAGACACATCGAGCTTGCTACGTCTTTGGTTACACAATTAACTGTAAAAGCTGTTACTTTTAATGGAATGAACACCCAAAAAGTATCAACCTAGATATATTTACAAAGCTGAAAGAACAGTAGTATCTTATGGTATAAAAACAGCTTTCTGCTGAGTTGAGTTTACAAATATGATTATGCCCTGAACTTCAATGCCAGGGATAAGCCTGGAGATGGCCTTGATCCAGTATGGATGGCACTGGTTTTGTCATGGCTCCACAGTGCACAGCAACTTCTGGGCAGTGACGACAGTGCTGTATTCCTTCCGTGAAAAGTATAAGTAAGTGGCCTAGTGCTGTGACAGAGCAGCCCCGAACCCAGGTGGACCCAGGATGGATCTGAAGCCACAGCTGGTCACGCTGACTTTTTCCACCACTGACGCTCTCCTGTTTCTGCAGGGATATCCACTTTCGTAAATCATTAAGGGCAAGATCCCCAAATAAGAAACGCAGTGGTTGGCTAAAATAATTTAAAAACTTAACTGTAAAAAAAGATGACTATGTCAAAGATGCGTTATGTGAAAAAAGCATTTAAAGGTGAATACAGATTAAGATAATTGGCTAAATTTCACTTTTCACAAACTTAGTTTTCTTGGGGGGGGTGTCAAATGTTTTTAAAGTTTTTGAGAAGTTATTGGTGTATCATGTTTGATACTCCCTTGACAACGCTTGGTGTCTGATATAGGTCATTAAATCTCTGAAAACACAGACCTCAACCACACAGCCGAGGTCCCGCACATAGTCACGCTCTGTCTCCACTAGTTCTTGCAAAACATAGCTGGAAAGAGAGAGAAAAACGAGTGTTAGGACCCCAACTCTTCATTTTCTAAATGAATTCTTTAGCACTTTGCTTTTGTCAGGCCAGACTCCTGCTGGGACTGGATCTGTAATGTATCAAATTTACACAATTGGGTCTCTAATTCTTGAATGTCCCAAATCACTTACAGGTTCATGTACATGACCCATGACAGTTGTGGACTCTGATCACATATACAGACGATAAAGAGAGGCTTAGCCATAAATTTGTCATAAAGGCATAACATTAAAGGAAGCAAGTTTGTTTTGTTTTGAAACAATTATTTTAAGCTTCACTGGACATGTAAGAAAAAATTTTAACTCAGATATTTAAAGCCTTGGGTCGGACCACTCATAACTGTTTAAGGCCTCTCCAATAAGAGGAGACAATCGGTTGCTCTGAAAAGCAAACCACCTCGGCTGGCCTTGAAAAGGTCTGTTGGTCTGTTCATTCGACCAGCATTGAGTGGGCATCTCGTACCAGATACAGACTGCTGGGAGAGAGCACTCAATAAAATCCAGTATCTGCCCTCACGCAGCATACAAGTTTTCCCTCTTCTCCAAAGGCAAGTTTAAACCTTTTGTAATGTTTTTCAGGACTCTTTTTACCGTAAGCAGCTTTACTGGAACTGAGACGCTATCAGGAAGGTGTGTTTGAAAAATATTCAAGTGTTTTGAATCAGATTACATCTGATTTTATGTTGCTTTCTTTTCCTTCACAACTATACATATGATAGAAAGCACAGCACTTTCTCCCTAGAAGTGACAGGAGACATGCGTGTATCATTTATAAATCAAGTACAACATGCAAATAACAAAAACTAGAGCTATAGGGGCACCTGGCTGGCTCAGTTGGAAGAATGTGTGACTCTCAATCTCGGGGTTGTGAGCTCAAGCCTGACGCTGGGCATACAGCTTATAAAACAAAACAAAACAAACGAACAAACATTTTTCCAAACTCTAAGAAAAACAAACAAACAAACAAACAAACAAACAAACCACAAACACCTGCGGCTAAGGCTTACTGCACCCTTAAGAGGTTCTGACAGAATTTCAAACATATACACAATTATTCAGAGAGACCCTGGATCTCCTGGTTGCCCTGATTCAGAGATGAACCCCAGTCACATTTTTGAAGGCGACAAAGACCAGAGCATAGCCGACAGTGACACTGGGAACATCTCTTACTGCCGTCTCTTTAAGGAGCTGGATTTCCTTTCCTCCATCTCATCAATGGGCGAAGAGGAGGAGAGAAGGGAGTTGTCGGAAGGGTTGAAGGAGGGGCTGCTACTGTCTCCCTGGTCAACAAGGAGTGAGCTGGGCCGGTCCTCCAGAGCCTGAAAGAAAACCAGACCACCAGTCATGTTTTCAGCCTACAGTCCACGAGGCTGAAATTAGGATCGGAAAATCTCATAAACCAGAAAATACAGAAAGCCGGACTATAAAATGAGAAGATCCACATTTGTGATATTACACGATATTTGGTAACAAAAACCCCCACTATTAATACCAATATGGAGCAAGAGGAGCTGGGTAAATAAGTCAGAACAAAGAGGACAGTGAATTTATACGCATTAATACATTCTATTCTTTGTCACCAAATAATTAGAAATGATACAACTTGTGTACAGCAGAGCACTGCACCCATCTCTGGACGTATCACGAATTTCGAACGTAGCCATTTTCTTCTCGGTTATATTCCTGTCCAGTGCGTGGAACCTCCTCCGTCGGGCCAGCCGACCCCAGGCACATCACCGGGGTCCCTTAGTGGTGGCTACATGGCAACGTCAGCGTTCTGCGTTAAAGAACGTGGGCTTTGTTTCTTCCACGAAGCCTTGACTCCGGCATCAGTGCACACAGATCGCCCAGTGAAACGGATCTCTGTTTCTGGACACTTGCGACCTCCCTCCTCTTGGGCAGCAGCACAGCCGTCATGCTGTCTCGATGACGCATCCTAGACTCTCACTCCCCACTGGATTTTGGTTTTCACGAGTGACTGTTTTCAGTGTCATATGTCCTGCGGAACCTCGAACAGAGCTCTGCGGTGTGGTCAACACATCTGACTCGGAAGTGGACTTCTGCCCCTGGATTAATGTGACAACGATTAGCGGCTGATCGCTTTCTCGTTGGTACATATTAACTGTGTTTCTTACCCTGAATTCCTAAAGCTCCTAGGGGTATGGGTTATGGTTCTTTTAAAATTTCCAAAGCACCCAGCTGGAGATGCAGAGACGATCAAGGGGTAGTTTACCAACTGAACTGGGAAAGTGTGATTAGCTTATCTTCAAACAAAAAGTTCAATACAAACTTCAGGACATTTAATATTTCCTATCAAATCAAAACCTCCAATGCTCGTCCAATTTTCTCCCTTTGAGGGTAGCAGACCAGTGCGGGCTTTGTCACTAAGCACAGCTCTGAGGACACAAAGTCTGTCCATGTAATTTTGTTCACCACACCCACGGAGCTGTGGAAACATACCAACTGCTGTGCTTATTTGTGATAAACCGTCAAGGAACGGGGCTTGATGAGAAAACAGCACTCTTATTTTTAAGTAAATAGTTATTGACCTTTACTGGAAGCCAGCACTCTGTGGGGAATAGCAGGGCTTTGCTCTGTGCTCATGGATCACGGCGACAGGGGTCTGGAGGAGGACGGGGTGCTTCGCACTGTCTCCCGTCTAGGTCTGCAAGGAAACAGCTGATGCTCGTTGGATTCAATTCTGCTCCTTTCAATGGTGATAAAAAAGAAAGAAAACCAAGAAGATGTCTGTAGATGTCCCTTCAAATAGAGCTGCAAGCAGGGTGCTTCACTGGGGTCTGTGAAGCTCTGGTCTCCGGCTGGCGGAGTGGCTGTCTGGACCCCAAAGGACAGAGGTGCCGGGCGTGAACCCAGCTGGGCAGCCAGAGAGGGTGCAGACGCCCCGGCGGACGCGATGGTGGTTTGGTGTTCCTGCCCGCCGGCTCTCACACAGGCGGCGTGAACAGGGAAAGACCACCACGGGACTGAAACTCCTGGGATGTCACAGAGTCGGATGGATTATCTATCTGCGAAGCACTACGGGTTTGGTGGTGTATTATGGGTAGGTTCCCTTTGTTCCTTAGGTGCAGGCAGGTCTGCACAGACAATCCATCTCCTCTAAGGTTAGTTTTGATAAATTTCCAGGTTGTGAAATTGACTTTCAAAGAGCTTAACAGAAGGTGTTATGGTTATTTTAATTTCCTTAATTTGCCACTCCCATATAATTCCATGTTTTGTGGATTTGTGCCTCCTCTCTATTTTCTTGAGAAGGTTACCTGATGTTTATTACTTCTTGAATGAACACGTTTTTGGTTTTATTTATTCTGTTTTTCTGTTTTCCAACTCATTAATTTCTCTTGCTCTTCTAGTATTCTTGAGGTAGATGTTTATTTCACTTATTTTCATTCTTTCTCAGATCTCCCTTTATATTTCAATCGACGAAGAAAAGAAAACCCCCGGGTCAAGTTCAAACAGTCGCTGTGGCTGTTGGCCACTGCTGCCCTACTGCCAACGATGTGCAGGCAAGACGCATCCTCTTCCAAATCCTGGTAGGATCAGGAATGTGGGGATGAGAGAGAGGCCGAAATCCCAGGAAATAGTTTTCAGGGTAGTTTTTATTTTTCTGACAGACTCAGCAGGTTTTAGGGTTAGGTTCAGGTGCCTGAACGTCACGCTGCACAAGAGCTGAACAGCTTCTTCCCAGTCCAGTTAAGCTAACATGTAGCTTTTGAAGGGTAACTGATTCAGTGTGCAAATTCTACTACCAAGGCGCTACAGCCTGAGAGGTCACCCATAAGAAAACGGGGGCAGATGACTATGCATCTCTGGCACGTGATAAGTGTGCAGGGGGAGCTCAGGGTCACGTGAGAGGGCAGGCTAAAGGGTATTAACATGATTCAGAGTTTTCATTGACAAAAAGCAGTTCTCGTTTGACATCAGAGGATTAGTGACAGGAAATCAACACACAGCAATGTGTCCCTTGAGTCAGAAAAAGAGGGCAGGATCTAGATTGCATTCCATGGACAATGAAGAGGGGGTGAGTCCATCCCAAACAGCATAAATACGGTCCTTCCACCAGGGAAAGGGCAGGCATTAGTGACTCTGCCCATGTGGATGGGACCTTGCTAGCAGCGTAGCAGCAAACAGCACTTGTACCGAGCGTAGAGCTAAAAGACACAGGCTCAGAGAGCCTAAGCGTAAGCAGCAGTGTTTGAACACAAGTCTACCTGACTCCAAAACCTACGCCCTTTCCACGACGCCAAGAGCTTTAGGCCTGTTAACTGAAGGAGAAACGTGAGTGAGTAGAAAGAACTTAGTTTCGACTGGTAAAGTTCAATGCCTTAAAACTGAGAATAAGGAATAAAGCAGTAAGAGCTGAACGAAACTGTGTCGTAGAACTCCTCTGCATTGGAAGCGCATCTGAATTAATCAGAAACCAATCTCTGTCCACTTAAAATGGAATGCGATGTCAGTACTTGCACAATGATGGCCTGGCAGGGTGACAAAGAGTTGCCTCAGAGCATTGCTTGGGAAAACTATTTCAATGATTAGACAAGAATAATTTTAATGATCATATAACTGAGGAGTATAAATGACTGTTTTAAAAATGTTTAAGGGTGTTTGAAAGCTCACTGGGTACAACTTAAGTACCCTTTGTTTAGACCATCAATCGAGTTGTCTCAAAGGGACAGCCAGGATGTGCTTTAGCGCAGTTCAAACTGCAATGATCCCAAATTCTTGACCAGTGGGGTCAAGTTCTTGGGTTATCTACCAAGTACTAGCAACCTTCCTAACTTCCAAGCCCATCATGTCACTTTCAGAACATGACTGCCTGAGAAGAAATTCCAGTGATGGTGGAGTGAGACAGTCTGGAGTTTTTCTTGACAGAATCCCCACTTGACTGAGTCAACCATAGTTTCATTAGTTTGGAAGTGTCTGAAGGTGTGCTGAGGGTCAGTGGTACCAGAGATAGGTTGACAGTTTCTTTTGTAGTCTCTGATGATTAGAATGATCAGATGATTGATTAGAAGCTGTCTTGGGGTAGAAGAAATGGGAATGATCTAACATTACCCAGTTAATACCTGATGGAAGGAAGATAAATGTCTAAACTTAAAAAGTATACTCTTTGATCTGGCAATTCCAACGTTGAAAATCTACCCTACAGACACAACCATGCACACATAGCCAACATGGGTGTTTACAGTAGTGCAAAACTGAAAACTTTATACACACACACATACACACGTACGTATTATTACTAGGGATGTATTTAAATAAATTATAGCATAATGAGGTCTCTGCTCCTTTGTGGCTGGTTAAGTTTTTAAACTCTGTGGCTTTAGTTTTTTCATGTGTAAAATAAAATGACAATAGTGTGTACCTACCTCATTGGACTTCCAATATGTTAATGCATGCTCAGCACTTAGAATGGGGCCTGGGTTAGAGTAAGTCCTCAGGAGATGATCATTGCCATCTATACAGTGGACTACTGTGCAGCCAGTACAAAAAATGAAGTAAATCTGTATGTACTGATGTGAGAAGATCCTCAAGATATACTAAGTCTCAAAATCTCAAAAACTCCACAAATCCACTCTGAAAGAAAGAGCAGGCACAAGCATCCTGTCCCTCTCACCTCCCCGCATGTGTGTGCACCTGCCGAGAAAACGTCTGCAGGGAAATCTACCAAACTGATCACAGTGGTTACCTCTGGAAGATGGACTGGTAAGAGAGGCTGGGGACTTTTATTTTCGGAGAGGTGACGTTTAAAAGATGTTGAGTCACTTTACGGGAGTTGTAGGATATACTAATGTAAACGTTGTTGCCAGTAATGGTTTTTCCATCTCATAGGAAAACTGAAGAAACACAGAAATTAATTGCTTTGAATCAGTTAGAAGCAATGCACACCTATCTAACTTCAAATCAGTATTGTTGACTTTGGGGCTTTTATTAAACAAATCCGTGTTGACCAACTGGAAATGCAGAGGTCACTCAGAAAATAAAGCCCTTACATAATAATGCAAGCTTTTCTCTCCTGTACACTGTAAATCCGGAAGAAAGACTTCAGAGACAGCAAAAGAAACTGTCAACCTATCTGTGGGTACCACTGAGCCTGGGCACACCGTGGACGAGTGGGGCCGACCCGACCTGACCACAGCCGTAATGGTGTTAGCACTGCTATCAGTGAGGGTGCAGGAATGGATTATAATCTTGGCTCCTGGGAGGCACCTCCAATCTCCTGGGATATCTTGCTTGACAGGAATGTTTGTTTACAGAGGGGCCTCGGGCCAAGACAGAGCGTTTATGCCAACGGTATGACTCTTGCTGGAGGCTTTGGGCCACGTGGGGTCCTGATTTCTGGAGGGGCAGGGGATAAAGGGGAGCCACGCAAGCAGTCAGTCTTGTGTACATGACTGAGCTCAAATAAACACTCTGAACACCAGGGCTCGGGTTAGCATCCCTGGCTGGCCAGACTCTCCGTGTGTGACATGCAATGATGTCAGACACCACTGTCAGGACAGGAGACGTCAGCACTCTGCATGACCCTACCGGGAGGGGACAGCTGGAAGCCTGAACCCCGAACCACAGCTGCACCCTGCCCCGTGTCACCTCCTCCCTGGCTGACTTGAATCTGTCCTTTCACAGTATAAACCACAACTGCGGGTACAACGCCTTCTCTGAGTTCTGGAAGTCGTCCAAGCCAATGACTGAACCTGAGGGTGATGTTGGGGACCTCCAAACTTGCAGGGTGGTCAGAAGGGAGGGTGGCCTTGGGGTCTCCACCTGTGTAACACGCCCCAAGCACATTCAGCAGCCCCGAGAGCGGTTTCCAAAGCTCAGGCTCGCTCCGTCTGGGAAACCTTACCATCTTGCTCTTCACGAGTTCTTCAATCGCACTCACGAGCTCGGCCGCACTTGGCGTTTCGGAGCTGGTGGGCCGGACTAATAACCGGGAAGAGGCCTATGGAAAAAGTTAAGAAAAAGAAAGGGGGGAGGGGGAATGCCTCACGTTAGTCACCGGACAGACAGTAAATTCTCCTGCAAGCTCAAGCTCTTTTTCAAAGTAAGTCCAGACAAAAAGACCACAAGTTTGTCTTTGTTTGCATTTATTTAAAGTCATCCTTTTAAATTTACAATATTCTGACATGAAATATTAAATAAAACCTGTCTGGGATACATGTGGAAAGCAGACAAAGTCTGTTTTTAATCCTCAGTCGTGTAACATCATAATGTTTTTCAAAAGAGGTGACTGGGCACGGGGAGATTCTTACTATAACTTTGGCAACTACCAGCAAGGCTAGTGGCTAAGCAGAAAAAAAAGTACGGAATCTGATCAACGGAAGAATGAAAGGCTTAAGTTCTAATGAGTGAATCCTTAAATAACCCGGAAAACAAAACAGGATACTAAAAATGGCTTTCCTGTGTTTATGGGGTTAAAAGAAAGAAACAAGAAAGAAAAGGAAAGGAACCAGGGTGCACTGACCAGACAGGGCAGAGGGGGACGAGCTCACCATTTTCTGTGCCATCCATTTCCCCAATGATTAGTGCAGAGTACAGAAGATCTGTGGCCTCACAAGCTACCAGATGCCATTTACGGCTAGAATCAGGGTGTACAGGGGGTGACAGTTAAGGAATTTCAGGGAGGGACTACTGAATTCAAGTTTCAGTAATTAGCAAACACGGCGTGTTTGCAGATTACTCGTGCCATCAATTAACTGGAGACTAGAAGAGGGCATAATATGAACCTTGCTTCATATTAAGGACAGCAGAGAAGCATGCGACACACGGCTAGCTGTCCTAACGATGCGTTTCTCACAGTAGACAGATATGGGTTTGTACATTCACAACAAGGCTTTTACATATGTGAATCCATGTATGCGCTTTGCAAAACAAATGTTGGTTTGGTCTAATGAAATCTGGAGTATGGGGTGAAGAAAACGAAGAAAAAAATTCAAATGGAGAGGTAAGGAAACTGAGCCAAAACAGACACAGAACACAAATCAACATAATGCTGCAGTGAAAGTTTACAAAAAGAGAAAACAGAACAAAACAAAATATTAGTCACAAGGTAATATACTCGCTGGGAATATCACTACAGATTTTTGCAAATGAAGAGCTGCTACTGATAAAACCCAATGAGGTAACGCAGCAACTGATACGTGATTCTAGCAGACCAAAGTACACTGTGCAATCCACTCTCCAAATGGAGAAAAATACTCTTCTTGGGGGAACAAGTCAACCAGGCCCTCCACCTCACTTTGGCTAACCATCAGATTTGAGAAATGTCAGTTCTGTGCTTTAAAAGAAGGTATCGCTTAGAATGCCACAAAACAGTTTAGGAATTGTCTGAGAAGTGACGCATTCCCATTTCCTGCCGAGGCTACTCTGTGCAGGGGGCGTGGTCCTCTGTCACCTCCCCTCAGCTCCCGCAGCACGCGGCCAGCACCTCAGATGCCCCCAAACGCCAGACTCCAACCCAAGCCACGTCCTCAGCCAAGACCCGCAGTGCCCTGACCGCGCACTCTGAGCCACAAAGCGGGAGGAGGCGGGACATGGCTGCCCAGGCTACGACTGCATAGTCGGCCTCGGCCTCACACTTGTCGGTCACGGGGCCGGGGCAGAGTCCAGATCATAAAACACAGGCAGTCCAGCAAATGACCGTGTTAGCACGGAGGAGGGAGTCAGGGAAGGAAAAAGAGGAAGAATGGGGGAAAATGATGAAAACATCTGTTTTACTCAGAAAACTTCGTTACTGCCAAAAAAGAAAAGGTCTCCGGTGATGACTTCATAGCATGGTTTTCAACACCTGCCAGTTTTGGGAAGCACACCGGGGCTAGAACGTAAGGGGACGTACAAGCCAGTTACCAGCTTTCCATTTTGATACTTTAGGGCTCTACACCTGGGATGCACAAAGTTGTCGTAGATCAGGTAAGAACTGACCAAACAAACAAAAACCCAAGATTGGTTTGAAGCCTCCACATACACCTGAAGAGGAGACTCATGGTTGTGAACCGATTCCTAGACCCTGGCACCTATCCCTGCACCCCAGGTGACCCTCGGCACTAACGGCAGGCACGCCGGGGAGACCAACTGGACAGCAGCACCACGTCATCTGGAAACAACGCCCGTGTGCAAAAACACCTAGCAGACAGAGCAAGATGGCCTAGTGTTCATTCAGGGCTGCGACCCCCAAGACTGCATGAGATTTCTCTGACTCCTGTCTCAGGGACACTGGTCAGTAAGGTAAAAAGAAAATAAAGTTACTTTAGAGGCAGCACTTGCTGAAGCATTATTAAAAATGCAGTGAATGTGTCTGTAGGAGAAACGACACATGCTGGCCCACTGCTTGCTCTAAACTGACTCTGGTATTCCTATGTGTGGGATGAAAACAGGGACTCTGGTATTCCTATGTGTGGGATGAGAACAGCTTCCTGTTCTCAGCCCTGCTGTGACGCTGGTGCTAGGTGGCGGGGCCCGTACCTTGTCGTCCTGTGAATCCGGCTGCAGCAGGCTGTGCTGTTGGATGGCCATGGGCGGGGGGAGGGGCACGGCGTCGGCGCCCTCCTCCCCTTCCTCCTCCCCGCAGCTCTGCATGCCCGACGAGGAGGACTTAGAGAGTGTGCCGCTGCTCAGGCCCTCGTTCCGGCCCCTCTGAAATCAAACCAGCGTCCGCGCGTCACATTCCAGGCCCGACTGTCAACATCAGGTCACAGACAGAGCCCTAAAGGGTGAACTGGGGGGAGTGTGGCCAGCATCGGTACGGAGGGGACAGAAATCAGGAGCAAGCTCTTTCCACCCCCGATGGGAACTGCTCATCCCTTCCTGCACACCAGCTACCTTGCTTGCAGACTTGGACCGGAGAAGGGCCCCCGCGCGTGTCTTCTGAAGAGACCGCCAACATTATCCGTTAGGCTTTGAACACATCTCGTCATCCACCACCACCCCCTCCCCGGGGACCAGTTCAAAAGCCTGAACCCTTAATAACTCTCATTCGGTTCCTCTCGTCTACTTCCATTTTGTTTCTGATAACTTGCTAGAATAAAATTCACTGAAACTATAATGGCATGAAGACTAATACAGTTCAAAATGCTCTGGAAGAATCTGAATTTAGTCTCACATTACTTTTACTCGGCTTTCACTTTTAGAAAAGTTGTCAGTTTTATTTCTACTAAGAGGACACAGATGTAGAAAACAGACAGATGAGGACATAATAAACCACATTATTGCAGTGAAAACCCAGGGCAGAACATGCCCAGGAAAAAAGCAGCAGAAAACCCATGTCTGCAAAACAAATTAAACGATACAAATCTTATCCTATCTGTCTGCCCTTTTCTTTTTTTTGAGGGAGCTGGGTGGGGCTGGGGGTGGCGGGCCTCAGTTAAAAACTCTGAGGGCCCCTCACTGCCACCACCAGCCCGACAGCCTAGCCTGAGGGTCACGAAGGGATTCTGTTCGTTGCGGTGTAATTTAAAGCTCCCACCCCTGAATGAAAAGGGAACTTAGAAAAATTCCCGGCTGGCAGATACCCGTGTATCTGTAATGACGTGGGAACGATCCAGTGTTTACTGGTTAGCAAAGTAAGCTCGCCCTGTGTCGGCTGGGGAGGACAGATGTTAAGCATGAACTGAGGACACCCACACCCCTCTGGCCCCTGCACGTCTAAAGCTGGGCCCTGCCTGCACAACGCTGCGGCCGTGGTCTAGGCCGAGCTCGGGGACGGCCTGCACCTTCGCAGCTTGAGCGGCACCTCCTGGCTTGTCTGTGGCAGCCGGGCCGGGCGGGCTGGGCCAGCAGGGCACCTGCTTCCCGCTGGAGCGGGCCTGGGGGGACGCTCAGAACCCTGCGCTCCTTCTCGGGAGCCACCGTGGGTCCCGACCAGGTCAACACGGAGCTGCCAGGGCCCGCCCGTCCCCACCGGATCCAGTCTGCTAACGGGGGATGGAACGAGCTGACAGTCACAGGGACCCACGGGAAAGGGAACCGAAGGAGCGTGTTCCCACGACAAACGAGCATCCCCACGACTCCAGGGGAAAGGCCGGGGGGCTCTGACCTCTTCCACCGTCTCGTCCTGCGGGGTGGCTGCGCTGTCGTCCGAGTCCTTCTGCGAGCCGGCATCGGCGCTCTTGCGGACCTCCCGGCTCTTCTTGTGCTTGTGCGCCAGCTTCTTCACGTGCCCGTCGGCCTTGCCGCTGCTCAGCCGTCGCACCGGGCTCGTCAGCCACTTGCGCAGCGTGTTGCCCGGGCGCTTGGGGCCCGGGGAGCTCTGGGCCCCCATCATGTGGGGCTGGAGAGAGGCCACGGAGGCGGGCGGGCTGGCATCGTTACTGGAGACGGACAGCGAGTCTGAAGGGTGAGAGAGACACGGCAGGTTTGACCGTACGGCCTACAAACGGATCCTCCGGCCGTGTTGCCCGCAGGCTGCGTTCGCCTGCAGGCGGGCGCCCGGCTGTGCCCGCTGCCTACCTGAGGCCTGGAAACGCAGGAAGGGAAGGTCCGCTGTCTCACGCACACACCTTTCAAAGCTTTACTGAACCTGAGTTGTTCCCAGAGACGATTCTCCTCAGGACGTACCGTTCCCCCCAAAACCCCAAGTCACCAATCCCCTGAAGACCATCACACAGATGGTCTTTAAAACCACGTTCATCCACTTTCTTGATAAACACAAGCTATGAAAGAAGATTTCAAAAGAAACTAAGAACTAATCCTGGTGCATAAAGACATCAGTTTGACTCACTACCAGTGAACAAAAAGTACGGCTCTGTAAATAAAACGTGGACGTGTGCCCGTACCCACATCAGAATGGATCTGACCTGGTCAGACTTTGGGACAAATGACACCCATCTGGAACGCTGTGTCAAGAGCGAAGTCAGCAGCTGGGAAAGGGGGTAATGCCGGCTGGTTTGGTGGGAGATCCGGCCTGGGGCCAGACCCCGGAACTATGCAGGCACGGGGGGTCTTTCTCTCGGACTCGAAGTGACTTCTCTCGTCCAAGTAAATACCAGCAGCACATTTTTAAAAGAAATGTGAGGGGAAGCCTTCCTCAAATAACCAACAATGCTTTGCAGAAAACGTATCCGAGTGAATCTTCTCACTGGATCTCAAAAATTAAAGAGAGTTGACCCTGAATTGTTTTTTCAGGAGAAAAAAAGAGACCTAAAAAAGCTTAGAAGACAGCTGACACTCACCGAATCCAAGCAGTTATGAGGCAGGACTTTACAAACTGAAAACCGGTGACAGGACACTGCCTGGCCCTTTCCTGAGCACCTGACTTGAGGGTGTCAGTCTAGTGAAATGGAGTAAAATGCTTTACACTTTAAGAAATGGAATGAGCGGGGCGCCTGGGTGGCGCAGTCGGTTGAGCGTCCGACTTCAGCCAGGTCACGATCTCGCGGTCCGGGAGTTCGAGCCCCGCGTCGGGCTCTGGGCTGATGGCTCAGAGCCTGGAGCCTGTTTCTGATTCTGCGTCTCCCTCTCTCTCTGCCCCTCCCCCGTTCATGCTGTGTCTCTCTCTGTCCCAAAAATAAATAAACGTTGAAAAAAAAAAAAAAAAAAAAGAAATGGAATGAGGAAGAAGATCATTCACTATGCTTGTTATTTTCTTAGGTCTTCTGAAGCCTGAAAAATATATTAAAATTACTCTTTGAGACGATCCTATTTTACAGACACCTGTATTCATTTGTTTACCTCGGTGGCACCGGAGACATTATGTGCTGCAGTTACAAAGCAGGAGAGCTAATCCCTCCCGATCCTGTGATTATATGCGAGAGAGTCAACAGTAGTTTCCCACTCCTGCTCCAGACTCCTGGACGAGACGGCGGATCCCTAATTGCCATCTCATTCCTTCCCTGGCCCAAGCCTTGCATGGGTGGAGGGTATAATCTTCCATAAACAGATGACACATTTCAAGCAGGATCGCTCATTCTTAAAAATCTAGATTTTCTCAGAGCCAGACTTTGGTTCAAAACTAAGCAATACAGAATTCAGTTGACAAGTAAAAACCTCTTCCCCTGTGTGGGTATGTGCACACAGATGTGTGGATCTAGATTCGTTCGTTTATAACTTTATTTTAAAATGAAAGTCACTACGATATTTCCACATCTCTCCTTTTCCTCAGGTACCATCTAAAGAGGCAGGAGAGAATTACACCATTAAGCTGGCCACAGCACACAGTAAGTACTTCCTAGAAATTTTCTCAGGTGCCAATTCAGGATAAAGGCAAACAGGGAAGCACAGTGCCTAGCCTCAGGAACTTCCACGTAGAGACAACAAGAAGGACAAAAAGAAGAGGGAGGTTGGGGTAATCCATATGCCAAATGACAATTTATTCAACTGCAGGTTTTTTTTTTAAGTTCCAACTAATTTTATTAGCAAGATGCTGGGTCAGCCACAGCAGGTGACACTTCCACAGTCCTTTAGTGTGCTGGGACTCAGAGCCAAGCCCTGTACGTGCCACTGGACAAAGATGAATAGAACCGTCCTTCACCCATGGGATCCGCCATGTAGTGTTTTCCAGGACCACCTAACTATGAGGCCAGAACTATAAGCGAGTACAAATCCTGTTAGAGGCTGGGAAGAAGGGGAATTGAGTAGACGGATCCCAGAAGGCTTCTTGAAGGAGGCATCAGAAATCCCCAGCCCTAAGAAGTAGAGCGAGCTGATTCACAGCCCACGTGTGAAGGGCAGTCACGTCTTCCACATACATTCACTCAGCCGGGTAACTCAAGACAAAGGACAGTGGAGGTGGCACTCAGCCGGAGGCTGCGAGACGTCTGGGGCTGGCCAACCTACGACAAGTGTCACTGATGGGGCCCACTGTCCCTCTTATGAATTGAGGGAGGCAGGAAAGAGACAGAGGCCCTCTTACTTCAATAAAACCCAATCAATTACAGGTCTTGACATTCATAAGCAGAATACTCACACGTTCCAAGTAACAGGGAGCACCAGCTAAGCCAACAAATGAACCTCACACGTGTTCTTGTGCCTACAAGTGAGAATCTGGGGGAGTGTGGCAAGGGAGCAGTGTAGCACATAGCATGAATCCTTACCGAAAAGGGGACGCCCGTTGTTACCCTGACACAGTCTTTGTCCACCAGAGCCTGCAGGGTCACTGAGAAGCGGGAGGGCACTTAGATGGGCGTGGGCAGTGGTGGGCAGGGACTCGGGGCAGGCCCTGCAGCACAAAGACCTCTCCTCTGGTCAGCAGCCCCAGCCAGCCTTTGGAGGCACGAGGGCATGAACTGCAGCCCATCAATAACGCTTTGTGGGATGCGGCTGGCTCTGCCCGGATACTGCAAAGGAGCTAGCCTCTCCCTGTGGGCTCAGCTGCAGAGCGTTTGGTTCGCTGCACTTTGGGAAATAGGTTCAAAAGAGAGTTCCTCCTCACCTGGCAGGTCACGCGTTATAAACGTGGCCATGGCCTGAACGTTCCATCCCAGACCCGGAAGGAGGCAGAGCTGCCCAAGGCCGGAGCTCACCGGTTACAGATGAACTGCTGTTTCTAAGGGAACAGCCATTCTCTTCCTGGGCTGCTCTTTATCAAATCACTTAATGACACTGTTTCACTTTAGTGGAATATTTAGGACTTAGAAAAATCTGGCAGCCACTACGAACTAAGGAGAAAGTTTTGTTGCATTTTAAGCAGCACTGTTTCAGTTGTTGTTTTTAAGTAAGATCTATGCCCATCATGGGGCTTAAACTCCCAACCCCGAGATCAAGAGTCGCATGCTCTACTGACTGAGCCAGCCTGGAGACTGTACAATTTTGTCAAATTTTATTTTATTTTGTTTTGTTTTGTTTTGTTTTATTTTATTTTACTTTATTTTATTTTTTAGGTCAAATTTTAAATTTTACCTTACTTTTACTTTAGAAGTCTGAAAATGTACAAGGAGATTTCTTCACCTGTCTCCAAGATGAGCAGACACTTTGTCTAGTGCAGGTCTGATACAATGGCCACAATTCTGGTGATCAGCAATTAAATAAAAAAACAAACAAACAAACAAACCCCTAAATCAAAAGCAAAATAAATTCCTTCTCTTTCTACTTTGCCTTTAACAGTAACGCTCACTTTTTCATGCTACTTGACACTCTTCGAAAACACAACAAATTGTATTTCTTTCTTTACACTATATAAACTTCTACCCAAATCAATGAATTAAACACTCCATTTAAATGCTCGTTAATTGCTTGTGACATAATGTGACAATCAGGAATTTAAAAACTTAAAAATCATTGAAACTTAATATATTCATTAATAGAATGGAATAGAGTCCTGCTAATTTTGTTGTTGTTGTTGTTGTTAACTGAGGAACACACTTTGACCACTAGACCAGCTGCTTTGTTGCAACTTTAACCAATGTGTCCTAATGGTACCTAGTGGAACTAAGGTCCCTAATGTTACTGGGCACAAGGCAAGCGTCAATCACACAACCAACAGGGCTTTAGAAGGTCTCCTTGAGAAGATCTTAAATTACTGGCCTGCACAGAGGTGCCTTTTCTAGAAGGGTTCCCGGTGGCTGTGATACGCTGAGTCTAACATGTCCTACCCAGGTATAAACACCACTCGGGCAGGCCCCCTTCCTCTAAAACCTCACCTTTCTGCCGGATTACACTGTGGATGGCTCAGGCCAATAAGAGTAATCCTCAGGTGGAGGGCTATGGTCCCAGCTCTGTATAACCCTTTCGTGACGGTACTCTCCCAGCTGGATAACTGCCAAGACAGGAAGCCAACCGCGACCTTAGACTCCAGGTTTCACGTGGGTGGGTGCTGAGTCTGGTTTGTTTACAAGTACGTGCCCAGCTGCCGGCAGGATGTGTGGCACATCCTGGGAGCTTAAATGTGTGTGTTGAACAAATGACAAATGGGTGAGTGAGTCGATTACCAGCTACAGGCTCCCTCCCCGACTCAGCACACTGCCTGCTAACTTAGGCTGACTGCAGTAAATGCCACCAACGTCCTGACTTGGTGGTAGACCCTCCTCAGTTCCGAGATGAGCTACAAGTACCGCCGAATTTTAGTCAAATTCATCAGTCTGTCAATTACTTACTTGCAAGCTGGTAATTCACAGCAGATAGAGGCTATTCTTGTAATGATCTGCCCTACGTGGGGCTTTCTTGTAAGGCAGAGGCAGACCCAGGAGCTCGTGGTGAGAGTGGTGTGCACGTGAACTGCACCCATCATGCATGGTGGGGACCAGGGAGCAGAAAGTGGATTCAGGACCAGACTGAACGGAGAAATATGGCGGAAACTAACCTGACCCTCAAAGAAAACTGTATTTGTTCCTGTTTCCCATCTTCAGCTGCTGTCTCTTGCCTTTCCCTCGATTCCTAACTTCTGGGAAGTAAAAAAAAAAAAAAAAAAGACTCAGCACCCAGTCCCACTGCTTTTTCACCCATCCCCAACCTTCCTGCCTCCAAGAACGGCTGCGTTCACATCATGTCTTGTCTGGGGATGTGCATTCTTCTAGCTTGGGGAAAATCCACTGATTCAAGTTCCAGACGGAGGATCAATTATGTGGCAAGAGGAACTGTGGGCTTGTCAAAGGGTCTGAGTCTCAGCCTGGTTCTTTCCCTCAATAGCCATGACCCCACACTGACATCCTGGCATCTGGATTTCCTCATCTCACAGGGCCAGTGTTGGATTACATGAAACAATGGGACGAATGAGCTTTACAAACGGTAAAGTGCTATTTGCAAATGTAGGATGGCTGAGGCGACCTTCTTCAGGACTCCTTGGTAGTTCTACCCGACTTATTGCCACACTGTATTTATGCAACTGCGAGTACCCGGAAAATGGGGATTTGGGTTAATCATCTTGGTAATCACAAGCCTGGCACGGTGACCAGGACATCCTCGAAATCATTTTGAGATGGATGGATGAAGCAAACCACATGGATTAGTTCATTTTCTTTCCATTTAACAACTTGTCCCTTATTAAGAAGAAAAAGCAAATTGCAGCAGGAAGAGATACTATCAGCACATCAGTCTTTTAAAAAGACGCTCGAGTGCATACATGAGAAAGCCATTTGTGATCTGCCTGAAGCCCTAAGAGAGGAAATCAAGTTTATGTCCTCTTATTCTGAGGGGGAGACCAAGCCCACATAGATGGCTTCTTTGCTAAAGTCAGAGTTCATGCAAAGTCCACGCTAGATTTCTTCCTAAAAAAAAAGGAAAAAAAGCTCGGGAAAGGAGGGAGAGCAGGAGTGCTGACCCCAGCCCCTTGCAGGAAGGAGTCTTACCGTGCGAGTACACACAACACAGAGACTGTCGGGAGAAGATAAATCGCCTTCTCGTCCCAGTCACTAAGTTAGAGACATCTGTGATTCATAGAGCACTTTTTTTTTTAATGTAAGAAAAAAAGGCAAAAGGACCATATCCTGCTAGTTGCAGACTAAGAAGGATCACATTTCATTTGAACCCTCCCCCCATTTCACAATGGTGGCAAGTCTCAGGGCGCCTGTGAGTGCACAGAGTGAGGAGCACAGTGCTGATTGTGTCTGTTCACAGACTCTGACACGCCAGGCCCTGATCGCGACGACGTTTCACCGGAACCTGTTTTCCCTTCCTGCCTTTCTTCCTTTTCTGTCCCCATAGCACATGGCTCCAGGAGGGCAGAGATGTCTGCTGCTCTGTTCATGCTGCCTCTCCAGAGTTTAAAGCCCGCTTTACCTTGAAGAGGGCTCTCTACAGATCAATAGTCATTTGAAAGCAAGGGGGCCAGGTTCTGGCCCCATCCCATCACGTCCTGGGCTGGGCGCCGTGCAAGTCCTGTAGCTGTCTGACTATGGAGTGACAGTGAGTACTTACCAGGTGGCTGGGGCGGGGGGGGGGGGGGGGGAGGAACAAGCACGGACTTTGTAATGTTACAGTCTGACACAAACAGGAGGCAATACTCGTATTTTTGCACAGAAAAAGAAATCGCAGAAGACCCGGAAGCAAGCAGGGGGAAGCGGGCTGCTGGGCTGATCGCTCACCGGAAGCAGGGACCGCGAGGACGGTGAAGGCCCCGTCACTCCGGGGGGCCAGTGTGCCGCCACCACAGCACCACACGTCTGCAGAGACCAGCACCCCTCACTCCACATAACGTCAACCAAACGGGCACACAGGACCCGCGCGGACGGCCGTGTCACATCTGACGAGGCCCGACCACCACGCAGACGTGCACAGTCAACGCCAGGAGACCTTCCAGTAAATTGCAACCTCACATTTCTAATTCTCTTTCGGGGTCTCCCCCAGCGATTTTAGCTAGTTTTGAAGGAAGGGAGTCCCATCTTTCTGTCCACTGTACATGGTCAAAGATCCGTGTCAAACGAACAATGCGGTGATGTCTCGATATACACGCTAACCAGGGGAAGCCTAACTCGGCTTGGCACGTTCCCACGGCAAACTGCTAATTTAAAATTCTACTTATAAGGACATAAAGGCATGTTTATTTAGCAGCTATTGCTACAGAAAGATTATGTGCTCAAGAAAGATAACTCAAGGACACTTTGGGGCAGCTGCTTCCAATGTCTGATGGTAATTCCATCGGACTATTTTAGAACAGACTGGGCAGAGTTTAATCAGGTGCACCTGGCCTCCGGCAGTTTCTCAAACCTCTGTCTTGTCAAGGATTCGATGCAGCAAATCACATTTTAATTTAGGAAATTCTTGTACCATACCAGGAAGGTCGCAACGTACACGTGAGAATCAGATGTAGAAAATTACTTACGGAACAAAGAGTAAGTTGGTTGCTGACTGCGTTGGGGTTCAAATATTCCAGAGCATAATTTTCTGAATAATGACTGTCATTTCTACTCTTGTCAAATTGGCTTTTAATTCCCTGCTTTTGGAATTGAGGTGACATCTCTTTGGAATGAAAAAAACCAAAAAGGCCATAATGTACTAGAAATCCTCTTGAAGATCACATAAAGAGTGAGCGAATCTATACGTTTATTTTCCCAGATACATGTCTACATTTCGTTTTACACAGGGACTACAACCACCTCCAGGGGCTAAGTCCGTTAATTTACAACCATGATGAGCGAGGTGAAGCTGGGCTGTTACTTGGGGGGAATTCTGTGCGCCGAAGAGGAACTCGACCCGCCCAGTGATGCGGTTCTACTTCCGGTGCTGCAGATACTGGAGCAAGCGTGTCTCCAAACTTAAGTGAGCGAGTGCCTGGAAACGTTTCCTGAGGGACTTCTTGTTCATTCCGGTTACCCTACTGTTGTCCTTACGCAGCCTCTGCCCATCTCTGAACCTGCAATTCTTAAGTTGCTCCCCAGCGTCAATAAAGATCCACCAGGCCTGCAACACGACAGGACACCACATCGTCGGTGCCATCAGCCGTTACCTCCTCTCCTGCACACGCCCACGTCCAGGTGTCCCAGGGCTCCGGGTCCCGGGGCTCAAACGGTCACACGAAGTCATGTTGACACAGGAGACAGCCTTTTTAAAAAGTGGGAAGCTGGACAGAAGGACTGAGCACTAGAGTCTGCAGAATGGTAACGAATGAAAAATGTGGCGTGAGCATCAGAGGCAAATGTGCAAGGGGGGGTCCTTAACGCAAACACGTGAGCTCTGAAGTTGCTTTCCAATACGAAGTAGAGACTGAAAACGTGAAAAGACCGAACTCCTAAGTTGTTGCTGTTGTTTGTTAAAAATGATCCCTGGATTCCACCAGAGGTCCAGCACGGCCTGGCCACAGCTCGTGCTGTAATAAAGCACACATGTCCTTTGCTGCCTGAGAAAACGCACAAAAGTGACCAGCACATTCGCTGTTCCCGGAGCAGCCCCTCCCGTGAACTCACACCAGGGTTCACTAGCATCCCCCCCCCTCCCCAACCTCGGGGGACCGAGTGGAAGAACACAATGTAATCACTGGCACCCATGAAAACCGACTCGCCTAGAAAGCACCGCACTCAAACAGAAACACTCGCTCCACCTTGTCTCTCGGCGGAGGTTGAAAGCGAGGGTGTGCACAAACAGGGCGATTACCCGGCTGTGTGCTTAGGGAGCCGCGTCGTGAAGAGACAAGGGCCTTTTCACCACCACGTAACGCGAGGAGCATTAGGGACACACGGCTCGTAATGTCTCACCAGACAAACGTGCAAACGGAAGTCACACGTGCAAACTTGCTCCTTTGGCTCACAGAGAAACCGCCAAGTGCTATTTATTCTTGGTGTGGGTTCTGAAAACACTTCAAACATTACATAATCATTGGAAAATGTGGCTATGTCAACAAATGCAAAACTGCAAGCGTCATTTTCCCTCTCAAATTCATTCTCGTGAGGGGAATGCTAACCTGTCAGAATTTCTGGTCGGGAAAGCATCTCATCTTAAAGATCTTTCTCCACGTGTGGGAAATTAAAAAAAAAAAAAAAAAAAAAATCTTTCTCCACGTGAATTTCAACACTTGAATTTCCAATAAGGAATGAAGAAATTAAATAAAAATGAAAGCAGATGGCATAATCCTTTGCTTGGCTAATCAGATGAACAGGATATCACAAACTGCCAAAGTGGAGATTTGAAAACACCTCACAAATGGAATAATAGGAGAGTCAGTTTTTTTTGTTTTGTTTTGAGAGAGAGCACACACACATGTAGGGGAGGGGCAGAGGGAAAGAGAGCAAGAATCTTAACTCCGTGCTCAGCACGGAGCCCACCACGGGGCTTGATTCCACAACCTGGATTATGACTGAGCCGACTGAGCCACCCAGGTGCCCCTGGGAGAGTCAGTTTTGAAGGTGGATAACCCAAAGGACGGACCAGTCTGGATGAATGTAAGGAATTTAACACGGATCGAGTGAACAGACTTATCCACACCCTGAACAAAATGGGCCCTGGCTCATGTGCTGGGTCAGGAATGCTCTGGGTACAAGCAGGTCTGTGGCTGGTGACGGTTCATCAGCAGGCTGTTGGCCTTCAGGAAAAGAGGAGTTTGGCAGCTGTCGTGTCCTGTGACCGGGACACTGGGAGAGGCGGCGTAGGGATGAGAGGTGGACCAGCCCCCGGTCGAGGTGTAGGGCCGACACGAAACCCCTCACGCCGCTGGGCGCCCTGCTGATCTGACACCCCTTTCCAGGGAGGTAGGGGAGACCAGGCACACGCGAGTCGGGTCGACTGCTTGCCTGATGCAGACACCCACGCGCCGCAAACCACCCCGTCAGAGAACACAACCATGTCGTCAGAGCTCTTGTCTCCTTCTCTCAACCCCGCTCTTACGTTGGGGCTTCCTTCTTCACGTGGGCCTCCTCTGCCTGGGACAAACGCTAGCTTTGTTTGAGGAGAGCTTCCAGCCCATACGCCTGCTTTCTCTGGGTAACAGGGCCATTTTCTTTGCCTTTTACGTGAGTTAGCCCTTGAAATGTAGTTTTTGGGAGACGAACAGGCAGGCTTTTCTGCAATAGAAAGCCTAAGCTGTCACAAAGGGAAAAGAAATCCCCAAGGAGCTACCTTGCCAGTGATGATAGGGAGGGGATTTGGGCTGACTTTTACACAAGGACAAAAGCAGATGTTTAAAGATATCCTTGTTGGATGGAAGAAAGACATTTTTTGAAAAACTGCATAAAAACGAGACCGGAAACACACACACAAATCCTGCAACCGCAGACATTTACGTCCCCCAGAGTTTTCAGACACCCTCCAGCCCGGCCCCTACACTCCTGCTTAGGGCTCCGTGGCTCTCCAGCCACACCGGCTGGGAAATGGGAATGAGAGGCGGGGCAGCATCAGTGCTCACGTGGAAAGTTCTCCAGACACGGAGCGGCCCCACCGCGCAGCCCCACGTGAAGTCCTGGGCAGTGGAGGTGACACCTCGCGTGGTCCGACTGCTCTCTCCTACACGGGGGAACGAAAGGTGTGAGCCCCAGACCAGGCTCTGCAGGGCAGGGCGCTGCGTGTGGCTGTGCAGCCCCGCCAGGGAACCGCCGTGTAGGGGAGCAATGACCTCCTGGGGCGCGCTGCCCTCGTCTGCTTCCACGCTCAGGAACAGAACTCTTCCGAATGCTCCTGTGTCCTCCTGCTTGGCTTCTTCAGAAGCTGAGACCCTCCGTGTTCCCAAAAAGTCAAATGGCTGTTCTTTTCACAAACTTACTTACGATTAACGTCACTTACACAAGGAAAACATTATTATAGAAACAAATACTGTGTGTTTACCAGATTCCTTAGTATTTAGTATACCGCTGACTTAGGGAAAATGAGTTTTTTTCTGTGATAAAATAATGGGTTCTTGAGTCTTCATTTCTTTATTTGGGAAGCTATTCCCAGGGCAATACAGCATTTATTATAGCCCTGAATAGATAATCATCATTTAAGGGAATAGAAAGCTAATTTGGGTGGAATAAGCAATCCTGTGAGGCTCGCATAACATTCTCTTCGTCTGATTCTGCCTTTCAGAGGTTCTAAGACTGCTAAGAAACATGAAATGTTTAACCTGTGGGCATAACTGTTCCTGATATTAAACACAAAGTGTTAGCAGTAAAACATTTCATCTTACTTATAGGAGGCTTACATTTGAACCATATTCTCCGTGATGAATATTTATGCTTTTGTTTAACATCTTCTTACTACTTGTTGGGAAAAAAATGACATAAGTCAGGGTATCTTCTTAAAGAAGAGATCAAAGATTTTTTAGGGGGGCAATGTGTAGATTTCCTTAAAGTTGAAAATGCCTCTAAATGAAGCAGGACATACACAAAGACACTCCCACGCAAAATGGTTTTAAGAGAACATTCTGTAGTCAGTGGTTTAAACTACATGATTGATTTGTTTCAGGTGGTGACAGATCTCTCCTCATTCATGCACAAATTTTTTATTTTTAATTAAGACCACATCCAGCATGCCAACATGCAAAAGCCTTTTTCATGCACTCTAGAAAACGTATGAATTGCCTAAGAACAGAGCTGGCCAAAATACACGATAAACCACGCAAACTTGTTTTCATAGAGCCACATGACTCATTCTGCATAACCGTACGCTAATTTTTACATGGCATTAAGGGAGAAACGACCAGGGCCTTGGAACGCTCTGCAGCGAGCCTGCCAAACACCATCACTCTCCACGTCCTCGACGCAGCAGGTTTGCTGAAGCTTCAGTCTCAAGGGGTGGATATTAGTTTGGAAAGAGTTCCAGCTGTGGAGAATGAGGAAAGGGATGGCCCCCCCTCCCCCACAAGCCACAAAGCAAGTATCTAGTGCGTTATATTTTAGGGTCCCTGGTTGTTGGGTTCAAAAATAAAGAACACAGAAAGCCCTAGCCAGTTAGGAATCCCGTTCACAATTATATTTCAGGAATACCTCTCCCAAAGGCGACATGAGGCTCTAAGTTAAGGCGAGGCATTGAAAAACGGGATTAAAATGTTAACCGCAGCTGAGGAGGCAAAAAGTTCAAGGTGTGCCGGTGTGCGCACGGTTACAGCCCATTCCAAGAACACAAAGCGTTAAGGGCTGCGATCCCAAACTTTTAGTCTGATGTTATGACATCGCCCCCTGCCCCCTACAAGAACTGAATGGACCTGAATTTGATTTCTCAAATGATGAGTCTGTAATTTCTTGAAAACTGCCCACTCCCTTTCTAGGATGTCACATCCCCAAACAATGACAAAAGGCCAAAAACACAAAGGAAAGAGGGTCAGGGCAACTGTTTGCGGAGTTGTTCACGGGTCCAACATTGGAGGTGAGATCCCGATCTCCGACGTGCCTTGGGACAGGGCAGCTCTCTAAGAATCCCGGGGCCTCCTGTGCGGTTACTCGGGGCAGCCGAGCGAGTGCACTGAGAAAGAAGGAAGGAAGGAAGGGAGGCCTGGAGTCTTTCCAGGAGGGAACAAAAGCAGGCAGGGAGACAAAGGCAAGGAAAAGAACGCCTCTGCTATGAGCACCAATTAATGGCACAAACCTGGTCCTTGGCTTTAATTAATGCCCCGTGTGACAGAATGGCACTGCCACAGCCCGGGAGGGAAGCCACAGTAGGAAGTGAGCAGACGCCCCGCGTAGGGGGCAGGGGCGGAGGGCGGCTGGGGGAGCGCTATGTGCTGGCTTTCTTGTTAGCTGGGGAGAGACAAAAGGAAACATTCAGTTTTTAGTTCCACGTCACAATAAGCACACTCCTTGTTCTTAAAGACTCCCTTATTCACATGGGCCACTGGGCCACTTCTTACAATAATCCGTCCACTTTCAGAGATGAGAGACGGTGGTGGGGTCGCGGGGGGGAGGCTTGCCTTAGGACTGCGTCTTTGGACACGAGAATAACTCTCGTCTTTTCAAGCTGCCGGGTCTACGTGTTTCCGTGACAGTGTGAACTGTCCTTAATTTTAACAAGATGTAACAACAGAAAGTTTCTTCAACTACGCATTTGAGAAAACGGACAATGGATGGGAGTGAGACAATTTCTTACAGTAAGTTTTAGAAGTATAAGTAAAACAGGCATCAGTTTGCATATATAAAAAGACTAGAAGAAAATGTGTTCAAACATAATCTGCAGTTGCCTGTGCTATTTCCCCCTCTGCTGCTCCTTCTGTACATTGTCTTCTTTTCGATTTTACAGTTAGCATACAGTTTCAGAGAAACTATGTATTTTGGGGCCATATACTGTGGAGTCTGCATGGTTTTCTGGGAGAACTGTAAAAACTCACCAGGAGCATCTGGGCTGTGGCTCCTCCCCCCACACCCCCAGCCAGTCCTCAGAGACGGGAGAGGAAGTGAGGGGAGCCCCCATGGACTCATTCCGAGGCTCATTTACCCCCACGCTCTCAGGCAGGCTATCCGGGGTTTATGGATTTGCTTGCTCACCACAAGGCTAACTTCGAGCACCTGGAGGAAATTCTTCAGCATAAAAGCCATAAATTTGTGTTCATCCTGAAGTCTAGCTGAAGAAATATGCTTAGAAAGAGCACATACCAGAGAGGGAGCAGAGCCGAAGGGCAGAGGCCTGCTCCTTGTCTACAGAGAAGAAAGGATTCCAGAGCAACGAAAGGCCGTTCTGTCCGAGGGCTCAGAGGAAATTTTTGGGTTTTGAGGAAATTTTCAGTCCATTTTATGAACTTCAAAATTTTAATACTTCAAAATTTCATGTTCCTCCTAAATAAAGCCAGATAATTTTAAGTTTCTTTGCACTTTGGTTGGAAATATACATAAATTCAGTGTGTTCACACTGTTTTTGATTTTTCTCAAAACTGTCACCGTAAGTTCAGAGTGACAAATATATCTTTTATTAGTCAAAAGTGAGAAAACAAAATTATTTAAAAACTGCAGTTTGCTTACAAGGAAAAAATAACCTTTAATGTAGTTTTCGGAGAACACAAACACAGCAGCAGCAAGCAGATGCTGTGTGTGTGTGTGTGTGTGTGTGTGTGTGCGCGCGCGCGCGCACGCACGCGCGTGCGTATGCACAGGTGAGAAGCTGCAGGTGAGTGTGATTAACAAGGAGTTAGTGGAGGTCACACTGGCAGGGTCAGCAAGCACAGGAACGCTGGTGGCCTGACTTCTACAGCAACACACTATTCCCATTGTATTATCATGCATATCCTGTCATAAACTCTGACTCATTTAAAAATACTTAAAGAGCAAAACAGATTTGAGCTAGAATTTAGTTTGCATGGTAACTTGTGTGAAAAGGCCTTCATAGCTGAAACAATACAACGCTGTGCTAAGAGCACTTTGGTGGTTTTCCTTTACTCACAGGAAGCGGAATGTCCTGTGCACGCGCATCTCTGACATGATGCGTACTGTCAGAACAGGTGCATATGACGTGTTTCGGCACAGAAACGTCTTCCCCACATTTAGTCTTTGAAATGTTTTCCTTTAATTTATCAAAACAAAAATTGCATTGGTGAGAATCCACACTCATCAAAAAAGACACAGAAGATGTGAAGCGGGTTCAAGGAGGACGATAAGGCACACTCCTCTGTGTGTGCATCTGTTTAATGTTAAGGAGGATCACTACATTATGCTTTTCCTTAGTCAGGAGAATATGTACAGCACTGGAATAGATTCCATGTGTCCTATAAAAGGATATACTTATTTCAGAATGTGAACAAATTCAATAGTTCCACTATCTTATCAGTGTAACTGGGCTCTCCCACTGAAACCCTCTTAAAAGATAATTTATGGTTCTTGACCTTACCTAAAACCTGAGTTCTTTTCCTAACAATTGCTTAGCAGTGAAGCTCTCCAGGCTCATGGCTGTGTCAGTTATTGGTAATGGCAAGGGCTGCACATAAAACGGGCTTTCGTGAAGATTGTTCCAAGCAAGACTAATTCACGTTTGAAGGAGAATGCTTTCGTGAATATGTCAGAAAGCAGAAAAACAGCCTTTTCCCAAGGTACTCTCCAATAAACGAACTCCCAGATTGCTTGGGGGTCTAAATAAAAGCCTTGCAATCACTTTCTATGATTTGCTGGGCATTTTAAAGTTATTTTGGGATTTATTTCTTGGATATTACTCAAAATCATTTTTCCTTTTCAATCTGACGTACATCTATCTCCACATAATCAATTAAGTAAGTAGAATCAGAATGTATTAAAATACCATTCTGATATAACATGACATTCAGGAACTTGGAACTGGTCTTGGAATTGCTATGAAGTTTGGAGAGAGATGGACAGTCATGTCTCTCAAAAAAAAAATTATTAACTACAGTTTTGCTTTCTCTCATCTATCCTTTACTGTGGAGATTAGATATTTTTTCCCCATGAAAATTCCAGTGGACGTCAATTTCTTTCCGAATTTGTGTTAGCTGTGTGGTTACGGCTTGGATAACATCACCTAGACTTTCCATGATAGTCTGAGGACTGCCAGAACAAAAATATGCCTCGGGGAAATGAAAAATATGATAGCATAACTATCCTCCAGTATTTAAAAGTTAAGTAATGTCTCTTCAGAAGAATTTCTAAAGACCTAAAATAACGCTAGGATTCAAATTCTCTCCACAAAGACAATGCTGTCTTCTTAAAATCCATTACCTCTTGGCAAAACTGCTCATTAAAATATTTTGGTCCAAGCTTTGGAGAGGTGTATGATACATTGAGAAGAGTGCTCTACTGTTATTCCCATTTTACAGACAAAAAAACCCTGACGTTCAGAGACATAAGGTAGTTTTCTCAAGGCCCAGAGCTATTGAATGGCTCAGGCTTCGAATCAGACTTTTGATTTTTTTCTGCCCAGATGTTATTATTTTCAGTGAAGAGATCTCATGGATCATCTACTTTCATCCGCCTGGTGCAGAATTCCTAGTGGACGGTGTCACAAGGGACCTGTCTGACCCAGACACCTCTAGAGAGGAAGGCCATTCTCAAACAATGTAATTAATATAAATATGATAAAAGTTATGGTTCATGACTTAAAAATGTCTTGATAGCTTTGTGAACAAAAAATATACAGAATATTGATAAAAAACTAACGTTTATACCAACAAATTCACTATTCATGCAGCCAACACTTATCTCTAACCAGATAATTTTGCTGTCTTCCTCGCATTTCGTGAACAAACATGTCAACAGAGCCACTTCCCCTGAGTTGCTAAAGGCACATTTTCTGCCTCCTCTTTCCTCTGACCTCTCCTTCTCTGGTGGGTTCCTCCACCTCATCCCTTCTCTCTTGAGCTCATAATAAGCTCTGGAAGTGCCCAGAAGGTCTCACCAGATCCCCCTGGCTGGTCCCTCTTGCGGCCCGCTTCCGAAGCACAGATGTGAGTAACGGATGGTTTGAGAGTGGGGGGCAAACGGCAAGAGTACCAGGCCAGGCTCAAAATCCTGCTAGAAGTCATCCCTGCCTGTGAGCCAGAGACAGCCTAGTGAGAAACTCATTTAATGGCTGTATGGTCCGGACAGATGGTGCAAGTTGCTGCTGGGAAGCCAGCCTCCTCTGGAGCACTGCAGGGTGGCTGTTCTGCGGAGACCCACAGACCTCACTCCCCACCCTCACTCCATTCTTTCGTATCCTGTTGCCTTTTCCTCAACATGGAGCTCATCGACTTCTCAAATGACCTTTGCAGTCATGTTTCCTGGTCTTAACTCTGGTTCTGTGTGCAAAGCCAAAGCCTGGCACACGCACTCCCTTGAAATACACTGGTGGTGGCTGGAGCGTCCCTTCCCCTAACTTTACATTGTCTTATTATATGGCTGCGGTTCTTAAGACAAGGAACCAGAGAATCAAAACACGAATGCAGGACACTGCTGTTTTCTTGAATGGTCTGAACCCCTCCCCCACTCCGCAATTAAACCTGAAACAGACCCGAGGCCAACTCAGATCATAAGAAGGTGTGTGGCACAGATCCCTTTAGGCCGTTTACATGCCGTTTACAAGAAAGAAAGGATAAGCAACAGCAGTTCCTAGATATTAAGAATGCCCCCAGCCGCGCAATCAATCAACACGAGCGCTTCTCGTCCCGTTCCGAGAGCCCCCCTCTCCCAGGTGGGCAGCGGATAGCACAGGCCAGCGTTAAAGCACAACACACTGCCGTCTCGAAGCATGCAGCCATCGCCCCGGCAGCCGCCCGAGAGAACAGAGCCGGGGGAGCTGGCTGGAGGGGCGTGCACGGCAAGCGCGCGTACCTAGGTCGAGGATCCAGTACTTGCAGGTGCCGGGCGGCCCGCCGCTGCCGTAGGCCGAGCTGACGGAGGGCAGCGAGTCCAGCGCGTCCACCGGCTTCATTCCGTTCGGCATGGTGGGTGCCGGGCGGACTCGAGGCTGCAGGCTCAGGGCTCCCGCCCTGCCTATCCCGGCCAGCAGCCGGAGGCACCCACTCTCTCGCAAAGCCAGCAAACGGCTCAGCAGGCACTGGGGGGGGGGGGGGGGGCAGGCGAGGCGGGCCGGGACCCGAGCAGGGGGGGCAGGCTGGCAGGCTGGCGGGCAGGGACCGCGCGGCCCTGGGGGCCCAGCCGTGGCCGGCGGGCGCAGCTCCTCTCCCGTGGCCGGCCGCTCCCTCTGCCTCGCCTCTGAGCGCCGCTTTACAGTTGGGTCTCACATGTGGGAATATCCAGACGCTGCGGATTACATTCTACCACAGTGACTCTAATTGGAGCTCAAGGAAATTCTGAGGGCGCACTGTGAGCCAGATGTTTCTGCTCTCCTCCAGCGGCCAGAGCTGTGATTTCCTCACTCACTGAAATGCCAAGTGACGGACGCCCTCCCCACGCCAGGCTTCCTGACTTGGGCTTTGTGTAGGTTTGGATGGAGGTCTTCTCGGAGACATACAATAAATAGTGCCTCCTGATGTGACTTGATAACCAAAAGACACGCAATTCGGTCTACAGCCAACCGGTTACATCACTGGGCTAAAATGCCACTCCTCGCTTATTAGAAACATAGCTTCCCTCTTCCTTACAGGCAGCAGCCATACAAGTGAAAATAAATACCTTTACTCGTGATTCGTAAAGGCATTTTTAGCAAAGCATCTTAAAAGCTCATTTTTGTCCTTTTCGGAACCGGGATATTTTCTTTAGCCTAAATTCTTACTCTTTATTTGAAAGTTCTCACGGGTTCTCTCCCTTGTCTCCCACAGCACAATGGCTTCGTGGGCGATATTCCACCGTTTAACCACCGTGAAGTCTGACTGTCCGACTCCCGTGTGAGAGTACTCGCGCTCCTGTTCCTCCTTCATCTGAGAGGCAGGCACGGCGCTCTCCAAACTGTGACGGCCCATCTCCTGCTCTGAGGCAGTCACCTGGAATATTCTTTCATACACTCTAAAACTGTAATGTGGCTCTCTGTCACTTAAACATTTTCTGAAGGGGTGTTATTTGTTGAAGCCGACACTTAAAACCAGGCACTACCCTCCTGAGTTATTAGTAATTCTCCTATCTCTGTTTTATCTAACCTAACAGTACAGATGATTCTGTGTTGTTTTAATGCTTTGCTAAGAAAAAATGTGGTCTTTTTAGTTCCCCAGTTGGAAGTTCAACTTGCATTCTCTCTCTGCCACCACCCACACTAGTTGTGAAGTGAGTTCAAAAAATTCTCAAAGTATAAAATGTGAAAACAGCAAGACTTCTAGTTTCTTTCTCAGTTTAATACAATTCACAACTACAAAAAAAGCATAAACCCATCGCACCCGAAGAAAGCTGTCTGGAGTACTTGTAACACCTCCCTAAAACAAACTGCCACGAAGTAGGATTTGCCTCCTGTTCTTCTTAAAAGACCAAAAGCAAAGCCTAAGTTTGTTTTTCCCTATAAACGGTCCCGTGATAGATCCAGATGGCGTACTCAGGCCAGGACCAAGCAAGAGGCGGAAATCTGCACAGAGCACTTTTTATGCAAGTAAACTTTATTACTGAATAAATAATCTTCTCTCTTATTGGCAGAAGAAAAAGAAAAAAAAAAAGGCAGTAAAAATTATGTCCTAAAGGAAATCAAGTTAATTGACATTCTAAGGTTTCATTTACTACAACCTTTATTAAATATTTTACTTTGTCCCTTTCCAAAAATATAGACTGCCAAGCAAGGGCTATTAATTTAAAAAAGTAAAAAAAAAAAAAAAAAAAAAAAAAAAAGAAAGAAGAAAAAAAAAGCTGTCAGGGAAAATGAATGATTATGGGTAATATTATGTTCTCTAGTAAGAGGAAGGGGATGATGCTTAAAAATAAATACTACAATTTTGGCTGAGACATGTGTGAAATTTCCCCAGGAATTGCCTTCTTCAAAATGTCAAGTTCACATGTGTGAGAGAGATGTAACACGGAGGGAAACGGGGAATAAAGGCAGGCAGGCTTCCATCCCCCCTTCCATGTGTGAAAGTGTGAGGTTATTGTAGTGTTTACTAGTAACGTGGCACTTCATAAAGTACGTAAAGATAAATCATATGACGTGAAGGTGCTGCCTGACCCCCACCCGGAAGGAGTGATGATCTAACTCTCTGGATCCACAGACATGGAACCAACTGAAATGCCGACATCAGTGAAGAGTGCCGAGGCAGAGTGGGGAGAGAACCCCGACCGTGGGGCAAAAGCTTCCTGGAAGTAGGTTTTGAACTCCAAGGCCAATTCCTGCCTTGGTGGTGTGACCGGGATTTGTGGTACGAGTCTGAACCAAGTTCACGTGAGAAAGACCCAGGGTGGCCCCGGCAGCCTGCGGGCAGAAACGCTTGGTGGGCACGGCGGCCAGGTGTGGGGAAGGGACGGCGGGGAGGACAGAGGCTGGGGACCTCACTTTCTTGGGGCAGCTGGGAAAGAAGGGAGGTTGGGCCGCAACCGGCAGGGAAATCGGAAGCGACCGAGAAGTCGGACAATGTGCAGGATGGGGTCAAAGCTCTGGGCACAGGAGGAGCCTGCCTGCTGTGTGAGGATTCTATCACGTGGGGAAAGAAAGGATGGGGAGCTCAGTCTCGAACAGACGGAGACGCCCTTTGCGAACAAGGAAGGCATGTAAACTGACTAAACGTGGTGGGTTAAAGACAAACATTTTAGGCATTTGGTATTTTTGATAGGTTATGGATATTTCTATGATAGCTAAACACAGAATTAAAAGTGTCACAAAAGAGAAGTTCCACTGCCGAAGACAGCACCTTCCAAAACGTTACCCGAGGTTGGTCTGTGAGGATCCAAGGCCAGGGGTGCAGGGAAAGTAAGCGGGAGAGACCTGTGTGTCAGAAGGTTGAGCGCTGACTCTTGGGGCCATGGTTATGTTTCAAATCCCCCAAAACAAATCATTAAGATCAACTAGGTCTGGGGTGCCTGCAAATGTGTCCTCAAAATGTAAGGTAAACACAGTCACAAAGGATCTAGCCATATTACAAAGGAAAACATAGCCACACTAAAGGAAAGTGCTTACCTAAGTAACTTTGAAAAACAGTATTTTGATTCCAAACTGTAAAGCCAAAGACAAAAGACTTGTACGTTTTTGTCTTACAGAGGTGTGGGTCAGCAGTGAGAACAGGTGGAGTTCAATCTTCTAAAGTCAAGTCATTTTAGGTAAAGAAAATATTCACTTTCCAAGGAGGAAAATCACAGCCTTTTCTCGTAGGATTCAAAGTATATATGTATTAAACAAATTTTTTAAATGTTTATTTATTGTTTGTGAGAGAGTGTGAGCGGGGGAGGGGCAGAGAGCGAGGGAGACACAGAATCCGAAGCAGGGTCCAGGCTCCAAGCTGTCAGCACAGAGCCCGACGCGGGGCTCAAACCGACGAACTGCAAGATCATGAGCCGAAGTCGGACACTTAACCAACTGAGTCACCCAGATGCCCATCGTATATTCTGAATGATGAGATGCAGGTGTCTATCAGAAAGGAAGGTTTCAAGTAAGGAGAGGTGAAGGACTAGAATGAGCCCTGTGCTGCCGAACAGGAGTTGGAGGTCTCAGTATGACATCAAGTCCTGTTTCTTTCTATGCGTGCTTACATGGAGAGACAGAGAGTATATGAACGTAGACACGTGTGTGCATCTGGGTAGGTACACATACATGTCCACTGAGAAGACCTTAGTGCTTCATAGCGTTCTCCAAGAAAAAGAATCAGGACTTCTCAGAGAAACAGTTGATCTAGGGTTGCAGCAAGGAAAACACAAGAGGAGCCGGAAAACCTCGTAGTGTCAGAAAGCAAGGAAGCAAGCAAAAAACGATGGGGCGTGTCCAAAGCACACAAAGGCCCACTTGAAGGAGCTCCTAATGGCCGAAGCTCGAACAATCTGAGTAACAAATAAATAAGGACAATATTGGATTATGACTCATGGAATGAAATAAATGCCCATGACTCCACACTGATGCAATTAACTGAATAAATAAGCAAATGAGGCAGAGGGACAGCCCTTCCTTTCAGAATTCTAATTAATAAATTTAAAAGATATGAGGGAGACAGGGAATCACCAGTAGACAAGCAGCACAATAACGATGGTTCTGGGTGAGAACCACTGATGAATGCTAAAACGAGTGGGTAAAGGCAGGATGAGAAACAGTATTTGCATAGTTTCAAAATAACTCCCACAAGGTACTATTTACAAAGAGAAGAACAGTAACTTTACAGCAAAGCAATACTGCAGTCACCACTCTAACCAGGCGACCAAGGTCACCACCATCAGCAGGGACACACGTCAGGATCCTCCCGAGCCCCTGGGTAACGCACGGAGATGCACAGTGTCATTTTTGTGGTATTCTTGCCACAAGTGCATGCACCACATTCAGTCATGAGAAGACATCTCATCAACAAACCCAATCTGAGGGACCGCTTACAAAACAGAGAACTGGTAAGACTTCAAAGGCGTCAAGGTCACGAAAGATTAAAAAAAAAAAAAAAAAGGCAGAGGAACTAGCAGATTGGAAACGAAATTCGACGTGTCTTGGATTGGACCCTGGGGCAGGCAAAAAGACCTCAAGGCAAAACCTGAAACAAGAGCTGGGGCCAATTAACAACTGCATCAAGGCTCCTGGTCACCGAACCAGGGTCATGTGCCGTGTGCCAAGGGGGGTGGGGTGCACTAGGCAAAGGGTGTGCAGGGATTCCTTGTGCTATTTCTGCAGCTTTTCTGGAAGTCTAAAATGACTTCAAAATAAAACATTTTAAAAAACAAATTCAGCGTTCTGGTTGCATAAATACAAAAAGCTAAAGAAATTGAGAGTGTGGGACAAGTTACTAGAGCAAAATAGGCAGATTCAGAGGAGAATTTCTGTGGGAAAAGAAACATATTAGACAAATTCATGGCCTGTGAAAACAGGTATCTATGGTTTACTGAAGAAATACACTGTAGGAATATAAAATCACTATCCGCCGGCATATTTGTAGGGCAAAACTTCAACAATTTCATTCTCATGATTTAAGTTGGTTTGAAAGAAACTGTTTTGGTCAAAACACTCCCCAAAAATCAGTTTTAATGTAACTGTCTCCTGCGATGACCATTCCTCAAATATTTAAAATCAGAACTTCAATGTTCAAGGGACTATTAGTAATCTATCCAAAAAAATATGAAGGTCATTTTTGCAAAAGGAGGTCTTAAGAAACAAACAAAAAAAAGGGGGGGGGGGAGGTCATATACTAACGGTGCTTTTATTTTCATTTTTTTTTTAAAGCTTATTTATTTTTGAGAGACAGAGGGCAGGAGTGGGGGGAGAGAAAATCCCAAGCAGGCTCCATGCTGTCAGTGCAGAGTCTGACGAGGGGCTTGATCTCACAAACAGTGAGATCCTGACCACAGTGGGAATCAAGAGTCGGATGCTTAGCCTACTGAGTCACCCAGGCACCCCACAAATGGTGCCTTTTTTAAAAATGTTTATTTATTTTTGAGACAGAGAGAGACAGAGCATGAACAGGGGAGTGTCAGAGAGAAAGGGAGACACAGAATCCGAAGCAGGCTCCAAGCTCTGAGCTGTCAGGAGAGAGCCCAACGCGGGGCTTGAACTCAGGGACCGTGAGATCGTGACCTGAGCTGAAGTCGGACGCTTAACCGACTGAGCCACCCAGGCGCCCCCACAAATGGTGCTTTTAAAATCAGAACTAAAAACATACGTAAAAAGAAAGCTATTTCTGGGGCGCCTCAGTGGCTCAGTCAGTTAAGTGACCGACTCTGGCTCAGGTCATGATCTTGCGGTTCATGAGTTCGAGACCCACGTCAGGCTGTGTGCTGGCCGCTCAGAGTCTGGAGCCTGCCTCAGGCTCTGTGTCTCCCTCTCTCTCTGCCCCTCCCCTGCTCATACTCTTGTCTCTCTCTCAAAAATAAACAAACATTAAAAAAAATTTTAGAAGAGAAGCTTTTGTAAAACTAGAATTCAGATGAGCCACAGGGTCTAAAGTCTTTCTATTCTGAAGAGGAAACATACATTAATAATTAGGCAGCTAAAATACGACGAAAAGGTCCCCCAAAACCTTAAAGGCAAAAGATGGAATATGCAGCGCATTATCGACTACATTTTGATATTGAAACCCTAATGACCTAACTCTGAGGAATAGTATCTATAATTTCCTCTCAAAATTACTAGTGTCTTCCTGAGACTTGAACGCCCTTCATAACCCTGCTGAGTTTTTGGTAGCCTCTCTTCAAGCTAGCTCCGAACCCCAATTACAGGAGCCACACGGGTCCCACAGTCACGGACACGGGGATCTTGGGGCCCACGCTTCCTAGGACAGCGATTCCGGCCCGCTCCCCGTCCTCAGCGTCTCCCCTCTGCGCAGCATGTCCGCGGCGCTGGCCTCCAAACAGCTGCGGCACCCGGGTCGGGCTTCTCAGGTTCCACGCACAAAGATACTCCTGTTTAGAGGGTGTTTTGTCCAGTTTCTTAGCCCACAGATAACACCGCCCGCTCTGGAGGGAGCGGGTGGGATGACTAAGTCCTGCTTCTTAGGGCTCCATTCAGCACATTATTTCCTGCTGCTTTCGAGCACAGTTGCCAATCCACAAAAGCACCTTTATTGAGGCATTCAAACGCTACCTCTGGGTGCCAAAAATTCGATAGGCTCCTTTTCATTGCTTTCCTTACTATCTTTTCACAAACGATGTGAGTTTTTCTCTTACTGTAACAAAACACACATTCAAGTACTCCTTTTTTACGTTTCACTTCAACTCACTGTGTGACATTCTCTGTTTGCATCAGCACTGTGGGTTATTTGCAGAATGGCAACATGAGATGGGAAACCTCACAAACGTGTTCCCTAAAAAACAACAGAAACAACAGTGCTCAAAAAATTAGAGCAATGTCACCAACCCCTTGTGGCCAATACATGCTCTGATGTCCCAGTTCTGCTAAACTCGAGTAGGGTACAGACCACAAAACCACCGAGGGAAGGAGAATGGGAAGACCCGACAGGAAGCCTACTTCCCCAGAGTTTGCAAGAAAAACCAAGTAGCAGGTTTTGATTGTTTTCGGGGGGCTGGTGGGGAGAAAATTCTTCCTTTAGCGAACGGTGGTTCCATTCATTTATCACAAGACGCTCACTGCGGATACAGCCCGGTGCTCCTCTAGGGGAGGGGGAAGATGAGAGAAGTGTCTCAAAGGAAAGAAAAGAAGGGTGGGTTCCCAGGAAGAGGACCTCTTTGGGTGATGGAAGGCAACTGGAATTATCATCATTTAAATGAGGAAGTCAAAACGGAACCTTCTCAGACAAAGGGATTGCCGGGTTGGGGCGGGGGGGGGGGGGGGGGGGGTGGCGTACCTATGGCTCCAGGAAGGCACGGTCTTGGGGACAGCGGACTTTGGAGACCAGCTTCGGAGACCAGCTTCTGGAATCCGCTCTTCCGCCAATGATGGCTGGTCTCGGGCACCTGAGTTTGTCTCTAGAAGCTACACCTTCTTCCCTGGACCAAAGGCTCCTTCCGGCTTGTGTGGAGAGCAGGATGCACAGTGGTCAAGAACTTGTGGCCAAGGTAATTCCTCTATGCCTCCACTTTCTCGTCATCAAATGGGATGACAATGGGGGCACTGGGGTACATCTTGAGGACTAAATGTAGAGAAGAGCAGCACAGTGCCTGGCACACCGTAAGCCCTCAACACATCCCCTCCGCTACAGGGCTCCAACAGTACCCTTTGCTATGGGCTGACTGGCCCCCCCGCCCCCAAATCCGTATGTTGAAGTCCTAACCCACAGTTCCTAGGAATGTAACCACAGGTGGAGACTGGGCCTTTAAAGAGGTGACTGGGTTAAAATGAAGCTGTTAGGGTGGGTCCTAATCTGACTGGAGTCCTTATAAGAACAGAACTTTAAACACACACAGAGGCACCAGGGACGCACACAAAGGAGGACCATGTGAGGACACGGCAAGAAGATGGCCGTCTGCAAGCCAGTGAAGGAGGCCTTAAGGAAACCGACCCTGCTGGTGCTGTCGCCTTGCAATTGCAGCTTCCAGAACTATGAAAAAATAAATTGCTGTTGTTGAAGCCATGCAGTCTGTGGTATTTTGGTAACCAGAGCTGACTAATACACCCCTCCTCCCTTGTCTGGTAACAATCTGCTCCATAACCCAGGGCTGGAATCGTCTGATTATTCCTGAGACAGGAGGAAACTGATCTCTAAGAACAGCACATCAGTATTCCTTCCTTCTAGTAGATTCAAAGCTCTACAGACTCAGGAAAAGGGGTGGGAAAGGGAAAGATGCAAGGGGACGCACAGGGCTACATTACCATTAAAAATAATACAGAATTCCAGAGCTGCCTTGCAAATCAGCCAAGGCAAATGAGCCTGTTTAAAGCCCTCTTAAATCTTTGAAAGGGTCTCTCAAATAATAAATACGTTGGGTCCCCTCCTGTCCTGAGCGTGACTAGAAAAGCTGTGGGAAAATGATGACCCCCTGGAATTGTCAGCCTTATGGAATTACCAAGCTGTCTAAAGCAATCCTGTCCCTGCCGGTCAGACTACACTAAAACGCTCTCAACGGCTCAGACACTAAAGCAACTTGGAAGATTCCAGGGTTGCCCTGCTCTGGTCCACACAGAACACCAGGAAGGGTCCTTCTTCCAGACGGGAAGGATCCTTCTTCCAGACAGGAAGGATCCTTCTTCCAGACAGAGCTGGCTGTGGGGGCGACAGTTGAAAGGTCAGCCTCCTTAACTGACTGACCTCCAGCCCTGCACAGCCCAGTTCTGTCCCCTCCAAAACCCTCCTGTAGTGTCAATAAAGAAGGAAGCAACTTTTAGGTTGGGGAGGTATTTAAAAACAGTATTTTTCAAAATTCATTGTGAAAGGTTAATGATAAACTGAATCCTTCAGAAAGTGCAGAGAACATACGGAGACTTTAAAGCCCCTTATAAAACCCAGAGACAGCGCCATTTCAGGAATGTGTTTCTCAGAGGTGACAGTGTGATTTGGACTCCTGAGTGGCTCTGCACAAATGGGAGGCAAAACAGAGGCACTACAAACAGCTGTTGATTCTCTGGAAGCTTCTACCACCACTTAACACTTAGTGGCCAACTCCTAATTGGCACCCTTTCAACTCAATCTGGAATAAAAGCAGATACTGGTGAAATATTACTTATAGTAATATCCCATAGTGTGCTCCTGCGTGGAGTCCTGTGGAATATGGCCATCAAAATCTCACCTCGCTCGAGTCACACAGAAACTTGTGATTTAATTTATATGAATGACTTTAAAGAGAGACCTTATTCAAAGGCCCCCCCCCCCACCCTCTTAAGTGGGTAAAATGAAATGAGAGAACTCAAGGGGTTTGGTACAGATCACATTTTCATGACTCCTATTGAAATTAAAAAATATATAAAACAAAATGTCGTTATATAGCACCTCTATGATGTAGTTATTTTTCTGATGTAGTTAATTTATGATTCAGGTGATTCTTCTTCAAAAGTCTGCTTCCATGAGTGCATTTACCCTTCAACCCGTGCACTGGACTTTGAGAATTCCACCTCACAGTAAACCTGTGCAGGGAGTGGGGTGATGCTCCGCTAGTGTGCCTGTGACAGCAGGGGACTGCCAACCGCATGGCATGGCCCATGTGCACCCCCGAGGGACGCACCAGGTCCAACACACCCGTCAGAAGGAACGAAGTTATGCCGTTTCTAAAAGACATGGCCGACTGAAAAAGGCCAAAATATGCTACCTTTCCCGTAAGAAAACGGAGGCAAGAATACGTGAATGTTTGTACTTGCTACACAAAATACCAGAAGGAGGAGGAAGAAATGAATAAAATGGTCATCCTTACTCCTTACACAGCCGACGGGACTGGGAGTAAGACTTCTCAGTTTACACCTTTTCGCGATTTAATTTTTGGTGCGAAATGCAAAACGTCTACAAGTAAGGTTTAAAATCTGGCTTTTTCTTCTATTGTTTAGAATGGAAGTTCTGAACGTGGGGTTGCTGGAATTGCATGCAAGTTGTACAGCCACGTTCATTTTCCTGGGAACAGGCACCAGAGCTCTCCTCACGCACTTGTGCTTCCGAACCTGTCAGGGCCCACTTCCCCAGAATCAGCTGGAATTCCTGAAGGTATTTTCCCTTCTCCTTGCAGGGGCAGCTCGACTTTAAGGATTTACGGTCAAATCTACCAAAATTCTCACCATTCATGGGAAAGTTAGTGCTGGGAACATAATTACAAAGTCATCTCATGCTTCTCTGAACAGAAGGAACAGAGAGGCAAAAGCCAAAATACACTTGGGTTTGGCTGGCACACACTTCCTAGGTGCTATTTTATCAGGTGTTCTCAGAGCCAGGAGCTACTAAATAAATCGTGGAGACAAGCGCAAAGTTAGTCTGACCGAAATACTGTTGTTTCCCACTGTGGACAGCATCTATTCGCGTTCAAAACACTAATGAAAACCAGCACACTGTACTCTTACACAATTTCTTACCAAACACATCATCTCTGTAATTTCCCCCAGCTCCTGCAGACCCTAATGAGAGTGAATACATTTAAAAGAGAAATCCCAGTTTGTCTAATAAATTGCAATGTTTGAAATGCACAAATGTCAGGAGGCAGCTGGAAAACTGCGGTCCAGAGAGAAGCGGGAAGCAGATGGCTGCCTTGTACCTGCAGCCACATCCCCCAGCCTGTGCATCATGCTGAGGAGAGCGGCCTCCGATGGTCCCTGGTGATCCCTTCTCCCCTGATTAGGTTTCTTTCCCTAAACACTGTGCCGTGGCCATTTAAAGCAAGTGTGGGAAGACGGTTTTCTCATTGTTTATGACTGTGCTATGTATATAATTTTGTGATCATCTTAATATGGACACTGTCAATACCTGCTCATGGTTTTTTCCTGTTTTAATAAACACTTTAATGTAAAGTTGGAACATGAAAATACCTCCAACATGAAGCATTCAGAGAGTAATGGCCCACTTGTGAGGCTCCATAATTACATGCTGCACAGAACACGGTCCTTAATCACAGGTCTTGGACGGATCACCCCGTTGTGGCTGCAGGGGGCTCAGAAGAGGGACCACTCTTTGTTCTTGGTGTGGTTCCTCTTCCCACAGGGATTTACATTAGCAGCTGTTCTGACTAAAATCTGCTCTTTTCCAAGCTAATTTTTTTGAAAAAGTATATATGCCTTCCATTACGTATTTTTTTAAAGAGTATGTGGGCAGATATAGGTTTGAAATGCATACGCCTGGGGTGTGTTTTCTGATTAACAGTGGCAATCTGGCATTAAGTAGATGTCTAAATACACCAAAACCACAATAGAGTCCACCACATTTTTTAACAGCACTAATGCCTTTTCGAGGTCCTCTGGTTTTTGAAAACTTACGAGGTCATTTAAAAGTCACTAGGCAGTTATAAGAGGTAGGCGGCTGATTCCCCTTTGGGGCCGAGTGTTTCACGATTTGGGAAACTCGTGTGTGAGTTGAACACAATCAAGCCGACTCATCCCCAGTATCCTGGGGGAGATGCAAGAGGCCTCCCTCCTCGGGCAGGGGAGCTCTGTTCTTGGTCACAGAGATTTCCAGAGAAGCACCTCAGTCTCGCAGAGCTGCCGTTTCTCTGGGCGGTGGTCGGGGTGGGGCTCAGGGCGGGGATGGAGAGCGCGGGACGAAGCCATGGCTCCTGTGAGCACAGGACACGATGTCCGTCTGTCAGCTGCCCCGTACTAGGCTGATGCAGTGCTGGGAGCCCGGAAAGCGGTTTGGACAGGGGTGAGGAATCTTAGTGTCTGCTTGTATTCTGAGGAGGGAAACAGCCTCCACATACCCTCGGAGCTCAGGGCCAGCAGACGACAGGCACAGGCTGGGAGTGCGGGCGGGAGAGGGCAGGGAGTCCCTGGGAGAGGACACGCCTGGTAGCTTTCCGAGTCCTTCCCTTCCACTACCTGCAAACCTCTAGGAAGGTCCTGTCACCTGGTCTCATTTCCATAAAAGGGGACCAAGGGACATGAGAGCTGAGACGATGGAAGAGACTTGGCCTCCTCCCAAAGCTGGGGAGGGGGGGGTGGTGGTGGGGCGGCCACAGACAGACAAAGCCAACAGCTCACAGGGCCCAGATGCTGAGGCAGGGAGGCTGAAGACAGGGCCCAGGGGAGGGGATGGCCCCGGAGGGGGGACAGGGGGCTCACGTGCACTGCATTTCGGGCCTCAAGGGAAACACGTATTAATTTTACATATAGCGGTTGTGGTCAGGGGTTCCCCGAGAATCAGACATGGAGCTCTGACCTCCAGGCATGCCCATGTCTCTCGACCTTGAGGAATGGCCCCATGGTCACAGGAAACATATCCATGCAAAGTGTGAATCTTTAACGTAAAGGACATAAAACAGAATGGAACTGGATGCTCATCCCCCATGCAGACCCCTGCTGAGACAGCAGCCCAGCAGAACCCGCCCCCTTTCTGGGCCTCAGCGCAAAGCTCCCCTGGGTGCCCCACGATCCGGCCCCTTCTCTCCGTTCTCACTCACTCTCAGTGCCAAGAAGAGGTTCTCTGCCTCCCTCATCAGTCTTGTTGTTTACAACCTATGTTGTCCATACCTCCTCAATCACATTTGTAAGTCTGGCACCATGTCTGTGCCCAATGCTCGTACTGAAATCTGTTTTAAAGCATTTTCATTGATTTTCTACGTGTTTTCTCGTGGGTCTTGGGTCCAAGTTCATCTCCTTGGGACCTTCTCAGGTTAGCCTTTGTGCTGTAACACTTGTTAACTGCATCAAGATTTATTCTGTTCTCCCCTCACCTCCACAGACTCACTGGATAAATTTATTTTTTTCCTTTAAGATTTTTCATTTACTTGGTAAGAAGAGGCAGAGAATGTCAGGAAGGGGCGAGGGATTAAGACAAACCCCTCCTGTTACCTGACATACCACACTAGGGGAGAGAGGGCAGGTGCACACGTGGGGGGTGTGTGTGTGTGCACGCGCACACACGTGTGCGAGGCGCAAGGCCCTGTAGGACACATTAGGAGGCTGGGAGCGACAGCAAGTCACTGAAGAAACTTGAGGAGTGCAGCATGAGGGGGTGTGCGTTTCGCTGCAGTAAGACAGGCGTGAGCACTGGCAACGGGAGGTCTGCGGGCCAGCATCAGTGGTGGCACTGAGGAAGGGACGGTGTGCCTGAAACCCATGACTCAGGTCAAGGTAACCACGTGTGGTGGCAAGCTCAGGAAACTTGAAACATTATCACAGGACTCCGTAGCTCCACTTCTGGGTACACTCCCCAAAGCACTGAAAGCAAGGACTTGAGAGATCTGAACGCTCCTGGTCACCGGCATCACTCACGATGACCGGAAGCTGGAAGTAGCCCCAGGGTCCACCAGCGGGTAGGGGGAGAAACAGATGTGGTCTCCACACACAATGCAACACTATTCAGCCTCAGAGCAGAGGGGCATTCTGACACACACAACAATAGAGGTGAACTTGAGGGTGAAATAAGCCAGGGACAAAAGGAGAAATACTGTCATAGACAGTAGACATAGACACAGGAAGCAGAACCGGGTGGCCCGGGGCCGGGGCCGGGGAATGGGAGGATGGAGAGAGCCGTGGATGGGCTGTGGTAATGGGACACGGCAATGGGAATGAACTCAATGCCCCTGAAGCGAACACTTCAAAAGGGTTACGACGGTAACTTTTACGTTATGTGTATTGTACCACGTAGAAAAATAATGTGCGTCACCACCAGCTCTGGGTTCTGGCACCTGTCACGTGCCCCCCGCATGGCTGGGTGACAGCTGGGTTACCCCCTGAACGTACAGTGAAACTCTCAAGCACGATCGTTTGGGTTGTGAAGAAACAGAAAAGCCGAACCACTCCGTCTAGAGCAGCATAAAAACGGGGATGTTTTCAACTGGCCTCATTAGAAAAAACGAACATTTCTGATATTCCTGTTTACTTTCTGTGATCGAGACTAAGTAAACGAACGTAGAAAAGTGACAAGTTTTACAAGTTTGGGCAGAAGGAAAGAAAATCCCTTGGATTTATGAAGAGATTAAAGATGATTACACGGCACCTATTTCGGCAGTAAATCCATACGCGTTACCCAGGGGAGCGTGGGAGGCCGGTGCCCGCCAGGCCGGGCGCCACATCAGACTCGCTGGGCGCGGTGTCCGCGTCCAGGCCCTGAGCCCAGAGATTCTGATGGAACGGTTACAGTATAAACCGCCAACACAAACCAGACTGGATGAGCACGAGGCGTTGCTGAGTCCTTATTCTGCCTCAGCGTGTGGGGTATCTGCTGAGCCAGTGTCACCGACGCTGTGAAGAAGGCAGACTGGCCACCGGAGCAAAACAGGATTGACACTCGGTCACCAATGCCACCGGTCTACCAAGTGCGCTCTGCCAGCAACCTGCCTGTGCGGGACTCCCCCACAAAATGGAAAGCATTTCTCAACCGAAGAACGTTCACCCTGGAACGTTCGCACCCTGTTTCAGATGCGAAACTATCTCCTTGGAAAACAAATTGAACGATTACGTTTCTTGTTCACTTAAAATAAGTTATATGTGTGTGTGTGTGTGTTCGTGTATACACATACATATTTTATATTTTTGAGAGAGCACAAGTGGGGGAGGGGCAGAGAGAGGGAGACAGAGGATCCGAAGCAGGCTCTGCGCTGACAGCAGTGAGCTCGATGTGGGGCTCAAACTCATGAATCATGAGATCACGACCTGAGCCGAAGTCGGACACTCAACTGACTGAGCCACCCAGGCGCCCCCAAGATAAGTTACATTTCTGATGTCTCCCTACATCGCTCAAGTTTACAGAAAATAAAAGCACTTCCGGTCCTCGCGGTGCTTGAAAACCGCTGAGTGAGCACAGGCAGTGCTCACAGTGAGTCCTGGGCCCTCCTTAGATGAGGTGTCTATACTCACATTCACACTGCAGCGTTTAAAGTATCATTCGCAAGCAAATAAACAGACATTTGACCTTAACAGGCATGACTTTTACATCTGAAATGTTCGGAAATCTAAGTTGTTTGGACTAGGGAGTTATTAGATAAATTATTGAAGCAGTAAAGCTGAGATAATTTTGGAATCAGAAATTAGTAAATGTGCCTCCTGCCTGGAAGGTCAGAGCAGTGAATGATGGAAGGCGCTTAAGAAACTATCTGGCGACTAGAGACAGACACTTGACGACAGCTCCCTAACTTTCAGGAGTCTGGAAGAACGTGGAAGGCGAGACAACCTGCTTTCTTGTCAGGAGGAGACATGCCAGTGACAAGCAGCGAGTTCTCAGAGAGCAGGGGCCACACGTAAGTCCTCACTGCAGCATTCTTCAAGCCCAGCCCGGGGCCCAACAGTAGATGTCGGGTAGCAGACGTATGTGTGCAAAAGGGCGAAGGGCCGAGCACACCCCAACATGCAAGCGATCACGGTGGCACACCCACCTTCCCACGTAAGAGCAAGAAGGGTTGTGGGCTGAGCGGAAGCAAATCAAGATCTCCCGTTTCCCCAGGTGGCAGTGGCTTCTTGTCCCGCAAGTCTCTGTGTCTTTTATTTGGACTTCGTTCCCAGATCCTCATCTATTTGAGGAAGGCCCCTTCTCCCAGGTGGAGACCCCGGTCACTATGGCCAGATTTCCTGGACTTGAACAGGGACAGGATGCTCCGGCAGAGGCCTGTCACAGAGCCCAGAGGAAGATTTACCTTCCCTGAATCTAATCTATTGCCTGTTGCCCCAATCCTAACATAGCAAGTGAGCAATCTTAAGAGTGTCCTTGCATTATAGGAAAAATACAAATGCAGGAAAAATGTTAAAAATGGGTAAGGTTTCTGAGCTCCCATCTACTGGACGAGCTGTTAGTTCACAACGGGTTTTACAGAATGAAGCAACATCTTCTTGTTCAACAAAGAGCGTGACAGGGTTTCTGAGGGGCAAGGAGGAACTTCTCAGGGGCTAGAGTGTCACAGAATAGGGGAGACAAAAGCCCCAGCCAACAAACTGGTACTTGATTCTAAAAACCAGCAAAAACCCAACCTCTGTAACAACTCTTCAGGACAAAGTCAAGTGCGATAAATACACAGTTCTTTCTTCTTGGCTAGCCTGCAATTGTGAACACTGGGAAGCAAAGAACACACCACGGGAAAGGCACATATAAAAAGAAATCTTTCAGAACGAGTTTTATTTATAGCTGGAGTTCACCAGGGCTCCTCTGTATAATCAACTCAAGGGGAAAAGTTGTACTTTATTTTCAAGTCAAACTCAGGGACTTAAATATATGATGTAACTTTGGAAACCCCGTGGCAACGGGCTAACCCAGCACAGACCCCCCCCCCCCCCCCGCCACTGGCACTCGAGTGCCACACGAGGGGGAGTCCAGCGCTGGTCTAAACTCATGGGCAGCTTTGCCAGGAACGAGAGCGGACACCTTGGCCTTTGGCCAAAATCTGAAAATTCTCCTTCTGTTTGGATCCCTGAAGGAATGATAGCTCAATTCTTCTAGTTTCTTACTGGGGTGACAATCAGGTCACTGTTAGGCCCTGAGGGATCCGGAACACGGTTGTGCCTACAATTAACAAGGTGAGCTAATCAATCAGTAGCTGTGTCCTGTGCAGTCTCACTGAGCTCAACGCAATGAGTGAAATGTACCTCTGCAGCCAGAAGATGGTCCTCAAGACATGTCATGAAAAATGCAAAGCGGGCACAGATAACAAATGGAGGGAGTGACCAGAATATTCCAAAATTAATAGAAAAAGAACTAGAATATGGCAGAGTATACGGTTGTTCTCTCAGGAAGAGAAAACAAATTGCATATCCCCAGATCTGCAAGAATCTGCCATTTATTTGCCAGTACTTCAGAGAAATGAAGACTGATGTAATATGGTTCAAAGCAGATGAACTCTACACATTCTACACTTTTCTAGAAGCTATAAATGACCAGTGTTTCTCAAAAGGGCTTGAAGTCTCAAGTGAGCTTTTCACTGAGATGAAACCAGCACTGTCCAAAAGAAACATAGCGCAAGCTGCACACACAATGTATAAAAATTTTTAGTAGCTACGATTTTAAAAAGTAAAAGGAAATAGGAAATTAAATTAACCATAATAAAACTTTATTCAACTCACTCTATAAAATATATTACCATTTCAACCTATAACGACTATAAAGTAATTACACTTTTTTTTTTTTTTTCATATGAGGTCTTGAAATCGAGCATGTATTTTGTACCTGCAGGACAGCTCAGTTCAGACTGGCCACACCTGAAGTGCTCAGTAGCTCCAAACCTGGACATTTGGGACAAACATGCTCGCATACTGTCACTAGGAGCCCATTACTGACCCATCCAGACACACATGGAGAAACAGTCTTGCCACGGTTACCTTTAAATGGAGGAATCACCAAGGAATGCCAAACGCTGCTTGGTTCAAATGCCCTGTCATTTCAGAGGAAAAGTACATCTTTCAAAAGCCCCTCCTGCCACAGACACAGCACAGCCACGGCCCTGCCCACCCGCACCCTCTCCTTGCAGCCCAGCTCCGTTCCCACTCTGCATGGCGAGCCTGGGCAGTCTGGGATGTTCGGAGATACTTCACAAGGTAGAAAGGAGGCCTGGCTACACTCAGGGCCTGCATGCTTGCTTTTCTGGGATTTCACGGTAACAAAACAAAGAAAGCACAATGTGAAAACCTGATTAAGGAGACGCTGAATATGGTCCCACCTTCCCTACCTGCTTTCATCACCTGGAGAGGAACCGCACCTTCCGTGTTCTCAATTTATGAACGACACTGGCCCCAGAAGAAGAGCCCTCTCTCTCTGTCTCTCTCCAAACTGATACCATTTTGGCCTGAGTAACAGGTGAAATCCTCACATCCACTCCAGCTCTTGATGGATTAGAAAAGCCCAGAGACACAGTGATAATGGAGGGAAGCACGAGTGACAAGGAGAGACCATACCCCTCACCGGGCTGCAAAGAAGCAGGGGCAGAAGCTGGGCACGAGCCAGCCGTGCCTCACGATCCCTACCTTTGTGGTTGAAGATGCCCTCCATCTCCATGCTGCTTCTAGAGTGGGCGATGCACAGAGAGCCGCAGGGGACCAGGCCTTCCGCGGCGGGGGACCGGTCGGTGGTCCGCACCAGACACCAGTCAGGCTTGTCGTGGGGCCGCTCCAACACTTCCACGGTCTGGCCACGGCGGATGGTCAGCTCCGTGCTGTTGCAGGCGGTGAAGTCGTGGATGACCACCGTCAGCTCGCAGCCGCCAGAGAGCTGGGGAGGGAGAGGGACACGTCAGTGAGCTCCCATCACCGCAGCCCCTGTGGGCGAGGCTGAGCTGGGCCAGCAAGAGCCGGGGCTGGGGCAGTGACTGGCCCCCACCTGAGTGGGGGCTCTCCGGTTGCACTGCCCCTTCGCTTCCCTCTGGAATTACGGGGGCAGTTATTCGCTTTTCCGTGTTTTACTGTATGGCTATGATTTTTGAGGGTTTCACTGTTAGAATCCGATACAATTTTCCATATGAGCATCCCTATCTTTTTGTGCCTGAGACATCATTATCTCCCTGCTCAAAATGTGCTATATAATCCTTTTTAAACATAGGGCAAACTAGTAAAAACTGAAGGCTGCTTGGGGGATCACTGCATCATACAGTGACAACATGATAGTTTTACTTGGAGTTTCAGTTCCCACTTGGTGTTTGAGACAGGCTATTAGTGTGAGGATCTCTGGCACCACTTGGTTGAAAAAAGGAGCAGCCGCGCAGCAGGGAGACCGAAGGGGCCATGAGATCCCTACATATGGGCAGTGCATGCCTTATTCTCTCTTCCAGACCCTCCAAGAGCTCCTCTCCACCCCCCCCCCGACCCCCCCACCCCGCAGGATACCTCTTAGCAGGCACTCCCACCGGGTCCTTTCCAAGCCCTCTTCCCATGCCGTGTTTTAGCATGCCATTCCGTATGCTCTGTGGACGCTGGCTTACTTCCCTATGCTATGTGCTTTCTGGTCTGAGGCTCCTTTCCGTACCTCTCCCCTCCCACTAAGCTCACTCCCATTTTCTGTAAATTAGAACTCAACTAATTCTTTTTAAAAAAAATTTTTTTTTCAACGTTTATTCATTTTTGGGACAGAGAGAGACAGAGCATGAACGGGAGAGGGGCAGAGAGAGAGGGAGACACAGAATCGGAAACAGGCTCCAGGCTCCGAGCCATCAGCCCAGAGCCTGACGCGGGGCTCAAACTCACGGACCGCGAGATCGCAACCTGGCTGAAGTCGGACGCCCAACCGACTGCGCCACCCAGGCACCCCAGAACTCAACTAATTCTTAGGCCCTTTGAAGCACATTCACGAACTCCAGAAAGATACAGTGCCGTGATCACTATTTGCCTGTGGCCTGTGTCCCATTTGTCTGCCCCTTACACTGTTCATGCCCCGGGGACAGCATGCGCGTATATATATACGTAGATGTATATGTGTGTATATGCATGTATATATATATATACGTATATATACGTGTACACACACACACACACACACACACACACACTCATTAACATCCCTCCTACACAAGAACCTTGTCACCCGCTCCCCATCTTTGGACTGTCTCGCTGGCCCCTCACTCCAGGTCGCCCCAGGAGGTTCCAGCTCTGCTGCGTGTCCACCATCCCCCTGTGCGGCTCCGTAACCACACTCTCTGTGCCCATCACTCCCCAAGCAGACATCCCAGATAGCAGCTAGAGAGGACTCTCGTCACTGTTTCGGGCATTTCCCTCCAAAGCAGTGAGTCTAGGACGTGACTCATTACCCGCCTCCCCGATCTGTTTCTCTTCCAATGTTGCCTTTCGGATAATGGTTTCACCATCAAGTTACCCGAGCTAAAAACTCTCTCTCTCCAAACGCTATCAAATAAACTTAAGGCCATGTCTCTGATTACTTCCTTCCTCTGCCCATCCGTGCCATGCTTCATTTGGATTTTGCGGTGACCTCCTGGTGGCCTCCCTAACTTCAGGCTCACCTTCCAAGCCATCTGAACGCTGCTGGCAGCTGCCTTTTTGAAATGCAGAGCCTCCCATTCAAGCACCTGAGACACGAGGAGTTCCTTCGTGTGGGATTCAAAGCCCCAAGCCCCCACAGCCAGGTCCCGCCCACCCTGCCGCTTGTCCTCACGTGCTTCACAGCCTGGAGCGTGTCTTCCTTGAGGTGGTCCTGCCCTGCACTGTGTCCATGAGATCCGTCTGCTCAGAACCCCCACGTCCCCACTCTATTCCAGGCCCCCTGTCAAAGCCCTCTGAGAAGTTGCTCCTGCACCTGTCTTAGGTTTTTAAATAAATCGTGTCTCAATTCTGAAACGAGCCACGTCTTGGGTTGTTTGTGGGTGTGTGTGTGTGTGTGTGTCTGAGCGCACGCACGTGCCCTTAGCACCAGCAAGCGGGTTTGTTATTTCTCTGTGAACTTTCCATGCCTGGTCCGTGAGGGGAGAGATGGGGCCCGTCTCAGTCATCCCCGAGTCCCAGCGCCAACAATGGCAGGTACCGGGATCATACGAAGAGGTTGCTGAATAGCCTTGAAGCCTAGCTCGCCCAGTGCTTTGTATCCCACAAGCAGATAAACATTTGCGGAAGTGAAAAACGCAAAATGAGCTTGCTCTAAAAATGCAGAGGCTGCATTTGAGAAATTGAAATGGAACGTGGGCTTTTCTGTGACTTCAGGAGCGAACTCTGCCTGTGCTCAGTGTGCAGCACACCCAGGCTTCTGTCGCCCTGAAGGGCAGCAGCACAGAGAACACACAGGGACAGAGGAGTAGGCGGGCTGGGCTGTGGCCAGCGGGTGAAGGACCGCCTGGGCCTCCTGCTGGGAAGCAGCCTTGTTCCAGAAGCCTTGCAGATCAGATCCACCCGCAGAGAACTGGGAACCCGTGCCTCCTGCACAGGCCCACAGCCTGCTGGCCCTGTCATGCCCTACGCTGTTCAGTATCCTCCTGTTCTAATAGCCGGTCTTTTGAGAGAAGCTTAGATATTTACAATAAGAAACACATGTCCACAAGACAACCACAGAAAACAAAACAAAACAAAACTCCTCCATAATGCAACACAAATATCGACAAAGTGAACTGTCTTTGCTAGGCCACAGAGGAAATTTCTCACAAATGTTTAATCCCCTTCTAAATTTTATAAATTCCTCTGTGGGAAACCCATGCTAAGTCCCACACGTTTCTCTGTGAACAAAGATGCTCACATTAAAAGAGTTAAAGGCAGAGGCCCAAGAGAGAGAATTTCCCTCGTAAAACCCTGCATTATGGCATTATGGAAGGGGTTAATCCCTGTAACAAAAACGAGGGCTGTTTCCTGTCCCAGGGAAGGCGCGACCAGTGGAAAAGGCCCAGTATGGAGTCCAGCGTGCTGAGGCCCCTCGGGGCCCATACTTCCTGGGGGCCCCCTTCCAGCCTGCTGGAGCTCCCCCGTGGCCACCAGTGACCCGCCCGTGTGTGCGTGTGTGTGTATACACAGCACAACCCCCGCCTGCGGGCTGCCTTGCCATTTCTCCACGCCCAGCCCTGGGAAGCACAACTTCAGGACACATTATCTCATCACCAGGCCTTTGCTGGCTTCATTCTTGAGCATTTTATTAATTTTTCAGACTGCTCTGAGCCACGTGGTATGTTCTGTGGGTGGGGGAAGGGTGGGAAGGAGAGAAAGGGGCTGCCTGAGGAGGAGAGTTAAGCTCGACTTTATTTCTGGCACGGATGCTTTAGCCCCTTACAGAGTAATCAAACACTATTGGAAACATCTGTGGACTTGACAGAGCCTCAGAAATAAAAATCAAGCCTGTTCGGACAAAGAATCTCATACTGAGTTACATACAGTTCTTTTTCAAAGACCTCAGAGAACTTACTAACAAAACCTAGTACAAGAATCAGTTTTTAAACAGTACTAAGATTATCATTTAAAAACATCACTATCTTCTTGGTTTTACCATGAGAATCTCCTGCACAAATCTTTAAAGGGCGGGGAAGCTAACTGGATGTTTTCTAGAGCACATAAGTCCTGTGCATTTCTGTCTCAATGTTCACATCCGAATATTTTAAACCTACGACAAAACCTGCCTTTAAAACCAGTTTGCTGGGGCGCCTGGGTGGCTCAGTCGGTTAAGCGGCCGACTTCAGCTCAGGTCATGATCTCACGGTCCATGAGTTCGAGCCCCGAGTCGGGCTCTGGGCTGATGGCTCAGAGCCTGGAGCCTGTTTCAGATTCTGTGTCTCCCTCTCTCTGACCCTACCCGGTTCATGCTTTGTCTCTCTCTGTCTCAAAAATAAATAGACGTTAAAAAAAAAAAAAATAGATAAATAAAACCAGTTTGCTAATTAAAAAAAAAACAAATTTTTATTTAAAAATTTTTATTTTTATTTTATTTATTTATTTATTTATTTATTTATTTATTTTTTATTAAAAAAATTTTTTTTTAACATTTATTTATTTTTGAGACAGAGAGAGACAGAGCATGAACGGGGGAGGGGCAGAGAGAGAGGGAGACACAGAATCGGAAACAGGCTCCAGGCTCTGAGCCATCAGCCCAGAGCCTGATGGGGGGCTCGAACTCACGGACCGCGAGATCGTGACCCGGGCTGAAGTCGGACGCTTAACCGACTGAGCCACCCAGGCGCCCCAAAAAAACCAAATTTTTTAAAATAAAAGACTTAAAATAACTATTTTGAGGGAGCAATGTAAATCATTACTACCTTGTAAGAATTAAATTCCTGATTGGAAAAAGTTCAGATAACATACATCGTTAAGTATGACTGAGACCGTACTTGTTTTCAGTGATACTGCTACCAACAGTGACCCAATTTCATTACTGTGCTGAAGAATTACCATTCCACTGATCTCGTTTAAAAATTCACTTTCCCTTCCAGCCATACTCTATGACAGTTTTCCCAGTATCTTTCTCACTTCTGTGTGTCTGAGGGACTTCTAGGAGGGGTTCCTCACCACATGCGTTTAGTTTAGGATTGCAATTTATGAAAATCTGAGTTTCCAGGACTCACATTAACTCTTGTGAAATGCACATCAGAAGACAGTTTCCCCCTCCCCCTGATCTTTCGGCCTTTCTCCTTTGAACAACAAATATGGGGACTAAAAAGCATGGCAGTGAAAAGGCCCTCCTTAGCACATGGAGCACGGAAGCCAGCTAGGAAATGCCTCCTCCAAGACTACAAGGGCTACGGAGGGAACTCCAATGACCCAGATGCACAATTAGCAGCATCAAATCAGGGTCCCTTTGCCTGAATTCTCTCCAGAATGACTGAAAATGAACAAGCTGTAGTTTCACCCAAAAGGATGAAACACTCCTCTCTGGTCGCTGGCACATGAACCTTCAACAATCACCACGCAGCACCGAATTTTATTTTTTATGTTCTCTGGAGAAACCGTGTTATGTCGTTGCTTTGCCTGAACCCAGTTAAAGGCAGTAACAAAAAGAGACCCACAGCTGGGGAATTCTCAGCCCACCCCTCCTCGGAGATGCCCCTCTCTGGTGCACAACGAGGCAGTTGTACAAGAACACACAGTTCTGGAGGGACAACGGCAAACATCTGGTCTGAATAACCGAGCTCCCAGGTGAGTTCTGGGGCAGCTTCTGCCAGAGGAGGAGCGGGCTCTTTACGACTGGCAATGGTGGACCACGCGGCCCTTGCTGCAAACGACTCTACTTCAAGAACCGAAGATCAACTCAGGTGGGTGTCTGGCCAATGTTCGGAGAGCAATTCAAAAGGAAAGGGGCATTGTGGTCTAATAAAAGCCATTTTTCCTTAAAGAACAGAGTGTATCAGCTCTGTGAACAGTCACATCCTACAACCCAGTACAGTTCAGTCATTCAGAAACCTCACAAAAGAGTCTTGTGGTTTTGCAGAGGCTCCACACAGAGCAGACCAAAGACTGGCTGCCTGGTTAGAGAGGATGAGAGCGCACGGCTCTGTTGCTGGCAATGCTCACAAGACAGGGGCAGCCACTGGCATCTCTAACAGTTCCCCAAGGAAACGCGTCACATCCCTGGCTCTCACCCACCCAAGCTTCTCACTGCGCAACTTCACGGACACAGGGGCGTATCAGCAACCATCTTACCCATGTGAGCAGCCGGGCCCATGCTCACCCGGACCCCGAGGCCAAATCCACGGGAGAACACTTCACCAAAATTTGCTGAGTTTCAGTGAGGACCACTCTGATGGGCTCTCACACACTGAGCATAGAAATCTGTGAGAACTGAAGAGTGGTTAATATGGTAAATTTTCTGTGGTTTTCACTACACACGCACATAAAAAAAAAAATCTGTGAGATTTTTTTCTCCCCCCCAAAGCAGCAGCTTACCATACCCAGTATTTTATCCAGAAAAGAAAGCTGAGTGTGGTACTCAGGGGTGTTAATTCTTTACTGACATTGTCGCACGGTGGTTTTCTGACATGAAAATCATTCTTGGAAGGCCTCCCTGACTGTGTGATATACATGAGGTGGAATGGAAAATTTGATGTGAAAAAGCAAACTTAAAAGCCCCACCTAAAAAAAGGGCAAACTTTGAAGTAAAAAGTGAGGCCAACTGGAGGTGGGACAGCGAGTTCGTATGGGGCTTCACAGAAGCTGACCTGCACTAACATCACGCTTCCCCTCCCTCAACACACCAGAACGGGGATGCCAGCATCCGCCGAACAGATCGATGACCAACTTAATTGGGTTAACGCAGAGCGAGGCACGGGAGCTGGGAGCAGACAGCTGAACACCACCCGCACTCCCTCAGGTCACCACGCCCTGGAACAGCAGAAACTCTGAGAGACCACTTCACCCAGAGGAGCCCGCCTGCTGAACTTCCTGAGTGAGCAACACCATCTTTCATCCAGAGAAGTCCCTGTGAAAGGACTCCTCACGTCTTTGATGCAGGGATGGGAAGAGGGAAGGTACGCCAGCCAGCGACCAGCTGACTGGGCTTCTCGCCAGAAGGAACCACAGCTGGAGTAAACGCCCTGCCTCCCGTCTGAATCAAGCGGGCATCCTCCTACGATGGTTACTTTGACCAGTTCCGTCAAATTTACATTAAAAAGCGTTTCTCGATGCACCACTACTTTTATAAACACTTCTGTTAAATTTCTATCCAAATTTTGTTTTTAAAAAAAAAAAACCAAAAACCTACCTTTTCTTAGAACTGAGGCTTTCTACTTTGGCGTGGGGGATTTTTTTCTGATTAAAATGATCAAAGACTACGTTCCACTTTGCGGTTTTATGAAAGCGCTTAAAACACTTGATAAAAATTACAAAAACCACAGTCACTTAGGAAGACCGAAAACAAAGATTAGCAAAAGGAAGGAACAAAGGCAGGTGTGCTCCATCACCCTGGTGGGGGCGGGGGGCTGGTCACCCTGCTCATGCCTACATGTTCTGGGCTGGCACACACTGGGTGATCTGCGAGTATCCGTGGATGAACGACCCTATCCTGGGAGCGCATGCAGTCGTTTTATGTGCGCGTGGCCACAACGCAGCGAGGTGGGTTAAAGGGGAGTGTGTGTGGGGGGGTATGTTTTGAGCAAGGGTCCCCCTCTTCCTCAGGGACTGCCCATTATGTGGTATTTTACTGCTGAGCCACCAAAATGCCTACGTGCAGGCACTAATACTGAGCAATGTATTCTTAAGGCAGCTTCCAGCTCCAAACACACACAGCTCCAAATGCACTGTGCTCAAGAGCGGGCAGACACGAGGGCAGCGAGGATGACACAGGCAGTCACCTGCAACGGCCAGTAATGAATATCAACATCCAGGAATGAGGGAGAAGGCAGCACTTTTGAAGAGGAAGCCGCAGCAACAACTGTGTACCTGCGAGGCAGGCACTGTTCTCAGTACATGCTCATAGCCCCGAGGTGATGGCACCGTCCCCCAATTAGAGATGAGGAAACTGAGGCACAGAGAGGCGAGGTAACTGCTGAAGGCTGCGGAGAAGCAGAGCCCAGAGATCTGGCTGGCGAGCTCTTCCTTGTTCTTAACCACCTGCCGTTTTGATGTTCAGTACTCTGAGTAACTACTTTGTCACAACTCTGAAGCCAGAGTGTCCTGTCTGCGGGGACTAAAACCATGTGCCGTCCTGAAGAAAGGCTTCTGAATAAAATGACTCGATTTCATGCCCACACAGGGGAAAACCTACATAAGGTCCTGGGAGGCTCGGGGCTCTGGCAAGGCCAGCAGAGGACCTCCTCTGAGCAAAGCTTCTGGCACCTTCAGCCAGGGGAAGCGGCTGGAGCTCTGGACCGGGGCTCACCTCACTCCTGGCCACGCTGCTCTGTGCCAGGGACGCTGCTCTGTGCCACGTATGCAAGGGACACAAGGGACAGGGGCTGGAAGGAAGTGTGTGGCATTTCCTGAGTAGGCTAAACACAAGTTCCCTTTCTCAAAACTGTGCATTCAGCCACAGTTTTAAAAATATATGCTGCAATTTACATAAATCCACCCAAGTTCCAACTGTTAGAATGTTGCTTCATAGAGAAAGTTGGTTGACTTTTTAAACTACATAGAATCTCATATCCCCAACCCAGTGCTATATATGTGCTTCAATAAGAGTAACTAAAACCATTTGTTGTTTTTTTTAAATACGTGGATTCATATATTAATGTTATAAGCTTAGGGTAGTTCATGCCAAGTATCAGTCTCAAATGGATTTCTCCTTTATTAAAAATAAGAACTGCATTACCTTAGATGTAAAAGAAAGCTCTCACTGGCCCCTGAAGGCTTGGGTCAGCCTTTCCAGAGGCAACTTCCTCTTGCCTTGGTGATTCATCTTGACCTCAAGATGCTTTGTTCTAGAGTAGCCTATATTTCATTCCCGTATTTTCTACTTTCCTTATACTATAAATTTTTGTTATATGAAATAAACCACAGACTAATAAGGCAAATAGGAAGAAAAAAGGTTAAAAATGCTTTTTTAATACACTAAAAACATCTACCTCCATATCCAGCCCTAATGTGAAATAATAACGCCTAGGCACCAACAGGTAATTAAATCCACATTTTGTTTCTGGCTTTCGCTTTCCACTGCTGGGTGGCCCTGTGAGGGCCATCCAACCCTCCCCCATCTCCTTGATGTCCTGAAGCCTGGCTCAGCATTCTCTTCCCTACCTCAGGGAGACAAACGCAGGACAAATGAGATAAGAATCTGGCAAGAGTAAGAATCTTGATTTCTTTGGAATCCAAATTATATTTTCATAAGATCATTTCATCAGCATTAAGCACCACGAATATGGGCAAGAATCACTGCTAAACTTACTTTTGGAACAAAGAGATGCCATATTTTAAAACTGATGTTTTCAAGGAAAGAAATGTGCTCATGGGGCATGTGGTTTGTATCTGTGACCTGTCTACTCAAGCTCTGTGAACAGTGCTCCCTGGAAAGAGGGCGTCTCCAGGAGCTGCTCCTTAACAGACCCTTCCAGAAACATCCTGTGCCTCATCTGAGAATGACTGCAGCGCTGGGCAGATAACCATCCCTTAAGAAGTCTCCAAGAGGCCAAGTCAAAAACATCCCCCCACCCAGTTTCTGAAATGGACCAAAGTCCATGATAACAACTAATTCACAGCAGACATCATAAATTAAGTCAAACAGGCAGAATATGGTTAAGTAATTTCCCTCACCAGACCTATCTGCCTATATCATCAGAGGCTGTTTAAACTTGAGGCTATTTAAACTTTCTGCAGAGTGGAAAAGAACCTTGAGACATGAAAAGTTACTGCCATTGGAGGGAAAGGAGTTTTCTGGTTAAGCCTAGTTCAGTGAAACTGCATTTTACAAGCTGACTCAAAAAAGCAGGTAGTTTCCTAATATTCAAAATGTGTTTTCCTGAATCATCTACGACCCCGAAATATCTACTAGAACAAAAAGGGAGATGGCTACAAGAAAATGTTTTGGAAGCAGAGAACACACAAAGGCCGGCATTCATGTGGTAGCAAACACATCTCTTCTTTGTAAGGTCCAATGGGAATGTCCTCTCCAGACTCCAGATTTTGACTTATCATTATAATATCTCACATGCTATTTATTCTCATCCCAAGTGCAGACCCCAAGAACTGAGGAAAGTAACTTGCTGCATTTCTACAATCTTAGGAAGATAGCTCACTCCTTTTTTGTACTTTTGAACCTACGAAGGACCTATGGTCTCAGTGAGGGATATTAGAGGAAATACAGGCCATGTCCACTTAAAAAATGAGTTTTGGAGTGTCATTACTTCCAGACGGTTAGGAATCATGGGAGGCTGTGGTCACAGCTCCACCAGAAGAGCCGGGGAGAGCCTCTGCAAAGCCCAGGTGCAGGGGCATGGCAGTACTTGCAGAAGTGGTCCTTAGGGGTTTCTGAGCCACACAACAAAGTTTAGAGACAATGCAGTGGAGCAGGTAGGCAGAAACTGGTGAATTACCTCCAGAGAATATGTAACAGGCAGTTCTCTAAAGACCCTAGCATCCCACCAGACTCCCAGGGTGAAATGATTAATTCCCACAAACCTGTACTTTTCTGGTAGTGATTCATTCCTCCTCTCTCGTTGGGTACAAACAGAATTTGCTGTCTTTAAATAGCAACAGCCTTAGGATAAAGCCTCGTTTTTCTATAGTAGTTGTGCAGGCCTGAGTCCAACTTCACATAAGCCTATTATACTACAATAGATCCAAAGCACAAGCAGTTACACGGTTCCTAACTACAGGACACAGCCTTATTTTTGTGAACTGCAGTCAGCCACACATCAGCGGACCAGGAGCCAGGAGTGGGCGCTTGCCATCTCAGAGTGGGAACGGGAGAGCCGGAGCACCTAACCAGACCCAGGGGGCATTTCCACACCACCACCGCCAACCACCCAATTACCATATGCTGCCTAAAAAGACACTCGCCCCTTCTTTTTGGACCAACCTCTAGAAAAGTCTTAGCACACCTTCCAAAAGGCAAAACCTTTTACATTTATTTATCTCTTTGGCAATTTCACTCAAATACCATATGATTTCACTCATGTGTGGAATTTAAGAAACGAAACAGATGAACATAGAGGAAGGGAAGAAAAAATAAGATAAAAACAGGGGAAGCAAACCGTAAGAGACTCTTAAATACAGAGAACTGTGGTGGGTGGGGGGATGGGCTAGACGGGTGATGGGCTTTAAGGAGGGCACTTGTTAGGATGAGCACTGGGTGCTATATGTAAGTGATGAATCACTGAATTCTACTCCTGAAACCATTATGACACTGTATGTTAACTAACTTGGATTTAAATAAAGTTTATAAGAAATCAAATATTTCATTTCTAACAAGTAAACTTTAAAACTCATTTCTAGAGTAAACCCAGACCAGACCCAGCAGAGCACATCTGGTGAGAATGCGAATTGGGGGCTGCTGGGCGCACAGCTGCCGTGGGGAAGCTTGACCCAAGCAAGTCCGTGAAGTGGTCTGAGTGAAGGTGGCCGCGCCCCAACCTGAGCTCCTATTACTTCCAACACCGCTTTTAGGTGGAGGTCTTGTATAAACGGGCGATTCTGATAACTCTGTCACCTCGATCTTTTTTTTTTTTTTTAAACAAAATAACCAGAATTACTCTAATGAAACGTTTCCAAGTTCGAACTTTATTCTCTTAACTAAACGGCCATGGGGTGCGGCCGCAGGAAAAACGGCTGCTCTGTACCGAACGCCTGATGTGTCATTCATCTTATTCCCCATTATTACCCCTGGCAAGACATACCGGCCACCGGGCTCTGAACAAAACAAAAACGAGATGCCGTGTTTATTCTCCCGTCCTGTTACTCTAGCCATTCAGAGTTCTAGGACTTCCTATTTAGTAAACTCAAAAAGCAGAACAGAAAAAACAAATGACTCAAAGCAGAAGGATCTGGGAAACGAAATCGCTGTAAAAGAGCAATGCTTTCCAACCTGCTCACTGCCCTCCTGCCAACCGCATCACACACCATGAATCCTCTGCAAGACCGAGTGGGAAAAGCCCACCATCTGGGCCCAGACACTGGGCCCGCTCCTCTGTCAGCAGCCCCTTCCAAATGACGCTGAGGGCGAGACACTTCCGGGCTACAAATGAGGGGCTGTGCTTCAGGAACACAGGAATCCTCAATGTGGCAAGTTAAATAAAACCCCTATTTACAGTCAAATAACCTTTTTAAAGAATTTGGTCTAGCAGTTTAGAAATAGAACACGTGCTCATCTCAGTGGGAATGGAAGACTTAGTTGATGTGACTGTCCCCCCCAGCTCAGATACTCTGCGTATCTGTGTGTGATGGAAGCCTGGATTCCAAAGTCTCCTGTCGATGTATTTTGTTGGCTTTGGGATTCCATCAGGACAGATCACGGGATTCTCCACACCGCACCCCTTCCGTAGAAGGCACAGCTACATGCGTATTTGCCGACAACGATCAGATCTGTGTGCCTGGCGGTCAGTTCAGGTGCAGGCTGGTTCGGGGCGCACTCCCTGCATTCTGCTGTGCCGCCCTGAGGATGCCAGGGCTCCTGCTTCAATCAGAGCAGATCCGCTTTCACCCTCAGGGCTTGGAGTAGCATTTAACTTAAAGTGACAGGCTCTTCTGCTTATGTAAAATTGACAAGCTTAAACACACTGCCCTAGAACACCTGACAGAAAACCAGGTGACGGCACTGGGCGGGGCAGGCAATTTCTTCCTGAATCCTCAGACTTTACCCCTGACATCCCCAACTTTTTGCTCCTGCTTCTGTGCCTGGCACCACTTAGCACACAGTGACTGTTTGAAAGGATTGGGGACAAACTGTCACTTACAGACAGAAACAGGCTGCTTCCTATCAGAGCCAAGACTAGCTACATTCACCCAAGAAAGTGCTGTTACAGCTTACCTTATCGCTGTCCAGTGTGTTCTGAGACGTCCGTGAGGCAATTGAAATGGTGTCAGGCTGGCTGCTCCCATCACCCTGGCTATCCAGATCCTCTCCGTCCCTGAAGAAGCAAACACACTTTTCATTCCTGACACTGTGGGGTTGGTCAAGACTGGTGCAGAGCATCTATGAGTCGCTGGAGGGACAGATTTGCTCAGAGAGGCACGAATCCATCTGCGTGACTGCTGCCACCGGCATCGTGTGAGCGGTGACCGACCCCTCTCGGCTGCGTGCCGGGATGAGTGGCGGACGTGTGCCCCCTGCTTAATTCGCACAATGATAAAACACAGGTGTGGTACTTCTGCCTCAGAAATGCGAAACACAAACAGCCAAGTGACAGTACAGCTGGTCCTGGTCACATGCACGACCCACGTATGTGTCCAGATTCACACTTGCGGTGGGAAAGGAGAACAGACAGGGATTTGTACCCAGCCCTTCATTTTCTTTAGGCCGAAGGGAGGTTCTCATCGTGACAAAGCAATTTCATTACTAAGGATGATGTTATACATACAGTGTGTTTAAAACAAATATTCCTCAAAATATTTAAGAAAAACAATCTGTGAAAAACAGTAAGTTAACACTGCCTTGTTCTCTTCCTATTAAATAAACAAACTTACCGAAAGGCCCCCAGCACTTACCTCCTTCCCTTCTGTCTCGTGGCCGGTGCCGTCTTGGGGATGTGAATGGGCTCCTTCAGGGCCCCTTTCAGGTGAATTGTCCTTTCCTGTATCACTTCGCGGATGTGCTTTATCCAGTCCTGCTTGTTTTCTATGCTGGAAGCCTTAACGAGGTGTGAGAGTCCATCAGGACACAGAAGGCGTCCCCCTTCCAGAACCTGCTCTAACCACACTCAGGTCTCCCACATTCCCTGAGTTTCCCCATCTCAAAAATAACTTTTCAGCAGAAAAGCAACTGCATCCCATGTTTAATTTGCCATTTTGAGTATTTTTTCATCAAAACCATTTTCATTTTATAGCACATACGTTACTCCAGAATTATTTTCATAATCAGCAATTTCCCAGTCCCCAAACCTTTTAAGGGGCACCTGGGTGGCACAGTCGGTTAAGTGTCCGACTTTGGTTCAGGTCATGATCTCACAGTTCGTGGGTTCAAGCCCCGTGTCGGGCTCTGTGCTGACAGCTCAGAGCCTAGAGTCTGTTTCAGATTCTGTGGCTTCCTCTCTCTCTGCCCCTCCCCAGCTTGCACTCTGTCTCTGTCTCTCAAAACTGAATAAATGTTAAAACAACAACAACAACAACCTTTTCAGCAGCTGTGGGTAAACATGAAAACGCAGCCAGTCCCAAACCAAAGTGTCTTGGAAGCTATTCAGACAAAGGCTAGCGGTCGGCGGTTCGTGGCCCTCACTAATGCCCGCCCATCTTGCTGCCTCATCCACTGTACTCATGGGACAGCAGCTGCAGAGGCCACCGTGTCCCCACCTGCACCCGCGTTCACTCCCACTGCTCTGCGGGGTCAGTGCCCCCCCCCGCCAATCCTCGTGTTGTAAGGGGGGAACCATGGCATGGACACATCAGAAATGTGCCCCAGGGGACACTGCGAGTAGCTGAAGCAGCCGGGATTCTCAGGCTGGCACGGGGTGGATGGCATCCATGCGATGACACAGCCCATCCTCCCGACTTCCGCCTTCACCTGCTTCCGGTTGGACCAGTTTCCTTACTGCCAATTATAGACAGTGGATTTACCCCGGTTCCAATACAACTTCTGAAAACGTGCTCCAAACAGGACACACAGTGGATACTCAGTATGTGTGGAATGAACACATATGGCATCACTTTGCCCACACTTTTTTCTTTTACTTTGCCTCAAAGGAGGTTTTTTTTTTTCTTTTTTTTCTTTTTGCACGTTCTGGGCCTTAGTAACAGTTTTTCATTTCCTTGTAAGAAACATCAACTTCCTATGACATAAGCATAAGTCCCTGTAAATGACCGAAACAGTTGTCAGAGGGGTCGCAGCTGAGCCCCTGGCGGAGAGGGGCCAAGTGTTTTCTCATGGTGCACCTTGTCTTCAAAAACAGCAAGTCGGAGCCCATGTTGGGAAAGGAAATTAAAATTGAGACTCTCTTTTCTAAATAAAATGTTTTCACTGGAGGATGTGTCTTTAAAGTCGCTGAGGGCTAGGAACAGGGGACTAAATGCAGGGAGGCGGGGGGGGGGGGGGGAAGGGGGAGGGGCAAAAAGGAGCCTCTTGCTCCCATTCCCAGACCTGAGACTGGAAGGCAGTAACCCAAGTGCTTCTGGGGCCAGAGGCAGGGCGATCAGGGACTAAGGGAGCCTGTGCAGGAAACCAAAGTGTCTCAGGGTGGACAACTCTGAAAACTACAGATCTACTGGCATTTAAATGCCTGATGCAAACATTCAGGTTAAGCAAAGAGAAGCATCTGAGAAAGAACATTTGGCAGAGTTTACAGACAACTGAGGGAAACTATTACTATGGTTCAGAAATAAATGGAATTCTCATGATTTAACAGTGAGGTGATCATTACATTTATGGAGAGGAATTCTCCTGACCTTAAAGAAATTAAACAAGGAAAAAAGGTGCCAGGTTTTGAGAAATTGTAACAGAAAGGCAAGCCAGCTAAAGTACTAAGTAAAAGGTCCCACTGGTCTGAGAGATGGGAACAATCTGATGCAGACTCTTGGTAGTTTTCATCTGTTTCAGGAAGGATTTAGAGTAAGACTCTCCTTTCCAGGGTACAACGTAAAAAAGACCAACGTTTTGTGTCACAACTACCAGCACCCCTGCCACCACCATCGTCACCTCCACCAGCACAGCCGTCTTCTCCACCACCACCGCTGCTCCCCCCTCCACCTCCATCACCACCACCACCACCATCTCCAGCACAACCGCCTCCTCCACTTCCACCACCGCCTTCTCCACCACCACTCCCACCATCGTCCCCATCTTTGCCGGCATCTCCACCACCACCGTCATCTCCATCACCACCACCTCCTTCACCGCCTCCATGTCCACGTCCACCACCGCCATCTCCTCCTCCGCCACCACCTCCACCATCATCCCCATCTTTGCTGGCATCTCCACCTCCACCATGATCTCTGCCATCACCTCCATCACCACCGCCTCCATTTCCACCACCACTTCTATCACTTCCAGTATGATCTCTGTCTCCATCACCACCTCCACCTCCTCTCCACCTCCTCCCCCTCCCCCGCCCCTTCCAAGGCCTCCCCTCCTCTGCCTCCACCACTTCCAGCTCCACCACCACCACCACCACCTCCATCTCCTCCATCACCGCCTCGGTTTCCATCTCCATCACCACAGAGCAATCTCTAAAATGAATGAGGACATCATTTTCTTTAGCCTTTCCTTGGAAAGCAGAAAAATATTACCCAAAATTCCCTAAAAGACTCTCATCTGATAAAGCCTAAAGGAAATCTTATTCTTGAATTGCATCATGAGTGTTTTATTATGTCCTACATGAAAGCAGTCCCTGTCTGGCTCAAACATCTGGCACTATCTCTTAGATGCACCCTTTGATACCTATCACTATAGCTAATCTGGAGAGATGCTTCCTAGGAGTTGGAAGTTTTGTGGTTTTGAGTATACTTTAAAATTTTATGCCTTAGGAAAGTTATCTAATATTTAGCTATCAGTGCAATTTATACTTTATAGGGCTTTATGCCAATACTAACAAGAACACACTGGGTTGGTAATCATATATTCATTGCAAAACAATCCATCATTTCCATGGGAATAAAGACCTTAGAAACACAATACTTTCACCAAAGTACAAATTCTGTAAGAGCAAGGTATCGATGAGTAACTCATAGTTGCTGGAAATACTGCTGAGAGATTAAAAGGAATGTATGAGACAGGATCACTGGCATGCCAATTCACACACCAGAGTCCTATTAAGCTTTTGGCTCATCTCCCAATATTCTACAAATCTTCAGCAACATCTTTCACAAAACATCCCGAAATCGCCATGGTTTTTCCAGATAGACCGTTCCATCTGTATTTTCTCAAACACAGAAAGAGGGAAGTACACAAGATACCCTTAGAGCTCTGTGCCCTTCCTAGGAGAGGCTAGTATGATTAAAGCAGAGTTCAAATAAAATATCCAAACATATTTTATTTTCCTCCCCCCCAAATACACACACACACACACCCAAAAAGCACCCTTAATGTTTCTGAATGCTTTAAATCCTAACATTATTGACCCCTGTAACTGATCATTATCCCCCTTTTCCTCTTCTCTCTATTTAGAAAGCAAAGAGCCTGAGACCCCATGAAGACTCTTGGCATGTTCAGCCTTGAAACTGCCCAAGGCCTTCACAAGTTCATCAGGTGCCTGTTTCCCTTTGGAAAGTAAGTGAAGTGTGCAGTGGGACCTGCTGACCCGCATCTCCTTCCTCTTGTATTTCAACGTCCTGCATCTCTTGAGGAACTCACTCACCCTTCTGCAGACGGCAAGGGTGGGAGAAGCTTAAAAACATCCTTCTCCATTTGACCCTTGGTAGGCAAGCGAAAGTTTAGCTCAAGGCGTTTCGCCCCATGACACCAAACTGAACTTATTCTATTCTTTTTGTGGTAATCGCCGATCCCAACAGAACACAAAAAGAACAAATAAAATGATACGAAAACCAACGTTTCAACAACAGGAAGAAAAAGCACACACAGCCTCCATAAACTTGCCACACTGCACATTCCCGAGCCTCACAGACGTACCTTAAGGACGATTTTATTGTCTGAGGCTGGCGTCCTCCCCACCCACAGCGCAAACTTGCAAGGGTCTCCTTCCACGTGCTCTGTGACACCCAGCTCTGAGGTCTGGATACAAACGTAATTAAAAAGTTAGAGGACAGAAACAATTCCAGCAGGACACAGAACAAAGACCAAGAAAACGGTTTTGGGGGACTTGTGGTCACGTTAGGTTATAACACCACAGTCTGTTTCCATTGACAGGCAATCCTTGGATCTTTAGTTAAAACGAGGAAATTCTGTTCTCAGGCCACACATGATTGGTCGCAGCCCTTTCACTTGCTCTGAGCACCGCTGCTGGGGATCCTGGTGTAGGTCAACCAGCACATACAGAGGAAGGAAACCAAAATATCTAAAGATCGTGTTATCTGGAAAATCAGGAGCTGACTATTGGCAACCTGTAAACAACGAAATGAATCTGTCCTAGTTGCAGAGGAGCCTGCCATGTGTTTTCGGCATGGATGAAGTGGCTTCGCAGAAGGCGGAGATGTCTTCACGGTTATTTCCCAATTTGTTTGTCAAAAGCATTAACCTTTAGCGTTGCACCAACAAGTTTAAGGGCCAAGAGACAAAATGTCTCTCTGTGACACATGCCGCTGTGCTGTGAGCACATGAAGAGCGTAGGTGAAGGTCAGCACCTTCAGTCCCTCCCCCACAATCAAGTTCACCCCTGGTACATTCTCCTCCCTCCAGCAAAGGAAGTGATTCATAACTGTGGCCTCGGAGGGAACCTTAACTTTTAAAAGATAAATTAAATGAAGATGTATCAGCTTCTAAAACAGACTAGCTTGGTCTCTGAGGACAGATTAAAGTCAGCCTAGTGAAATTACTAGCGAGCAATGTTGCTGGTCCTCCTTCCAGTTAGAATATGATCTAAAATGATGTAAGGTGGGCTGTGAGCCAGAAGACAATCTCAAACAGGACATAAGCCAAGGAAAATGGTATGAAAATCATTAGTTTGAACCTGCAAATCCCAGATTATTATTAAGACGATTTCTACATTGGTAGTATTTTATTACTTTGGGAACTTGATTAATCTATGGATGCCATAAAAATGTGTAATGTGGACATTGTCCAAGTATCTGCCGATATTTGTAAGTGATCCACCGTATCTTGTGCAAAGAAGACACCAAACTCTACTGCATTTTCTATTCTTTCTCTGGTGGTGATTTTCAATTAGCTCTGCTCCATCCTTTGTCCCATCCTCCGCCAGCCTGGCCCTGCCCAGCAGTTCTGTGTCAACAGCCCCTGAGATAGTCCCACTGAGGGAACATGGAAATACAGCAGATCCAGTGGGTGATACGGCCTGAGACCATCCTTAGAGTCAACGTGTGGTTTACAGAGAGACTCCTTGGGCTTTGCTCCTTGTGGAAAAGAGGCATCAGGTATGTTCTTTTGCCAGAAAGCACACTCACAAGTTAAAAAAGAATTCAAATGTAACACAGTATCGACCCAGCACTCCAGGAAAGCTGTCTCTCTACAGATGGGATTGTGGATCTTTAAAACTATTTTTGCTTATATACATTTTCTTTAATAACCCTACTTTGCTATTGCAAAGAACCATAAATTTACTTAATTTTCACACACTTATTATCTTTATGGGGGGAAAAAAAATCCCACCTCATCACGAAGAGCCTACAGTGAGCCCACCAGGAAGACTGCTTAAGTATATGCCAATGTTGGTGAATGAAAAATTAATTAGAATGATATGAGAACTTAATCAAAGTCTCATATGATTAATTTATTTATGAAGCTAGTTACGGCACACAAGACATAAATTGAAATTCACTAAAAAGGTGTTTCCTCAGCCTATGTTAGGAGTCTATGGCCTTTAGAAAAAACAGGTTTTCTAAGTTCAGCGAAGCTAAAACCATGCGCTCCCTCTAGTGGACTTGAGACTGCAGGAAAATTTCCCTGAGGAAGATGAAAACCTTACAATTTCAGAGTTCCACCTCGGAGCAGAGTTTGGGAGGTTAAACTGAAAGCAACAAGCAGTAATTTTTTTCTAGCTGCAAAAAGGTCACGAGTGTGTTACCTTAAAATTTACAATTCTGAACGTCCGTACTTACAAACAATTTGCTTTTATAAAGGTACTTGCTTCTCCCACTGGAATCTTTCACTTCTTTACTAAATACTAAAGACATTTCAAAAAGGAAGAGATGCCGTTCTCGACCCTTTCGAATTAAGGTTTTTGGGTCCCACACTTGGAAGGATTCCTGCAGGATGAGTTCTCCCTGAGACTCAATATTTTCGTCAAACCCTGCAACATAAAAGAAAGGGAGCACACTCAATTTGAAAGAAAAATAAAAAAGGATGCACAAGACAGCAATGTGACTATTTAAACATTTGTTCAGTGCCCATCAAGTAAATCTCAGATTAGTTTCCCATCTGGGCCCCTGACTCCGGTTTCCCAGCACTAACCCCACCTGACAAAGTCTGACAAAGGAGAATTCTTCCTAAAACATGACTTTGCATATATTTGCTCTTGTTCAAAAAAATAAGGCAATTATTCTTCATGACTTTATTCTTTCAGTTCAATCTTAGGGTGGCACTCACACCATTTGAGATTTGGTTGAACTCCCTACTTCTCTTCAGCCTTTACTCACAGCATTCCATCATATGAACCTCCTCCCCTGTCCAGAATGGTCCCGGACCTTCCCCAGGCCGTCACCTACCCCCAGCCTGCGTCCTGATCCTCTGCCTCCTCAGCCTAGAACACCCTTCTTGGACGTTCTGCCACAGGCCGAGCCTTTCCCCAAGGCTCTGGTCTGGCCTTCCTTGGGGAGTTCTCCCCCTCTTTGAGGGCAGAATTCTTCATGTGTGTCACACTCTGGCCACAGGGGTGGGTTTCCCCCTGCTCCTCCCTTCGTGGAAGGGGCCTGCTGTGTGGACTTTCAACTCCCAGGGCTTCGCAAAGTGGTTTGATACCTGCGGCAGGGGCTGCTAGCCCTCTCTCAACTACTGGCCTCCCCTTCTCCTCCACAGACAGAAGCCCCGTGGCCGCTCAGATAAGCATGATATCTCCCAGCCTCTCGGCAGCTAGGACAACTCAGGCCACTGGGAGGCCACTGGGAGTCCTGTGTACAACTTCTAGTTTCGGCCCTTCTAGCTGCTCCTTGTCCTCCCTCTTTCCTCACTTTCTCTCTGCTGGACGAAATGGTAACGTGGTCTTGACACATCCTGAGCCGAGCCAACCGAACAGCATTTAAGCAGGGAGAGAGTGAACGGAGCCCGAGTCCTCGATGGTGCCGTGAAGGGCTGCCACACCAGCTCAGGGGTTCACATCAGAGAAAGAAAAAGCCTCCTGGCCTCTGATTTTTGGGGCTCTGCTGCAAACAGCTGCACCCATGCCCCAACTAGTTCCCTTGCTCGATACTAGCGATGATGGAGACAAACAATAAAAAAGCATCTGGGGCAAGATTATCTCTCGTAAATAGTTCTGCGTACGCTGATAGTAAGACTTAAGCTCTGTAATGCAGAAAGAGCCTTTCTAAACACAAGCATCCATGGAAATCTCACTTGCAACGACAACTTTTAATTTTATTTATCTGATTCTTCACCACGTTGTACACTATGTTACACGCCACCACATTCAAAGCTCTCGTAAGTGATACAATGGATACAGATATGGGGAAACAAGCTTTTTGAAGGGTTTTTATCATCACAGGGGACTGATCTTGCCTCCCTCCTACCCATCCATCCACGCGGGGACCAGATTGCCTAAGGCAAGTGACACAAGGTGCTACTGGGGTTCCAAGTGCAGAAGGCTGTTCTCTAGTTAACAGTCAAGGACATGCTTTTAATGAGGCTGAAGTACTTTCCGTAATCCTTAAGGGAAGCAATGAAACCAGTTCTTCTCAAAAAGAAGGTACTCACGTCTAAACTCTTAACTCCCACCCAAGCATAGAGGCGCAAAGCCAAGACTTCCAGGGCGTGGGAAATCCACTTAGTGGATTCCTCAGTGTCAGGAGGAAGTGCACGGACGCGCTGGGGACATGCAGAGCCCATTACCTTCCAGCATGCTGAGGTGCATGGCATCGTTGGCCCGCTTTGGCACACTAAGCATCACCTCGAGGCCGTCTTTTATCTCCCCTTTTCCTTCCTCACAGCAAGTGAGTAGCTCCTGTAAAAGACCAATACCGTCAACTAGCCAAATGCCGAAAGCTCTGCCAACAAGATCTTTGCAGCAAAGAGCATGAAAAATCCACGATTTTCAAGATAACAGCGGAATGTGGTCAACTGGGCACATATTCGCACAGAAAATGAATTACTGCCTCTTTACGCAACGAATGGAGGGGTCTGTCCTGCTCAAATCAGGATGCTTCTTCAGATCAGAGTAAACCAGATGCAGTCACCGTTTAAGATGAAACCGGTGTACAGATCAACTACCAAGCCTCAAAAATGACAAACAGAAACACTCAATTAGTACAGTAACGCATATCAGCTACTGGTTTTATCTGAAGGTCACGGCCGAGTCCAGCCAGGACTGCTATGCCTCCCGAGGCAGCCCAGTGTGATCTGAACTCCTTGGTGCTGTTAGTGCCACGCCCCATCTACCCTGGAGCTCCCAGGCCGTGAGCGAGAACACGAGCGGCAGCCGTGTCTACGTTAAATGCTGTCCCTCTGTGTGCAGGACGTTTGGAAAAGCGTGAATGATCTAATCACACTTGCCCGAGTGTGATTATGTTTCAGATCTACTTAGAGGAACATCTGCTGTTAAATGAATGCGAACAAGGACAATAAATCCACATTCTGGCAGGGTCCAAGACTCTTTCTTACCACAGTATGGTTATAATCAGTCAGTAATAGTAATCACAGCTTTCCGTGTCCTAGGGGCTGACCAAAGGCACAGGGCACTGCACTCAGCTTTGGTCCCACAGTGGACAGTTTTAGAGCAACTTGCACCAGACAAGCATGTTTACTCATGACCAGATGTTTTTTGCCTATTATTCTAAGCAGATTGTCAAAAAAAAAAAAAAAGTGCTTAAAAATGCTATATGGAGAAATTAACTTCACTTTCAAAAAACATTCGTTGGGGACCTCAACAGAGCTTATAATTATTCTCCTTAAAACCCCCGGGAAGAATAACGTGAGGCTTATAAATTAAAGGCCTACTTTAATAGTGATTAACTAGATGTGAGGTCACTGAGGAAGAGGTCTTTAGTGGAACCACATGCTAAAAACAAGATTCTTAAATGCTGAGGACACCAAAAGGTAAACCGCCTTTGCACAAATAAAAAGCAGTGGGCTGATGTGAATGTGAATGACTTAACCTCCTGACTTCTAGTTCACATTTGTGGCAACCTCCTACTTCTGCTGAGGGTCATACAAGCACTTCATAGGATTCTGATACAGAAATGCAGGAGTGCTTTCCCAATAGAAATATCCCATATGATACCATTTTCACAAAAGAATACAGCCATTTCTGTGTCTAGAGTTTTCTCATCAGCAAAGAGTTTCAGGATCTCATTACTCCATCTCTGAACTTCTTTTATATCCAGGAAATTTACATACCACCTCCCTACTGCTGTGTGAGGCCAGCACTGGGGACACAGATGCGTAATATACTGTTAGCAAGAGGAGTGGACAGTCGGTACATTCTGATGCTTAATAACATTCTCCAGCCAAGGATACAGCAGGATAAACATCATCAGGTAGAGGTTGTAAATTATTTTTCTTATAGTGAAGAAAATGTGCACTGATTTTTATATAATGCATTCTGTGACAACCATCACAAATTCTAAGTTTCCTTTACTGTTCTACAATTAAGACTAGACATTAAATTACAAATGTGGCTGGTTTTTTTTTTTTTTTTTTTGAGGTATAATTGACATGCAACATTATGCTAGTTTTAAGAGCACAACATAAGGAGCTGATATTTGTATACACTGCTTAATGATCACAGGAAGTCTAGTTAATATCTGCCACCATACATAGTTACAGGATGACTTTAATTATCATCATTTATAATCAAGTAGAGGTCAGTTTGACTCAAATACTCAGGATTTGTGTGAACAACATGTTCTAGAAATATGTGTGTGCCACGTGACTAGACGTAAGAGGGAGAAAGCTGCCTGAGGGTGAAATTACCTGGGCTTCAGCCCCATTTGGGTCTCGAGCTGAGCCCAGACAACAAGGATCCAGCGATGATTCCGGGCACAGCCCTCACCCTCACAGGCTCGTTTCTACACCTGCAGACCAGCAGTGTTATGAGGTAAACCTAAAGTCTGCAAAGTATGCAGCAAAGAGCGTGGTCCACAGCCAGCAAGCCACACTGCGACACAGATACCACGTTATCCAGGTTTGACAGTCTCGCCTTCCTTCCTCAGTTTATGTTACGGACCAGACTCAGCAAAGCTCCAGTGCATAACAAGGAATATTCTCTCATTTACCTGCCACACTGAGAAACTGATCAGGGTAATAAATAGCAATGAATTAAAAAAATTAAATGCCTTGGTGTTATTTAAAAAATTCAGGGTACTTTACATAAACAGAAAAACGCTAGAACAGTAATGCGCAATTCACAAAATTTTACATGCAGAAGATGCTTCATACATACTTTTAAAAGAAGCTGATACTTTGTTATTCGCTGAACCGGCTTAATAAGGTAAGAAGAGATGGAATTGGCTAATCCATGCCGCTGTTGTATTTCCTAAATTAAGAAGAAAATAGAGAGAGACGAACGTTACTGTAATGTTAATTATAGCATTTGAATTAGCATGAACTAAAAATGCACTTTTTACCTCCAAAATGAATATACACATATCACTGTTGTTGTATAAAGAAAAACAGAAATCACTGTTCTTTTAATACGCTGAACATGAGAACGGGTGATCACTTTGAACCAGAAGGTGGCGCGTCCAATCTACATTGCTGGCTCTCCCGTGCAGATCTCAACTAGGCCAAGCCTGCAACCTCTGCTCTGGGCCTGCGCTGGCCTCCAGCTCCCCCGGCCCGGCCCGGGGCCACTCAGTCCAGACAGGAGCTAGGGATGGGGATGGGGACAGGGCACACCCTCTCCCACTGCAGCTCCTAAGCGTTTGCCTTGGCATCGCCTTGGCCAAGACCACGTCCCCGCCCCTGGCCTGACTCCCCTTCACTAACGAGTTCGCACACCATGGAGGATTCCCTCCACGCGCTCTCAGACTTTCCACGCCCACCAGCGGTACTTGCCTCATGTTTTGGCTCTTAACACTCCTCTCAGAAAATCTTCAAAAAAACCCCAGCACCACCAAAACAAGGTTATCTCCTCACATTCTATGCTTCCAATGAGATTCAAACACCACTACACTCTTGTGTTCTCAATCTGCTTGTCACTTCGATTAAGCTCATGGGGACCCGTGCGTGCGTTGTGCCAGGATTCCTGTGAGTCGCTGCCGATGGAGTGCCGGCTGCAGGACAGCCACCAAGCGACTTGTCCCTCACATGCCACCCAGGTTCAAAACTTAGCAATTCTTCCTCTGCCTTCCTGATCACGAATGTAGTTTAAAACTTTCTCTTCAATTTGCAATTGTTCAAAAATGTGCCATTTATCATTTAATGATTACGATACACGCATTCATAATTTCACATCTAAAACATTTTTCATATAGAATATAACGATCTCAAGTACAGGTCACTGAGTTCTGACAAATGTCAACACACTTGCAAACAATTCCCAAACCAAGGTGCAGAACATTTCCAACATCACAGGAAGTTCTTCAGGTCCCTTTCTAACAAATTCCCCCACCCACACCCCACCACCACCAAGAGGCAACCCCTATTCTGATTACTATTGCCAGATTAGTTTTGCATATTCTAGAATTTCACACAAAAGGAACCACACAGAATGTACTCCTTCATATCTAGCTTCTCTCAGCCCATGTTTTGGAGATTAATCTATGCTACTTACGTATCAAGAATTTATCCTTTTATACAGTTGAGAAGTATCCCATTTCATGCATACCCAACATTTGAGAGATACTATAATGTCTTTTTAGTACCTTGTTTTAATAACATTCAGAAATACATCTCTGATATTTCTGAACACCAATCTATTTTTGTTGACACTCTTAATACCTTATCATAGGATTATACTATTAAAAAATGACAAGAGAGGAATGAATACCCAATGGGTAAAAGATAGTCTATTCAACAAATGGTGCTGGGAAAACTGGACAGCAACATGCAAAAGAAAGAAATTGGACCACTTTCTAACATCACACACAAAAATAAATTCAAAATGGATTAAAGACCTAAATGTGAGACCTGAAACCATAAAAATCCTATAAGAGAGCACAAGCAATAATTTCTCGACATTGGATATAGTAACTTCTTTCTAGATATGTCTCCTGAGACAAGAGAAATAAAAGCTAAAATAAGCCATTGGGACTACATCAAAATAAAAAGCTTCTGCACAGCAAAGGAAACAACCAACAAAACTAAAAGGCAACCTACTTGATGGGAGAAGATATTTACAAATGACATATCTGATAAAGGGTTAATATGCAAAATATATAAAAACTAATATAATTCAACACCCAAAAACCAAATAATTCAATTAAAAAATGGGCAGAAGCTATGAATAAATATTACAAAGAAGACATACAGATGGCCAACAGACACTCGAAAGATGTTCAACATTGCTCATCATCAGGGAAATACAAATCAAAACCATAGTTATGACCCCACACCTGTCAGAATGACTAAAATAAAAAATACAAGACGCAACAGGTGTTGGAGAGGATGTGGAGGAAAAGAACTCTCCTGTGCTGCTTATGGGAATGCAAACTGGTACAGCCACTGTGGAGAGCAGAATGGAGGTTCTTCCAAAAGTTAAAAATAGATCTACTCTATGATCTAGGAATCACACTACTGGGTATTTACCAAAAAAATACCAAGACACTAATTCAAAGGGATACATGCACTCCTATGTTTATAGCAGCATAATCTACAATAGCCAAATTATGGAAGCAGCCAAGATGTGGTATGTATGTGTGTACACACACACACACACACACACACACACACACACACACACACAGGAATATTACTCAGCCATAAAAAAGAATGAAATCTTGTCATCTGCAATAACACGGATGGAGCTGGAGAGTATAATGCTAAGTGAAAAAGACAAATATCATATGATTTTCACTCATATGTGGAATTTAAGAAGCAAAACAAATGAACAAAGGAAAAGAGAGAGAGAAACCAAGAAACAGACTCTTAACTACAGAGAACAAATGATGGTTACCAGAATAGAGGGAGGTGGGGGGATGGGAGAGACAGGGAATGGGCATTAAAGAGTACACTATCATGATAAAAAAATTAAATTATTAAAAAGAATAAAGACATAAAGTTACAGAGAGAGAGGGAGGCAAACCATAAGAGACTCTTAAGGACCGAGAAGAAACTGAGGGTGGATGGGGGTAGGGGAGAGGGGAAAGTGGGTGGTGTCATGGAGGAGGGCACTTGCTGGCATGAACACTGGGTGTTGTATGGAAACCAATATGACAATATATTATATTTAAAAGAAAAATAAAAAAATAAAGACAAAAATGGCTACATGATCCGACTATTCTTCCAAAATACCTGACAAAGGTTTCATCCTGCTAAAACAACAGAGCTTCCTTTTTCTAAAAAGCTGTTAAGGGTATTAACAAAAACTTCTGTGCTTCTAAAATTTTACTTTGAATGGTGGGGGGCAAAGAATTGGGGGTAAAGGGAGGATCTGGCTCACTGGTCAGTGGCATATCTAACACCATAATTTCTGCTTTGCCTTTGTATTAAGCTGTTTACATGCAATAACGTCCTTGCTGGGAAGGTGGGCACTTTGGGTTATCCACCACTCCATGCTAAGCACCTATGACCAGGCACATTGAGTTAAATGAGCCCCAAAAAGATGTGGGATCATGCTGGACAATGAATACTGAAGGCAAGTAATTTGTGAAATGCCCAAATCAGACAAGCGTTAATTTCTTTAAAGATATCTTAAGGACAAAGGTTTTGGTTTTTTGTTGTTGTTGTTGTTGTTTTTTAATGGCTTTGATTCCAAAGCCATTTGATTTGATTAAATGTGCCACATGCTCTCAGTGCTTAGGCTTTAAATGATTCTAACTCTGCACAGAGCCATGGTGTTGGGTTTTACCTGATGGCAAAGACCCAGGGTCATGTGAAAAACAGAAAAAAAAAAGGGGGGGGGGGCAGCACTGGGCTGGGAGCTGACTTTATATTTACAAAGGCAATGATGTATAATTGCTAGTCAGGAGAATGACAACTAAAACAAGGCCATCTACAGGGCTTCACCTCAAAGATACAAGCTAAAATTTATTCTCATTTCCCAGACTTCCAGAGAAGGGCAGAGTATCACACATGGCAATGCCCCAGCGTAAAGACAGAAACAAATCTAATGTTCTCACAGCCTTGTGAGAAATTATACATATCAAAAAGTACTCCCATCTCTTAATCAAGATGTATTTGGCACATATTTAACTACATTCTGGAGACCCAAAAAGCATTTTCTGTAAATTATATCAATAAGGCTCTATCCTCTTTCGTACTAAATAACCTCCCTGCAATATCTTTCCAAAAAAGATGACCTACATCTACAACAATGGGAATATAATTAATAAGCCTCCCAATGGTCCTAGGGACAGTGCTATCTGTAAAAATTTTATTGGCAGGCTACTTTTGGAATAACATAAAAATGAGAAAAATAAATGACTAAAAAGGATTCAAAGATTCAAAGATAATTTTTGTTTCACAGAGAGTAAAAGAAGCCGAAAAGTTTGTACCTTCTTTTTTTTTTTTTTTTTAATTTTTTTTTTTTTCAACGTTTATTTATTTTTGGGACAGAGAGAGACAGAGCATGAACGGGGGAGGGGCAGAGAGAGAGGGAGACACAGAATCGGAAACAGGCTCCAGGCTCTGAGCCATCAGCCCAGAGCCCGACGCGGGGCTCGAACTCACGGACCGCGAGATCGTGACCTGGCTGAAGTCGGACGCTTAACCGACTGCGCCACCCAGGCGCCCCAGTTTGTACCTTCTGTATAACATGATATTACACCTAAAATTACTATAAATTGTAAGTAATGTCATATACACATGTACATGCTAAAATCTTGGATCTTTTTTTAAAAATTTTTAATGTTTATTTTATTTTTGAGAGAGAGACAGAGCATGAGTCGGGGAGGGGCAGAGAGAGAGACACAGAATCCGAAGTAGGCTCCAGGCTCTGAACTGTCAGCACAGAGCCCGATACAGGGCTAGAACCCACGAATGGTGAGATCATGACCTGAGCTGAAGTCGGACGCTTAACTGACTGAGCCACCCTGGATCTCCTAGAAGAATCTTTCAATAACAGAAGAATATATAACAATATCCCACAATATGACAGATAAACAGGAAAATACTGTATCATCAAATAGGTGAAAGTTAGGAGTGATGCTGCATTTTATGTATACCAAATACAACTTAGAAGATTTCACAGCTTCACCAGGAATCTATTACTTACATCAAAGTAGGACCCTGCATGCTCTAGTATCAGCTGAGTAGAATCCGGCTTATTTTTGCAATATGTGACATACATCTGAAACTTGTCTGCCTATAAACAACAACAACAACAAATTAGAATATCTCTTTCAAATGGCAGTACCTCAAAATATGAAAAACTTTTATGCAGAAAAGAAGCTGTGGGGATAAAGGAAATTTAAGCTCTAAATAAAAGAAACTCTATTTTATATGGAAAGCTGTTAAAAATGAGAAACACATCCTATTGGTATACACACCTCCAGAAGCTTCCCTTGGCCCAGTAAGTCAGGGCTGGGCACGCCCACTCTGTTCCAGTTGCCAGTGCAAACCCAGGCATCACATGTGGATGGCAGGGCACTACCACCAGGTGACTGTCTGGCTCTCCTCCCGACTACACAACATCCCCCCTCCCACCTTGCCAACCTGGCCCCCCAGACATGGCTGCGCATTCATGTTTATCTACGCATTTCCAGGACCACGTGCAGGACTGGCACACTAAATGTTCCATTTCAAACCATCACTACTGCCAATAAAAAGCTCGGTCCATGTTAATAACTAGTTGCAGAATGTAAGTCTTTGAGGCAAAGTCCATTTCTCCGTAAGCAGACACTGTAGAAGATGGTGACATAAGAGAAATGGACCACATTCCTTTCTAACTTCCTGCAAAGCCACCAAACAACAGTGAGAACAAGTAGCCGAGGTTTCATTACCCAAGTAACAAAGCAGTGTCCAACGTCCTCTGGCAACTGCTCATATTTTTCCAGCTCTTTCAGGAATATGCTGCAGAGAGTAAAAATGGTACTGTATTATTAAGATGTCTTAAAACATTTAGTAGTGAGATAGATACGCCAGAAATCATGCCAAGCGTATCACTTCAATCAAATACAGTAAACCTCTGTGCCGTCTAGATTTTAAGGATTTAATAACCCATGTAGCTCTTAACTCGACTAAGTTATTGTGACTTTCAAACAGCTACTCAGTTTAGCCTTTAAACACTTTCTAATACAAATTTTAACCTAGCAGCTTTACTTTTGGGCAAGTGTTATGTTCAGTAGCTGAGGATATAATTTAGGGATGTAAATGAACACTCAGAAGAATCCACTTAGATTTCAGTGTCTTGTGCTGGGGTAGGGGCAGGGGAGTGAGGGAGACCCCAGCATCTCTGGCTCTAGCAGTCTCTCTCCATAGGCTAGAGGGCTGTGCAGACGCTATCAAAAGGAGCTTCTGTTTCTTAAAAAACAAACAAACAAAAAAACCAAAAACCCAAAACCAAAAAAACCTTAAAAATAAAGCCATGTGCGTCCTATGGCCACTGGACAGTGTATTTTAGTTTGGTCAGACTACGCATCTGTTCTGTCCTCAGTGCCTTCTCCCCTCTTGTTCAGAAAGACCAAGGGGTGGCCAGCAGCCATGCACAATTCTTCTTTCTTTTCATCCTAAGTAACTAATGTAGCAGCTGACGACATAGCTTGGGAGAAACGAGGGTTCCTCCAAAAACAGTTTTCCTAATCTCATTTCTATAGCAGGTAAGAACAAATATAAAGTCGAGTCTCTACCATGATAGGTTCAACAATGTCAGTCTTTTGGAAGAAAGCCTGATAGTCTTCATTCAAATTTCAACAAAATCACTGAAATGGATGCTTAACTCAGTTGGGAGCTTTCATTTCTTGTTAGGAAACTTCAGCACCATATCTAGATTTCAAGAGGAACCAGCTCCCCAGAGATAAAGCCACTCACTTATTGTGAAACTCATAGATTTCCTGCATGTTCCCGAAGATGACGAGCTCTCTGTTTACGATGCCGGCCGGGATCTCCTCCACCCCGCTGGTCATCTCCCACAGGTATGTCTGGCCGGGAGGGAAGCAGAGGGATTACACAAAAACCCAAGAACACATGTCCAAGAAACGGCTGTTCCTGCCTCTAGAATACGTACCCAGAGCTCACGAATCACCGAAAATCGATCTGAAGTATGGAACCTTTCCCAAAACATGAAAAACTATTTTCCAGAAAAGCCCCCCCCCCCCCCCCCCCCAGTTGCTGTGAGCCCTTCAGAGTAGTTCCTCGGGCTCCAGCTTGAGACTCTCTATTCCTGGTGTCAGACTTGGGAGCTAACCTCCCTGCTCTCTGAGGTACGACAACTATCCTTTAAACTACTGAGTATCAGTTGCGAATCATAATTAGAAGGCACATTTCTCTGAAGCTGCTGTAAAGTTCTGTACAAAGAGGATGGCAGCCAGGCCGTCATGTGACGAGCGGAATGACAGGATTAGTGCTGTATCATCTCTGTGATGAGCAAAACATGGTCCTGGAAACTCACGGAAGGGTGGGAACAAGAAACAGGCTGCTTAAGCACACTGAAAATCTCGAGAACAACAAACGCAACAACGGTGATTATTTTAAGAATTACCAACAGTCAGGGAGAAAACAGCGCGCTTACACTGGATCTAAATAAACAAGCAAGAAAACTTACTTACATCCATACACTCCCGGAGGTCCCTCACGTAAGCCTTTTCAGTTTGAATTAGCTCCGCCATTATGAACCTTGAACACAGGAAGACCAGGAAGAGCTTAGTTCACAGTCAGGACACAGGCTTATCTGAACTATGTACTTTTATGGCTTATGAAATAATGAGAGTTTTCAAAGCAGTAGTCAGTAATGTGTTTGGGGAATTAAACCAAGAAGAGACAGAACAGTAACAGCATAAAGCCACCAATTCAAAGGGAAAACATTTTGTTGAGGTACACCAGCAGGTCACGTTTTCTCCATCAGCACCACGGACACTTGGGGGCAGATAATGCTTTGCCGGGGGGGCTGTCCTGTGAACTACAGGACGTTAGTGGGATACCCGGTCTCCACCCCCGAGACGCCAATAGCATTGCCCCCTCCCATTGTGTGACAACCAGAAATGTCAACACACATGGCCAAGCATCCCCTGGGGGTCACAACTGCCCCCAGCTGAGAACCGCTGGTTTAGGACAATCTTTGGAACGTCTGGTACAGTTTACTAATTGGCAATTTTGAAACATCTCCACGTGTTATTTTTTCTCCTTGGTACTACTAGTCATGATCTACTGATGACAAATGACACTAAAACAATTTGTCAACCCCGTACGAAATGGAGGCACAGGAACAAAAAAAAGACACGGCTTCTGAAGCAAGTGATAAGGGGACAGTGCACACAGTGAGTCTGAACATCACAAGGTATCATTGCCATCCGGTTTCAAAGCACACACAGCAGTGGGTTTGTCCAAGCGACATTTTCTTCACTTTTTCAAAGAATCCCAGCAGGTTCTTAAAGACTGGCTTACTCTTTCCTGCGGGCCGACTTCCGTTTTTCTTCGTTAAGTTCATGAGCAGCATCGCGAAGCTTCACCTCTGACCCAGGGACACTGGCAGGGATTATGTCCAGCTGAAGACTTTTACTCTGTGGAGGAAGAGAGCCAATGAACTTGAGTTAATTAGATCCGGGGAGGACATGAGGAAGAACACCATGGTTTATTCTGTTTGCACAGAGCAATTTACCGATTTGTTGGAATCTGAAGAAATCCCCAGGGCTTTCTCCAAAGAGGTCCTGTACTTCTCCATCCGCAGAGAGAAATCCCTGTACCTCTTATCCACTGCAGTGACACATTTTTTTATCTCTGCTGCATGGGCATGCCCTTTTTCACAAAAGCCATCAGCCAGCTGTATCAATAGCTTCACTCTCTCTTTGGTTTGCTGCGGAAACAACAACAGGAAAGTATTGTGAGGCAAATGAACTCAACTGCCAGAACCGGAGACACAGTGGCAACTTGCCTACAACTCTGAGCTCCCAACAGGGAAAAACTGCTGGTCAGAGAAATGTCCCCTGAAGCTCCAAGTCCACCAATTCACCCCCTGATCCCGGCCTGGCCGCTTCCCCACAGAGAATGGCATGTTTACAACTGCAAAAACCAACTAGAATCTAGCCCTTCTCCCGGCTTGGCTTCACCTGGTGGACGCCCGAGAGACACCTGTGGAAGGGATACATGTGTCTCCCGTGGCCCCGTGGCCCCCACCGCTGCTCCCTGCCCGTTCATCCCCTGGGCCCACAGGGATGGAAGGCCCGCTGAGATCCTGGCAAAGGAACCCCCACACCGCAGACACTCGGTGAAATCCTTGAAGTGACTCTGCACTGCACGTTCGTTTCTTTTTCAATTCTCGGTAGAAATGAAGGAAAGATCGCTAGCCAGGAAATGATCTTTAGAGAAGCATATTAAATGCTCTTCACTGTTTTAGAACTCCCTCTCAAAAATTATTTCATTTGTACGTGTACTTAGGAAAGATACTTCAATTAAGTTAAACACAACCGCCTTGGTTTTCATACAGTTCAGGAGAACCACAAAACATTGGTTTAATATCTATGGCAGTAACGTCCCTCAAAACTCTGAGTTTTCGGGGCGCCTGGGTGGCGCAGTCGGTTGAGCGTCTGACTTCAGCCAGGTCACGATCTCGCGGTCCGTGAGTTCGAGCCCCGCGTCGGGCTCTGGGCTGATGGCTCAGAGCCTGGAGCCTGTTTCCGATTCTGTGTCTCCCTCTCTCTCTGCCCCTCCCCCGTTCATGCTCTGTCTCTCTCTGTCCCAAAAATAAATAAACATTGAAAAAAAGAAATTTTTAAAAAAAACTCTGAGTTTTCAACACCTGTTTTCATCACATCCATTGGTTACGAGAGCAAGGCTTCCTTCGACAGTCCCGCTGGCATTTCGGACGAGTACTGTTCCTCTTCTGGAAGGGAACCTGATTTTCTCCGCTAACCTTTATCTAGGAAATCTTTACAACCAACACTCAGGAAGGTGACTTTAAAAATCCCCAAAAGGTGCACCAGAGAGCAGGGGCCTCAAAGCAAAAATCCCCAAAAGGATAAAGGTCAGGGCTCAAAACCTGGATAAATTTTCCTAGTTTGCACAGGAAGTCTGAGGCAGCATGTCCTCGGCGACCTGCAAAGGAATCTGTAGAATCCTCGGGCTGCGCATGCACACCCCGGGCAACCTGCACCCAGCCCCGCGCTCCAGGCACACGCCCGGTCTGTGCTTCCTTGCACCATGGCCCCTCCTGCCTGGAATGCTACTCTGTGGCTCCCTCATGTCTTTGATCAACCAAAGGCCACCTTCTCAATAGGCCCTCCCTGAGTCCCTTAAAAGTACAAGTCACCTTCCTGCCCCAACTATCCTCACTGGGCCGCTCCACTCTCTCCCGGGACACAGGTCACCTGCCACAAGGATATAGTTGACTTACTACTGTTACCGTCTGCCATTATCTTATTAGAATGTAACCACCACAGGCCTGGGATATTTGGGGTTTTTTGCTTACTAATGTCTTACTCACCTTTCGTGTGCCTGGCACATAGTAGACAGTCACCAAATATTTACTGAAAATTAAGTTAACGTTAGATTTTATGGGAAAATAGGTGTATGCTTGTACCTTTAATGGGGTATGGCAGTTACTCTTAACAGGCATTAATACTTAAAAAAAAAAATGAAAACAGAACTCAGATATAATAATCTCCTGTGAAAAAAAAAGGTTATTGCAAAATTCTATAAAAGCTGTTTATTAGAAAAAGTCAGCAAAACTTAAAACACCCTGAAGTTTTTAGGACTTTCATCTGGTGTGGAAATGAGCTCAAGTAGAGTGAGCTAATCAACCAAACCATATGATCTATCAACACAACACCTTTCTGGATATGCTAAGACGAATTATAAACCAAAGACCTAAAAAGTCAAAGTTTCACAAGTGGAACCATAAATTCCAAAAGCGACTTAACTTAGAACCATTATTAAATTTTAATATCAAAGAGAATATGAGAAAGGCAGGACTGTTTAAAAACTGGGTTGCCTGGAGGCACCTGGGTGCCTCAGTTGGTTAAGCCTCTGACTCTTGGTTTCGGCTCAGGCCATAATCTCACTGTTCCTGGGACCCCTCATCGGGTTCTGTGCTGACAGCGTGAAGCCTGCTTGGGGTTCTCTCTCTGCCCCTCCCTGGCTCTCTTTCATCTCAGAATAAATAAGTAAATAAACTTAAAACAACAAAAAAAAATTGGGTTGCCTGGATGAGGTTACACTGCTGGGTGCCAATATACTAATGTGCTGAGAAGCACAGAGAAGTTGCATTGTGCCACCATGAAAGCATTTCTTCTCTTCCACCGTCCAAGCGCCACCGGTGAAAGGGTACTACAAGTTCTGTGTAGTGTCTCTTCAAGGAGTCAAGAAAACTGTTTCATATTTTAAGCACTGGGGTCATAGGAGTGAAGATAAAACAAAACAAAACAAAAAAACAATGCAGCTTGCCTACATTCAAAGAGAAAACAAAACACTGAAAAACTATAGGAAGATGTCTGCATAACACAAGTCACAAAATAGATGAGTTGAATGCATGTCACGCAATAGGCGGATGCTGTTTAGGACACTAGATGCAGCAGGAAGGTGGGCTAGAGACAAAGCCTGGTGGCTTACAAACTTCATTTAAACAAAAGACGCCAATCAGGCAATCAAGGCTTCTTGAAGATGTGTGGCCAAGCCTCTCCCTCAAAGATGGCAACCCTCCCCCCACCATATCTATTTGCCTTACTACTTCACAGTAGATGTATATATATTCACCCCAACTAGAAACTGCAGTCCATGAGCCCAGCACCCAGAGCAGTTCTGGCACACTGCAACAGCGTGATTAATAATGATGGGGTGAATGGTGTGATAAAAATTAAGGATGATGAATCTGCTAACTCACGAGCTTTCAATACATTTTTATTTTAACTGTTTTTTTTTTTAATGTTTATTATTTTGAGAGAGAGAGAGAGACAGAATACGATCAGGAGAGGGGCAGAGAGAGGGGGAGACAGAATCCGAAGCAGGCTCCAGGCTCTGAGCTCCAGGCACAGAGCCCAACACAGGGCTCGAACCCACGAACCGTAAGATCATGACCTGAGTCGAAATCGGACACTTAACCCATTGAGCCACCAAGCACTCCTAATTGGTATTTTTAAAATGCATGCATAGAAATCAAAATTTCAAAGGTAAAAAGGATACAAAGTGAAAAGTCTCCTTACTCCACCTTCCTATGAGGTGTCTCAATGATCAGCTTCATGTGTTACCATTCTAGACACATTTAATTATACAGAGGGGTGTATGTATGTATGTATGTATGTATGTATGTATTTCTCTCTTTGTACCTAAATGCTTGTACACACAAGCCCTGCTCTGCACCCAGCATTTTTCGTTTAACAACTCTCAGACATCCTTCACTATCGGAACACGAGCAGTACGCTTGTTTTAGGTTTAGAGCTGCACAAGATTTCTATGAGCTAATGTGCTCCCACTGAATGGACTTTCATGTTGTTTCTGTTCTTTTCCTAAGCCAGGAAAAAACTGCACGTGTCTGAGCGTGTGTAGCTAGTCTGTGTTTCAAGATGTGGGACGGCTGGGGCAGAAGGGATGTCCATCTGTGACACTGAGCGGTTAACGCGGTGAAACATCCCCCCCATCCCCAGAGGTCGACTCCATTCACCAGCCCCCTCCAAGGTGCAGCCCCCCCCCCCCCATCCCCAGAGATCGACTCCATTTACCAGCTCCCCCCACCGCCAAGGTGCAGCCATAACCTTTTTGGTATGTGCCAATACCTGGGTGAAAATAGAACACAGTATACTTCTGATTTATAGTTTTCTTATTTTAGGTAAATTTGATAATTTCATATATTTAAAAGCCATTTAGAATTCCTTTCCTGGCAGCCCTCTTTAATATCTCTTGTCCATTTGTTTGTTTACTCTTATTGATTTGTAAAAGCTCTTTACGACTGAGAAATCAGCCCTCTGTGATAGGAATTGCGTATTTATCCTCCCTATTTGCTTTCTTTCACTTATGTTGGCCTACCCTTTAGAAATTCATACATTTTTGTGTATGTGATTTTATCATTTTTTAGAGCTTTGGGTTTTGTGTCCCGTTTTTTCTAGTCATTTCAGGTTTTCATTGTTGATACATTTACCTTGCTATCAAGGTGGGATACGAATCCAACTTAGTTTTTCTCTAGAACACTGCTCAACGCTATGAAAAAAAAAAGCCTTTCTGTGTCTTTTTAAATGAAGTATTACAAAAGTTTTCATCCTTACTGTTCTTTCTAGAGATTGTTACAAAAATAGATTTTATTTCAAAAGCATACAAATATTATTAATTTGAACAACCTCAGCAGTGGGCAATCAGGGGTTTGTAGAAAAATAAAGGCAAACTGCATTCCTGAGTCCACATGTCAAAGAATCTTTACTCACCATGTTCTTAGGTAAGGAAAAACCCAGGGAGGATGCACATTCAAGGGTCTTAGACACTTTCTAGCAAATGAAGGCTTTTGGCGCTAGGGACAGTGGTGACCGGGATGCACGAAGTGTGTGGGAAGGAGGAGCAAAGTTCTGCGTCTCGGGCCGCAGGCCTCCCACTCCACTGCGCTTGTGGAAAAGTCACCTGGGAGCTTGTTTACAGACGCTCATCTTCAGGCCTCACTCCTAAACAGTCTAAGTCAGTAAGTCTCGAATAAGGACAGAAATTGGCTTTTAAGTAAGTATGCATGACTTGGATACAGGTGGTGCCTGTGAAGCACTCTGAGAAATTATTCCATCGGGAGCCGCGAAGGAATCAAGCTGAGGCTTCATGGTGAGACAGTGACAAAAAGGCTTTACTTCCATTGCACTAAATGTGTTACAACACTGACCGCTGTAACAACTAAACTGGGGGATGGTCACATCAAGAGCAACAGATTCTCTCCATGACACGGGTAAAGCGGTTTCTTAGAAGACACTATGAGGAGGGGCAGAAGGCGAGCAACAGACATCCCCAGGCATGAGCAGGCGTGGTCTGATGAAGAGAAAGGAAGCCAGAAACCCATGGGAATGAGATGCTAAGCGAAAAAGCGAGAGGTTTTCTTTTCCAAATCCACTAGTTCCTCTGGGCAAAACAGATCCAGCAGACCCAGTGAGAGAGATGGCAAGGTCAGGTGTTACACCGGTGATTTTAGATGCTTATTTTTACAAAACACAAGAGCCAAAACATGCCCCTGTTGCTCACTGTTTAATAACCACACCCCACATCTGAGGAGGAGGGAAATTCAGGAATAAAAATTCCCTTTGAACACACCCTACTGGTGGAACATGGCTGCCATGCGACTGCACCGCAGACAGTGAGGTTCACATGAGCTTCTGTGCGCACGGCGCCCCCTGGAGTCGTGCGGTGACCAGGCTGTTTGGCTGTGCAAATGGTCTGCAGAATGCAGTGTTAATGGAAATTCAGCTTAGTGAAGAGGAACAAATCTTAAATCTATCTCTGAGTGGCATCTTAGGCATTTTCTTAATACCTGTATAATCAAAGACTATTCAAAAAAAACAAATTTGTAACGCACACAACTGTAATTTATCCTCCCACTGTTAAAAGAAATGAGAACTACACAGCCAAGGGTGTGCTGTATCTCGGGAAAGCAAAAGACATGATGCTTACCTGCAGAGGCAGGCAGGCCAGCTCTCCTCAAATGAGTGGGTGGGCGCCTTCCTCTGGGTGCCCACGGCCCCCACGCTGGGTGCAGCTGTCACTGCCAGACTGCCTGAGCCCTGCCCACCCCTAAATGCTCATGGTGTCCCCACCCAGTGCCAGGTCTCACCGAGCCCCGCAGTGGTCAGTCTGCCTGCAGCCACCCTGGACCGTGAGCTCCTCCAGAGCAGGGAACAAGGGTTCCCAGAGCCCAGCGGCCCGAGGGTGAAGGTAAGGAGATCAACTTACAGCTTGTGGGTGGGCGGGAGCAGAGGGCAGTGAAGAATACCAGGAGTCAGAAATGGTTACAGAAAACATAAAGAAGTACAACTAAACACAATACAAAATAGCTGTTGTCACTCTCGAGGATTTAAAAATTCCCACTGATGGTTTCCACCGCTACCTAAAGGGCCACACAAGAAAATCCCGTTTTACTTATACATGAATACTTCTTTTTAGCCAAACTACTATCCAGCTAGATCCTTTCTTTCTAGTGTGAAATTTGAATTAACTTGCAACTTTTAAGGAAAGTCAAGTCTACCATGAGAAAAACAGAAGCACTTCTGAAAATATGACAAAGAACGGAATTCAAAACTTTGAAAAACAAAAACAAAAACACCACAGGTTGAGAAAGGAACCCTAAAAATCCCCAAACTGTTTTGAGGTAAAAAAAAAAAAAAAATCAGCCTCTGCCAGCATATACTTTAACTGGGAAAACATTTATGTCAGTATGAAGAGTCTTACATTTTTGCATAAAAATGTGTATTTACTCACATCTGCTACATAAGCCATGTATCTAATTCTTTTTTGATTTGCAGGAGGAAAATGAACACATCTCTGCGTTTTATAAGCCTATGGACAACCACGAGAGAGAGGGCGCCGAGGTAAATGCTGCCACGGGACTGGGCTGGTGACAGCAGCGTCCCTGTAGTAAGTGTCACCGACTAGAGACCTAGAGATGGGGAAAGGAAGCCCCCGCAGGATACGCCCAAGCCAGGTCAGTCACACCAAAGGGGGTTTCCTAAAAATGGCAAGTACTTAGAAAAGACCTTGCGAAAGAAACCAGAAAGAAAACAATAAGAACAAGGAAAAGGACAAAAGAGACGACACGAAGGAAGGTATCTGCAGAAATCCGAAGACCCAAAGGGAGACAAGAGGTAAAGGGAGGGAACTGGGAAACGCAGAGAGAAGAGTCCCCTACGTTAATGTAGGACAAGCCACTGGGGTCCCTGTGTCTCCAATTTTGGATACGGTATGAAATGATTTCTTTGAGCAATACCTTATTTACACGGAGTATCCTGTGGTGGCTTATTCTGGAAAGCCCTGCTGTGTGGGCGGGTGACGGAACAGACGGCCACCACCAACCTGGACCTACCTTCGCGGTGATCTGAAACTCCTCGTGCTCTTTCAGGAGCTCCTGTGTGTGCTGTATGCTGGAACCCGTGGACGTATGTGTGGAAAGGTAGAACTCTCCGTTGTCATGGATCCACTCTAAAGCCTAGAGAGGGAAGGAATGGAGACGTTCACGGCTCAGCACTGGCAAAGAGGGTCCCAGTTCTGTCGTATCTCACTCAGATGTGATGTCACAAGCCAGCGCTGGCACACGCATAGAGTGCTCCCACAAAGAGAGACAGGCTTCTGAAGTAAGCACTGCAATTCCAAAATTAAAAGAAAAAAAAAACAAAACACCTGACATTCTAGAAGGCTGTAACCATGTCACTTCTGTAGCAATGATTAAAGTGTTCAAGAGGTTCTTGGGTGCCTGGGTGGCTCAGTCAGTAAGCATCTGACTCTTGATTTCTGGCTCAGGTCACGATCGCGTGGTTCGTGGGATCGAGCCCTGAGTCGAGCTCTATGCTGACAGTGCCGAGATCGGGATTCTCTCTCCCCCTCTCTCTGCCCCTCCCCTGCTCACACGTTCACAGGCTTTCTCTCAAAATAAGTAAATTTTTGAAAACTGTAGAAGATTTTTATGTGCTGTTTGTAATCTCTGGGCCATCCGCTGTGAGCTGCTGGTCTTAGAGCAGAGACATCACTGTCTCTACTAGGTACATCACAGCACTTATAGCATTTTAGAAAACGTGAAAAGGAAAGCACGACCCAGACAGATTATTTGCCATGCAGCTTCCTGAGTGGGGCTGTCACTGCTGTCAGGCCTGGGTACGGCTGCCCTGCCTCCCCCTGCCGACTGGGGAGGGGGATGTACAAACAGGCACGAAGACAAGTGAGGGCAGGGACGCCACGCTTAGAAAGGGAGGTCAGCACATGCGGTGTCCAGGCCGAGAGGGGCTGGCTGCGAAGCGGGCGGGGGGGCTCAGGAACTGGTGCAAAGCGGGGGGCTCAGAAGAATGGGGAGAAGCTCAGCAGGCAGAGAGGTGCACATCACAGCCCCAGGCTGATAGAGCTGGCCTGCTGGGGAAGCTGGGGAGAGAGGCCGGGGGTGAGGCCGGGGAGGGCAGGAGGGCCTTGGAGGTCACAGGCACAGCCCGGACTTTTGTGGGAAAGCTAGTGGGGCTGCTGTGAGGAAAAGGAACTGCAGTGGACAGGGAGTAGAAGAAGCAACACTGGTCGGCAAACTGGTTCAAAGGTTTGGGCAGGACACGGCTGGGGTTTCCATAGCACGAGGGCTCTGGACGTGAAGGGGGAGGGCAGGCCTGACACGTGTGGGAAGTCCGCACCTATGGGACTCACGAGGGAGTGAAGGTGGGAAACTGGGGAAAGATGGGAAGGAGCTCTACATCCTGAAAGGTGAGGGGATGGGGGGGGGGACACACCCCGTAAGACGAGGAGGCGCAGGGGATACACTGTGTAAGACGAGGGGGACACGCCCCATAAGACGAGGAGCTGGGGTCAGGCGTTGTGAGTGCACTTCTGTTCTCAGGAAGGCCCCGGTGGAGACACCGCGGAGACAACTGGGATTTGTAAGTCTGGAAGCCAGAAACGGAGGTCAGGGCTGGGAGACACCCACAGAGGAGATAAGAAGATGGGGAAGAGAAACAAAGGCAAGCCCCAGGCCGAGCCCTGGAGAATGCCAACATTCAGCTGCAGAGATAAGGAAGAGGGGACAGCAGAGAGCCTGGGAAAGCAGCAGAAGAGGCAGGAGGCAACCAGGAAGTCCAAGGGCCGGACTCGCCCAGAGACAGAACCGCGGCCGGAGTCCCCCCTCCGGACCCCCACCGGGGACGCTGCATCCAGGTGACCTCAGGGCTCCGTCCTGAGAAGCGCAGACACAGGTGGTATAACTACTGGGTTTTACCCCAGGATCATGGCACAGAAGAGAACCCACAGGGCCACGGGGTCATCGTTTGCCACGGCCTATGCTTAATGATCTCATTTTTGGGCAATGAGCCAACTTTAGGAAAAAGCAACAACACACCTATTGTTTTTCTCCATTAAAATAGTTATTTACAATTTTGTTCTCTGCAGCTGATTGCTTGCCTTTTAACAGAGAAACAATAAAGAAAGATATGGGAGAAAAGACTATGAAACAATCTCTAATTAGAAACAAATCAGGCCCCATGCATCTGAAATATGGTGGAACGATCATCAAATCAAATGTTAAGAAAATGTAATTTAAGCTCTGAAAAATACTACTGCTTGCCCTTGTGTTGGGAATATGATAACTACACCTGGTGAAACCAGCAGAGAAAGACTGAGACAGGATGCCAGGTCCATGGACCATGAACTCCAGCTTATCAACCTCTGGGGAACTGATCCCCAGAGCACCCGGCCGCCCTCTGGAGACCAACACTGACCAAACTGAAAGAAAATCCCTAAGTGGGAAATTGCGCTGAGGAATATTTGATCTTTCTTAAGCTAAAAGATTTAACTGACTGCCTTACTCTGTGACAGGCACAGGTGAATTTAGAAGACCGCCCATGTGTGGTGCGGTCACCAGGGACCATAGCACTGAAGAGGCGCCTTGACCTGCAGGACAGGAGAAGGCTCAGACAGGCGTCCTGAGAACCAGCCTTCTGTCCTCTGTTCCCTCCTGACGCTCCAAATTCTGGACAAACGGCTATGGATTCTTATGCTACCGTTAAGGCCAAGGAGAAGTGACAGGAATCTTAGCTCAAGTTAGGGGTCAGACAGACTTTACTCTAAAACGATCTTCCGTGACTAACCATTCAGGCAGAAACCCTTATCTCAAAATGACTTCAGAAGACAGAAATTCTAAACAGATTTTTTTTTTAATAGGTTCCATGCCCAACCTGGGGCTTAAATTCACAACCCTGAGATCAGGAGTTGCATGATGTATTGACTGAGCCAGCCAGGGGCCCCCTAAACGTATCATCTTTGGGGCACTTGGGTGGCTGAGTCAGTTGAGCACCCGACTTCGGCTCAGGTCATAATCTTGAATTTGTGAGTTCAAGCCCCATGTCAGGATCTGTGCTGCCAGCTCGGAGCCTGGAGCCTGCTTCCAATTCTGTGTCTCCCTCTTTCTCTGCCCCTCCCCCACTCGTGCTCTGTCTCCATCTCTCTCTCAAAAATAAACATTAAAAAAAAATCATCTTGATATCTCTATATTAGCCAACTGCCTGAACATTTTTTTATTCTACTGAATTCTTAGAAATTCTGGCACTTTATTTTAGCTCAATTTACCTGAAGAACAAAATTTTATGTTGAAAATATAAATATAGCAATATAAAAAAAACACCCACTATAATATTTATACAAGCACAGACCTAGATTCTACAATGATTTAAAAAAAAATTTTTTAAGGCTTGTTTATTTTTGAGACAGAGAGAGAGAGAGAGTGGAAACAGGGGAGGGGCAGAGAGAGAGAGAGAGAGGAGGAGACACAGAATCCGAAGCGGGCTCCAGGCGCTGAGCTGTCAGCACAGAGCCTGACACGGGGCTTGAACTCACGAACCACGAGATTATGACCGGAGCCAAAGCTGGATGCTCAACTGACTGCACCACCCAGGCACCCCAACAATGATTTTTGAATCATCATAGTTACGACTCGTACTTGCTGGTCCTAAATACGAGGTAATGGCACTAGAGGCAGGCTGTGTGGCATGCTTGCTGGGAGCCCAAATCACAGTTTTACAGGGTTGTGGGTTTTCTTTTCATAGCAAACTTATTTAAAAGGCACGACTGGTCTCATCATTTGAAAGTGGTTTTCAACATGGCTGCAACGTCCAAAGCTGCCCAGCTGAGGACAGAGGTGTAAACGGAGGGTGGAGAGCAATGGGGAGCCCGGGGTCGTGACCGACCTGCTTGGCACTTCGTTCAAAGACCACATACTGCTGGCACTGGTCTAGCCGTCTCTTCCTCATGGTCCAATAATGCAATACCCTGTTCTCCCGCTGGAAGAGTTCATTCAAGATATCTAAGAGGATAAAGAGGAAGACGAATGTTGGCGCTTGCAATCAATGGAGACACTTGCAAAATCCCGTTCATGTTTATTTACAGACTTTATGCAAATGTCAACATAAGACAGAGCATTCAGTTAAGAGAGCCACACTTGCCTCCCCCATGTTCTCAATGAGCATGTCAACCAGACCTCTCCTTATTCTCTTACCCCAACTTATTATCTTAGGATGGAGGTCACTGGAAACTTAAGGCTGGCTGGATTAATGGGATAAGCTATTGTGTCTCCTGCTGGGACAAACTGACAACGGCCGACAAAACTTCGGTATTAGGCATTTCATTCAACAACATTCAAACCTTCCTGTGGAGGAACTTAGTACAAAGGATGTATTGCAAAATGGTGGAGTACTAGAAGAAAACAACGTTTTGGTTTTTCTTTCTTTCTTTCTTCTTCTTTTGTTTTTTGTTTTTACAAAGACAAAAACAAAACCATAAACCATAAGAGGAGTAGGGACATGACAACAGAGAAGCATGGAGCCAGAAAGGCCAAAAAACCCTGATAACATAAAAATTATAAAATGTCATAACCAAACATAAGCCATCGTAAAAACATAGCACCAATTAAAAATCCAGTTAACATTACTGGGAAATATAAAACACAGAGCTAGTGTACTTCCCAGTAAACAGGAAAAAGTTGAACAGTCTGTTAGAAAAATGAGCAAAGCATATAAACATGGAGTTTGTGATTTCTAAAATGTGGCCACTAAATACACAGAAACATGTTTAACTTCACTCCAACGATGGGGCCATCTTCCACCATGTTCCTGGCAAGGACTGTGTCCTCCCATATGCTGGGAGGCTGGGGAGCAGAGGGTACAGGCACCAGTGACCCCGCATTACTGACGGGAAACAGGGCACAAGTCTTGCAGTGAACACTCTGGCAACAGATAACGACACTGGAAGTGTGTACAGCTGCGAACCAGGAATTCGATTGTTCAATCCTTCGGATGTACGGTGCTTACACGAGCGGTATGTATCAGGTGCACAAACACTAAGGCACCGTTTGGAAAAACTGAACAGCAACATCTGGGGGTCAGGTTAAGCCAACTATGAAATCATTATACTGCACATTAAAAAGCATACAGCAGAGCTTTAAATTCTGATACAGAACGAGGACTAAGTTGTATTGACAGTGGTGATCAGTGGCTATGGAATTAGATAATTTATATACATTTGCACACTCAAAACAAATTTTACAGGGAGTCTGTTTTACTCCAAAGGTTTATAAAACACACGAGAAACTTTAGGAGAAGATTCCAGAGACTGAAACTGCAAATCAAATAAAAGGTATCTAGATTATAACTTAATTAATATTAGGAAACTAAAAATATTAAGCGGTCCACAAATATTTCAGGGTTCCCGAGAGGCTGAGCCACTTTGCGACAAACCAGAACCCGTGAGCAGCGCTTACCTGGCAGCTCAGGGGTCAGGCTATATGATCTTTACTGAAAAAGTAAACTAACGTAGCGATGCAAATTAACGCTTTGAAATCTGAAGCCGGTCAGAAACATAAGCTACCACTGAAGTGAAAATATGACACGTGAAAATGAATGTGAGCCAATCGGTCTTTTCCAGTTCCTTCTTTCCACCACCCCCGCCTGGGGCAGGACTGATTTGGGGCGCGTGAGCAGTAGGGCAGGGAACCACCCCTGCGGGGCCTGGGAGGGGAAACTGCCCGGCCTTCCTCAAGCACCTGCGGGTTGTCTGGGGTCACGCAGTCTCTTCTGGCACCATCGCCCTTACGTGGGTCTAATGCACCATCCCACACGTGAACCCAATGAGAGAAGCCAAACATTTAGTTTCTAATTCTCCAGAGCACCCAGAATGATGACAAACAGCAGCAAACGTGCGGTGACTATCACGTAAGTGGGCACAGGGAACACAGTCCCCTGTCTCACACACACACCCATTGGACTAGGACAGCCTCCTGAGGATCGTCACGTCTGTGATCAGACAAAGCAGATGAAGACCCACAACCAAAGGCAATACTGAAGGGTGACAGAAAGGCAATGATTTTTATCTGAAATGAGCCAAGTAAATAGATTACCAATGCAAGTAACTGGCTCCTGCTGAAAAACGGTTGCGTTAGTCACTCATTTTCCCAAGAGAAGAGCCCACCAAGTAATAAATACGGATCTCATCTGTGGAGCTTAGAGGATTATACCCATGTGATTGATAGTATTTCTGTGACACCTCTAACAGATGAATCCCGAAGAACAGGGAGCAGAATATAACAAAGCTTCTGCCAATCATATGGCCTTAAGGAGTAAGAGGAATCATTTGTTAACAGATCATGGCAATTTTTTCCCTTAAGAAACCCAACTCTGAGAGGGAAGGATGTAGGACCCCAGTTTCTTCATGTGTTTAGTGCCGATCTCTGAAGCTCTCGGGAAGGATTACAGTGGACACAAGGTGCCTTTGTGTCAAGACTGTTCTAAATTCATGAACATTTTCTGAGGATCCATTTCCATGTCGTTTTATTTGAACCTGAAAAAACTATGACTAAATCCAAGTTTTAAGTTCGAGAACACCTGAAGTTGTTTTCACTGTGAAGTATCCCATCGGAATTCTAGAGTAGAAACCATCAGCCCCCCTCACATCCACCCATACCAATCCTGTTAATAATTTAGTGTAAAATTTTCCCAGATCTGTTTCTATGCGCTTACATTACATATACATAAAAACATGGTTTTACAGAAGTTTATATTCAAAAGATACCAAAATATATGATACCTGGCAATTTGCTTTCTAAGTATGTCAAACTGATAAGACTTTACAGAACGATATTGGTGTATAATTTCTTGATTTGAACTTTTAAAAATATTTTGACTACAGAAAAATTCTGATTTTCCTCTTTTCTCTGATTTACAATATTTTCACTTGTTGTAACAAAATAGTCAAAGCTAATAAACACCACGCTGTGTGTTCTCCCTGTTTACACTCTTCAACTTTATTCAATAAATTACCAATCTAGATCATTTGTTTCATACTTTATTAGTAAACGAAGAAAATTGGTGAGAACTTTAATAATACGTAACGGACATTTAAAACGAAGCCCAGATCTTAGGATTTTAGACCGCGTTCTCACCAAGCTCCTTGCATCGCTTGCCGGTAAAGGGAGTCCTGACTGTACTCACTTTTTACTTGTTGTTCAGGAGCTTTGATGTGGGTCACCATTCCTGGCATGTTCACACTATTCCTGTGCAGGTACTTCAGGAAGACATCTGCATTCCTTCTAGCAAGTGTGCAAGCCTAAGAAGTACAGGGAGAGCAACGTGGTGTTAATTGGACTCATACAAACATGTATTTTGAATACATACGGGTGACAACAGCATGTAGCTCTAGCATACACCTTTACCTAAAACGTTGTCAAGCCAACCTGTGCTTTGGAGGGTACACAGGTTAAGTCCTATTTCAATTAAAAACAACAACAAGAACAACTGTGTCTCTGAGCCCTTGCTCTGATGAAACCAGCTGCCACGTTGAGCGCTGTCCTATGGACAGGTGCACACAGCAGGAGGCTGAGAGGGACCGCTGGCCTGTCCAGCCTCCAGCTGACCACAGCCCCTGGCCAGCACCTCAATAGTAGCCTGGGGAGAAACCTGGAGGCAGAGCACCCAGCTAAGCTGTGCCTGGATTTCTGGAAAGGGCAGACAGCATTTTCAGCTTCCTGAGTCATTCAGTCTCTATCTCCCCAACCCCCCCCCCCCCACACACACACACAGGAGAGTAGCCACGGGCAACATGTTAATGAATGAGAGCAGACACATTTAGCTCTCAGGTCTGAGTCTGCCAACCCCTATTTTAAGCCATCGAGTTTTGGGGTGGCTTGTTTCGTGGCATTACTGTCACAGATAACGGACATTCCATCTTTAGAAACCAAATAAGTAATCTCATTAATGTATTTAAAAAAAAAAAACAAGAGGAAAAAAAATCCTTAATTATATTTGAATTGGAAATCCCTTACACATTTCCTGTCTCAGATCTGGAATTAATCCTTCTTCAGGGAGCTCTGTCTCCTTGCGTGTGGTACATGGTATATAGACCACAAATGGGACTGTATACTGAGGAGTTCATTTTTTTCTGGTCGGTCACTGTTTCTAGGCCTTTCTAGTGGGTGGAGCTAGGACACTTTTTAATTAACCTAAGACTCTATCATGGGTCTCTCCAGATAAGCCTGTAATCAGCTGCCGTAACTAAACAGTGAGGAGGCTGCAGAAGACAACCAGGGTAATGTCAGAAGGACATCAGGGCCCTTCTGAATGGAAGGAGCACCCACGAATGGGACAAGTTGAATATAAAAAAGATAAATGACTGCAATTGATTAAAACACACCAAATATATTACAATCCATGAAGATAGTAAGAAAATTAAATCATATGTAGAGGTTGTTAGGGTAACAGCTCATTATCCCGAAAATGATAAACAAATGGAAAGAATCAGGCACTTCTGCCTGTTCTGGACAAACTCTACTTGAAAGTAACCGAACAGCTAAGAAGGGAAGAATTCTAGCTAATCAAGGCAGAAATAATGATGGAGTATTACCAGTTTTGCGACTCCTTGTGAAACATGATCACCACAGGGCACTAAAGCCACTGGGTGAAAGGCAGACGTGGAAGGCACGTGACAGGTGAATGGGACCCCCTACATCTCAAGCACTGACGACTCCCCCGATCACACGGATAGAAGGAGCAGCAGGCCTCCTGGGCCTCCTGATATGACGCCATGGAAAGTACGCGTGGGGAGAACACCTGTGCCAGGTAAGCGGACCGCATGCACACACACACACACGCAAACCTGGATCCGACTGAAACTCTCGACATAACAAACTCAGAGGATCCAGGGCGCTAAAGGACCGCGTGGGATGCAAGCATGGAAATCCAGAGTGAGAGAAATAGCACAGTAGGAGTGATTCACTTCTTCAATAAATACTAATAAAAGGAGGTGCTGTTTAGATCGAAGGAGATTTAAGAGACATACCAATAAAATCAATGCGTGGACCCTGTTTAGAATCCTGATTAAAACTACATATAAAAGACGTTTATGGATCGATCAGAGATATTTGAACACTGTTGGATTTTGTATAAAATAAGAGATACTGTTAATTTTTAGGACAGGATAATGGTGTTGTGGTTATGTTTTTGAAAGGCAGAATTTAAAAAAAATTTTTTAAATATTATTCATTATTGAGAGACAGAAAGACACAGAGCATTAGCAGGGGAGGGATAGAGAGAGAGGGAGACAGAATCCGAAGCAGGCTCCAGGCTGTCAGCACAGAGCCTGAGGCAGGGCTCGAACTCACAAACTTCGAGATCATGATCTGAGCCGAAGTAGGTCGCTTAACCAACTGAGCCACCCAGGTGCCCCAAAAGGCAGAATTTTAAAAAATGTATTTGAGAGAATGTGCACACACAGGAGGGACAGGGAGGGAGAGAAGAATTCGAAGCAGGTGCCATGCTAAGTATTATAAAATAGTAATATTAGCAGGGCTTTATTCCACAAACCGTGAGATCATGACCTGAGCTGAAATCAAGAGTTGGACACTCAACCGACTTGAGCCACCCAGGCACCCCAGAAAGGCTGAATTTAATATTTAGTTATATGCTGAAGTAATTACAAATAAAAGGATATAATATCTAGAATTTAAAGTAACCCAGTGAAGGTGGGCATATGCCCACGTGCTGATAATTACTGACACTGGCTGACAGGGACACAGAAGTCTGGTATTGGTTCTATTTTGTATGCTCCTTAAACTTCCATAATGAAAAATTTAAAGATCCCTAACATCCAAACACTACTGAATCCCAGTTGAATGCAGAAATCTGAACAGGCCTGTGATTATTTTTGTTTTAAATTTTTTCTAAGTATCTTTCTTAATTAACTAAATAGTATTCAATTTTGTTTTATTCTGAATGGATTCCAGAGAAAGACAAATTACGATGATTCCACGTCCAAACATCCTCACGGTGGTGGGTGTTTCATACACGGGCTTTCAGGTCCTGTGGCAAATGGTTAAAAAAACAAGCCCGAGGAAGCCACGACTGTTTTCCCAACTTCGGCCGCCGAAAAAGAGAGTCATGTGAGGGAAGCTCAAAAAAAGTTCCCAGATAGAATTTTCAAAGAGCTACAATCTGTTCTCCCAGACCAGACAGTAACTCTGTCAGGACAGAGGATCACCTTCAGGATGGAGACAGAAATTATTAAATGTAACAGGAAACAGTGTGAGAGGCGTCAGAACACTGAAGCTATGACAAAACTAAACTCGGTAAGGCCGCAATGAAAAGCAAACACCATGCCTACTTTTCATGGGGCTGAGTGGCAGCCGGCCGAGTCTCAGGAGATCTTTTCCAGAGTGAAAGACCATATCATAAAGACACAGAAGTGCTGGCAAACAGTTTGAGCACTTTTCAGAACTTCTGGGTGACTGAAGTACGAACGAACACACGCACACACGACAAAAGCGGCTAGAAAAAAGTCCTCAATTAAAGCTGCTCACAGTTAAAACTTCAAGCCTGGATTACGGGCTTAAATGTTTTGCGGGAAACACTTCCTGAACAAGTATTAGTAACTAATCCTGGAAATCACAAAGGGTGTTCCCGCCCCTTATCCACTGTACAGTGGGTTCAGTCTTTATTCCTAAAAAAGGCTGAATTTCCAAAGGAAGATTATTTTAAGGTACAGGCATTCTTGTCTCACCAAATCAATCTCTTTCTGTGTTCAACACCAACCAAACTGCACTCTGCACACAGGGGCTCCCCTGGAAAGCGAAGGCGGCCTGCACACCCAGCACATGAGGACACGTGTGGTTCTCTGAGAGTCCAGGCGAGCCCCCTCGTGTCTGTGTGCCCTGTGCAGGGACGCAGCAGCACCCCGGAGGCCACTCCGTACCTTCAGGAACGCTTCCTTTTGCTCCAGATGCTTGCTGATCATTGGGGTGACGTGGTCTGTCTCGGAGTTGGGGCCCAGTTTGTCGGCCCCTCCACACCAGTCCTCTTCTCTCTTGTACTCCTGCTCCAGGCTCTCGAGGACGCTGCAGACCTGTGAGCAGAAAGCCGCAGGCTCAGAGGGGCCACTCGGCATCTGACGCCACAGATGGCATCTTTGGGAAGTGTGGTCAGTCATGCTCTGGGGATAAAAGTGCTGGCCTGGGGACCAAGACCTTCGGAAGGCACTGTGGGCCCCACCTCAGGTGAGGACAAACGCAGGGCCAAAGTAGGCAGGCCTTTCAGAACGAGAACAAAATAAAAACGGAATTTCCGGTCTCTCTCTGGTGTTTCAGGCTATGGATCTAAAGGAGAGGAAAGCGGATGTCTTCTTCTCGGGTCCTTTCCAACCTAGTCCTCTTGGATTCCTAGGGGAAGCAAGGATCATTCTACTTCTAGAATGCTTTTCTCTGCTTGAAGTTGAGTTCACTGGCTCGATAATGACTGACGAGTTAATGACTGAGCTATCCAACAAAACTAAGCTCCACGCAGAATGCCGGTGAGGAGCCCAAGGACTAGAGCGGCCCTCCTCACCTGCTCTGAGGTTTTGTAGAAGGCGACAGATGCGTTCACCAGCTTGAGGCGGTCTTCCATCTTGAGCATGAGCTGTTGCCAGTGAGACGCCACTTTCTCGGCACAGTCCCTGATCATGTCCATGTCATAGTGATTGGCCTGCAGCATGGCCTCCGCCTTCTGCTGCACCTGCAGCGCACTCTGATGTGTCTTCTAAGGAAAGAGAAAGGACAGGGAACACTTGTGTGACGGGGGCATCACGCATTTATTTACCAGGGAGGCTGTGGTCCCTCCGCTCCGCTTTCTTTGATCCAAACAACTTCAGCGAATGCTCATTAGGACACTTCTGAAAACACAGCACACGGTTCAGTTAAAAACAACAAAGTGTTCATGCCCAGCAACAACCGTGTTTATACTTAAATTACCTAATGAAGGATGAAATGCACTAAGACATTGCAGAATGGGTCTCAGTTGTGGGTTCTCAGCTTGAGAAATAGCAGGAAAAAAACCTTAATAGCCAATATTCTAAGAAAGCTGTTGAAATGTTCCCAATTTATTCTTCCTATTCATCCTTCTTACAATAGCAGCCAGAGGCCAATGAACACACGGACAAAAAGGTGGCCACAGTGAGTGCATTTTTACCTTAAACTGTGTACTTGAGTAAAGTTTTCAAGAACTATTGACTTTAAAAAAGAGAGAGAGAGAGAAACATAATTAAAAGCTAAGAATGAACCAACTGTGCTCTCTGGAGGTTCATGCCATATTAAAATATCAACATAACATCACAAATCCGGTAGAATTCCTGCTTGTGTGTGCTCCTAGAAGATTCCACAAGATGCTGACAGGCCAGGTTCTCCCACTGACGAACCAGAGTGCTGCACAGGGTAGCAGTCAGGGGGGTAGAGGGGTCCATGGGTCTGTGACATGAACTGGTTTTTTTTGTTTTTTGTTTTGTTTTGTTTTGTTTTAGACAACAGCAAAATTTTACAGATTGCCTGAAAAGGCACAAAATGATCCCATGAAAGACCATATACAATATGGCCCTGTCCTTCACTCAGACACGATGACATGTGTTAGCAGTTATTAGAAATCACTAGGCACAGTGTACAATTCTCAAAAGATGCCCAAACTCTGGGCTTCAGGAAGCGTTAACACAGGTCTGTTGACACTGAGTAGTTGAAAGTTAAGTTAGTCTCGAGAATAAATTACCGCTATTTTCTGTAGCCTTCTTCTCTGGCTATGTATGCAACCAGAGCAGGAAACAAGTTTTCTGCAAGCAAATGCTCTTTTTCCCTTGAGTTGACCTTGAGACCACCTATCACAATGAACTCCCCCCTTTCCCCTAAACTCTACAAATAATTAATCCATATGCTGTGAGAGTGAATTGTAAATGGACCTGGAACTGGGCCAAGCCATTCTGCTTAAGTCCCAGCCTGGCACCGACCCCCATCAAGGTGAGAAACACTGCTTTTCATCAGGGTCAGAGAGTTCTGTGCGCAGTATTGTTTATGGATAACCGTGAATTTGTGATTTGCACTTGGTCTGGGTAAGCTGCCCACAGTGCTCTGTTTGGTCAGGGATGTGCTTAAGAGACCAGCAAAACAGAACACCCCTCAAGCCCAGACCCTGGCATGGGTTCTCGGGTGCCAAGTGTTCCTGACAGAGGGCGGTGCATCTTGCCGGGACCCTCAAGGCGGGAGGACAGGGGGAGCCACCAGGCGTTCTGGGGTGGCGCCATGAGGTCCCCGAGCTGGCACACGCATCGTCCCCTTCATTATAGTCACCTGCCCGTTTGCTTCCCTGAAGGAAACTGTAGAGCATCAGCGCTGTCACTTAGGGTCCTGCTGAACCCCGTCTGGCTCAGGCTCAGTCCCCCGCGAGGGAGCGTACATGCATGTCCTGAGGCGGGCGGCGGGCCAGTGTCCCTACCTCGATGGCGTGCTGGAACTGCTCGTGCTCCCTCTGCAGCTGCTCTGCCTCCTGCAAGGAGCTGGCTGTGATGAGTCCGGCATTCAGCATCGACTCTCCGTTGCGGATCCAGCCCAGCACCTGAAATACGACACGGGGACCTCCAAGCCTCTGCCCTCCCCTGGGGGCCCCCCTGCAGGCCAGCCGGGACACGAGCCAAGTGAGCAAGGAGGTCTGGCTGCTCCCATCAGCTGGGAAACATGGGTTTCCTTATGGTCCCACCTGCCAACAGCCTGATGTCCTTCTAAGGTATCTGATCAGAAGTGCCATGTTTTAAGATTAATTCTTAAAATTAATTATGCTTTCAAATGGGAGCTGAAAAGGCAGAGCGTCCAGCAGATGGTTACTGTTAGTCCACAGGTCAAAACGGATTAAGAATCACCTATCAGATCTACGGCCACAAATAATTCTCTGATAATCAAGGGAAGTATTTTTCATTCCTTTTATCCTTATTAACATTCAAAATTAGCAAACTGCTTGGTAAGGAAACTACGTTACCTCACCAACGTATTTTCTAATTTAACGTCAGCATTAAATGGCCCACTAACCAGAGAATGAATTCAGAGGTGCTGTAACACCCAGGGTCAAAGCACAGGATCCCCAGCTGTGGAGGGTCATTCTGGTAGTTATTTGTGGCAAAGACCACTTACTGCCCACCCTACAGCTGGCTTTCCTCATCTCCTTTACTCAGAAAACTTAGACTTTGGGGGGTGGGGTGGCCTTAGACTAAAACTGCTTCCCAGCCCCTACATGCAGCTTCATCGCGGCTAGGAACATTCTGTAGCACCTCCCACTACTGACATCACTGAAGCAGCCTCGGGGCAGCCGTGTGAACACATTTCTTTTAGATACAAGTACTGCTTCTTCCCTGTTATGCTCTGCCCTTCCTGCTGCCTGGGAAGGGGACAGGGGAGCTGGGCCTACAAGAGCCATGTGGCAACCCATCGCCAGCATGTCTGCCTAACCTACCACACGGCTGCTAAATGAACACCAGCCATCGACCACATCCTGCCCTGTTATGTAGAGAATATTTATAGGCAAATGCAATTCCTAGTGGATAGTCTAGTCCTTTATTTCTTACACACACGGTTTTGTTTTTAGCAAGAGGGACACTTTATTAACTGGTCTTTATTGTTTTTTAAGTTTTGGGGGGCCCGGAGGGGCCTGGGGGGCTCAGTCGGCTCCATATCCGACTCCTGATTTTGGCTCAGGTCATGATCTCACGGTTTGTGAGTTTGAGCCCTGTGCCCGGCTCTGTGCTGACATTGCAGAGCCTGCTTGGGATTCTCTGTCCCCTTCCCTCTCTGCCCCTTCCCCACTTGCATTAGCTCCCTCTCTCTCAAAATCAATAAATAAACTTAAAAAAAATAAAGTTTTATGTAACTAATCTGCACCCAACATGGGGCTCAAACTCATGACCCTGAGATCAAAAGTCACATGCTCTTCTGACCGAGCCAGCCAGGCACCCCTATGAACTGGTCTTTAAAAGGCAGGTCACGATACTTTATCTCATCACATGGGGCACCGACAGGTGCTCTTTTAGTTTTCCACTTTGACAGCACACCTGCTTCAGTGTGAGTGCCACCCACATACACACCGCAAACTGCTAACACTCCAGAGGCACCTGACCCCCTCCGTTCGACCTAATACATGCTTTTCTGAGCCTCCATCAGAATCTCGGAAGGCCATACCTTCCTTGCCAGGAAGGCGGTATCAGGAGGGGTTTCTCTGCTCATGAGATAAAATGTCATGTACATGCTGAATGGAGGTACGTATAGAATCCCAATGGCTATGAGCCGAAAACAATCTTTCAAATACTCCATTTTTATTTTGCCATGCTATCTGAGACATGGCAGTGCAGCATGCTGGTAACAGAAGAAGTCTCCAGCCCTGCATAAGCTGTGATACCAGCCTATTTGGCAGAAAAATCATATCGTTATTTAGCCTGAGAAGCTATGTGCTCAGAGTTTCAAGCAAGAGATTACCAGTAACAAAACAAGCCAAATGGATGTTAATTTCGAGTGCTACGTCTGCTGGGCTGGAAGCCTTCTCCACTACAGAGTCAACACACAGCTGTCCGGGCGGTGGCTCAACACTTACTCATGAACTAGGGCTGCCCTGGGGGAGTGTGTCACATCATGTGTGAGAACAACGCTTACACACGAGATAGGGCTGTACTGGGGGTGGGTATGTTACATCATGTGTCAGAACAGCTGTGTCCGGAACAGGGACAGTCTCCCCAATTTCCGGGTGGTCACACACCGAGTGCCCACGCACGGGGGCCCGCTGTGGTCTGGCTCCGCACGCAGCGCTCTGTTTACCTGCTTCACCTCGGCCTGCAGGTGGCGAAGTTGCACACACTGTTCCAGGTGCTTCCGATGCTGCTCAGCCGCGACATCCAGCTCCTGCTGCTTCTCGTGAAGGAACTCCAGCAAGTCCTGGACCCGGGTGGCCATGTCTACGTCTCTGTCGCAAAGCAGCTCCACGCCTGTGGACATGAAGGGAGAGCCGAGAGCTCGGTGGGCACATCGACCCATTCTTCAGCCGTGTGACGGACGCCGTGCTTTCGAATAATCTGCTGGTCAGGCCAAGTTCAAGGAAGGCGTGACCAACACAGGAGTGTTTGTTTCTGTGTGCCTCCAAGCACACGAGGGGGTCTCAAACAACCCATCTGCTGTGTTCCAAAGCAAAATACAACGCACGGCTAATCAAACCAAACCCATTTCGGGTCAATCTTTCCACAGTGGTTAAGTGGTGACATGTGCCTCACTCTTATAAGCGAGCGAACTTTGGCTTGCTTTTGTCGTGTATCACTGCACACCCAGTTTACTCTTTAGGAAGCATCTGATTTGTGTAAAATGAGTGATGTAGTATGCAGGTTGTTGCTAAGTTTCAAACACTACACATTTCTGTCTACATTTTTGAGCCTATAGTGACATCTGCTGGTAAAATATAAACTAAGAAAAAAATAAAGAATGTGAAAAATTTGTTGGAGATTCACATTTCATTCATGGACAATTAGCGTTCATGCTACCTGAAATGACAAGCCAAGAGTATTAAGGGCTAAGTACACTAATCATAATGTCACAGGTGATCACATGTGAACACAAAACAGCCAAAACGTTCCTTTCGAAGAGCAGGTACCTAGAACATCTACGTCACAGGGGCTGACCATGCTTTGCAGCCATCGCACATCACACATCACACACACACACACACACACACACACACACACACACACGATAAAAACCCCACAAGTGACACAGACCGAAATGCACTCCTTACCAGAGGCCTGCACTTCGTTGACATACTGCAGAAGGTCCTGCCCTTGGTGGATGACATCGAAGGTTAAGTTATTCATGGTCAGAGCTTTGTCTGCGTGGTGCTGCAGGCGCTGTTCCGCTATTGTGAGATCTTCTGTGTCAAAGTCGTTCATTTGCTGAGAAAGCTCATCATTCCAAGACTCAAGGTCTGAGATGATCTGACAGAGGAGAGCGTCTCCTTAGGACCGAGACTTAGAAAATAACGAACATGTGCTGCGACCCCTCACTGCGCCAAGTAAGGAAGAAAGGAATGTGACCGGGTCCCGGGGACATGGAAGCCAGCTGTTGGGGCTTCCATGGGCCACAGATAGGACAGTTAGACACAAAAACCTACCACAACTGAACAAAGTTTATCAAACATACAAAAACACATTAGCCCCTAATGGTACTTTTAAAAAAAAGAAGAGTTAAAAAGCCTAAAATTAAATGAAAAACTTTTTTCCCCTTCATGTTTGTTTATTTATGTATTTATGTATTTATTTATTGAGACAGAGAGAGAGAGAGAGATATCACGAGCAGGACAGGGGCAGAAAGTATCCCAAGCAGGCTCTGTGCTGTCAGTGCAGAGACCAACGTGGGGGTTGAACTCATGAACCGTGAGATCATGACCTGAGCCAAAATCAAGAGTCAGAAGCTTAAGCGACTGAGCCACCCAGGCACCCCACATGAAAAACTCTTCTGATTAGAGGTTGACAGGAGACCAATCTTCATCCTAAAATTGGTAATTAAAAAATTGTTTAAGCCTATAACAATGAAGAAAGGTTATCCTTTATAGATAAATCTAGTTATTAAATGCAGAAATAATAAAATTAGAAAGTTTGTTCTAATTATTTTTTTAATTCTAGTGAAATAGCTGTTCAGACAATGATCATTGAGCAGTTAACTGTAATGGAAAGAAAGAGGGGACCCAGCGGGAGGGTCAGGCTGCCCCATCCTCATCCCGCAGACCAACCTCTGCGCCCCACAGAAGTGGGGCCAGACAGGACCAACCTCTGACAGGAGAAGCTGTGGGTCCTGTGGAGCATCTGGCACAGAAATAGACCTGGAATCTCAATCAGGTCTTTACATCTAAATTCCAAGTTTATAAGGAGCACCAGGGAAAGAAAACTAGTTAAACAGAAGAAATCACTAAGCGAATGCAGAACGTGGGACCTGGTTTCTTCAGCTGACGCAGTTATTTCCACAAGTCATGGCAAGAGGAAAAGAAGGCTAGCTGAAGAGACGATTCTGGACAGAAAGGCTAAGTATCCTATGTGGGCACAGTGCCCACATGCCCAGTAGGGGCCACCTGTAGAGGGTCCAAGAGAAGCAGGGTCCTTGAGAGCAAGAACTCTGGTGGGGGAGGAGGGTGCGACTCTGGTTATATAAGAAAAGGTCTTACTTTGGAGAGATACTTAAGAGTCTTTAGGAGTGAAATGATAAGCGGACAAAGCTTTTCTCTCAACTACTACAGCACAACAATAACAAAAGAAGGGGGATTTGCAGCAGGGAACACACAATCCTGCTACATTTGGGAGACAGGCACATGGGCATTCACTGTACGATCCTTGCAACTTTGGTGCAGGTTTGAAAACTTTTGTAATACGCTTTAAAAAATTAAGATGAGAAGTTACAGAATCCAGAAAGGAAGAAAAAAACTTCTTGTGAAAGAATACCGTATGACACACTTCACTGGAATAACATTCCCCATGGGTCCCGATTTACTTTATCCAGAAGAGCAGTAACCACATGAGTTTGAAAATCTGAGGAATGTGAGAGAGTTGACACAGAACCCAGCGAGGAGATAAAAGGTAATAAAAACCGAAGGCTTCCCCAAATGCCTCTGGCACAAATCTTCCAGGCTTGCTCTTTCATTAGAGAGGTCTGCATACAGTATATGCATTTACGTTAATTTATAAAATTGATAAATTCAAATAATGTTAAATTACACATAAGCCACAAAGCCACTGAGGGGACGTATTTTTAACAAGGAAGGAGATGACCATACCTTTAATCTTTACCTCTAAGGGGAATCTTCTTTCTTAACGTTTGTTTTTTGACACTGAGGCAGGAGAGACTTGGGTGTGGTGGTGAGGTACAGACTTAGCGCTAACGTCTCATGGAGACAGCGATAGGGCTCAGACAGCACTCAAGCAGCGGACAGTAAATAAAGATGGATGTGCTAGAACCAGCAGGATTTGAAAACGCTCACCAAGCTTCAAGAAACCCCAGCGATGGCCATGATCAAAAGATCATCAGGAGAAATCCTGCCCAAGGCTTACAGTCACAGTTTGTCAATCACACATGTGAAGACAAGAAATTGGTGGCAGAAACAAAGCTCAAGAAAGTGGAAATGACTTTTGAATACCAATTCTGGAGAAACAACTTGTGTTACTTCTCTTCCTAATGGTACATATAACTGTGTTCCATAAACAAACTGTCACAGGACGCTGTAGGAATGACTCCGTTGTTTCCAGAGCAATCGAGCAGGTTTTCCCTGGAAATAGGAAGAGGCTGAAACAGGAACATTCTCAGCGCAGAAAACCTAGATCCGGGGCGCCTGGAGGGTTCAGTCGGACGAGCATCCAACTTCAGTTCAGGTATGATCTCAACGGTTCGTGGGTTTGAGCCCTGCATCGGGTTCTGTGCTGTCAGTGTGGAGCCCACTTTGGCTACTCTGCCCCCTCCCCCACTCGCACTCTCTCTCAAAAATAAATAAACATTTAAAAAACAATTGGCCAAGGAATAGATAAGTTTCTACCATAAAGATAACTCCTCACATGTGCAGTCAGATGGAGCATTTTCCCAGATAAGGGAGGAAATCCCAGCTGAAGTCCTAACTGCTCAGGTTTTCATGTTTTAGGATTACTCCAGAGAAAAGAGGCTCTTAGGCTGTGACATTTTAAAAAGCTTTTAAACTACACTGTAGCTGGCCTGTGACTGCACTGTGGGTTTAATTTCCTTAGCTCAGGAAAGCACTTACCCCTGGCCTGGCACACTGGCTTTATTAAGGCCACTTGGAACTTTGTAGCTTTGGTGTGGAGAAAATGTAGGTTTCTGGTTTCTGAACTACATATTAAAACACTAGTTTGTTGATAATGGAAATACAATTAAATTTTTTCCCTTTAAAGTAGCAATAATACAGATGAAGCCAAGAGATTTTTTTTTTTTTGAAATATCAACATGTCTTGAAGAGAAACTTCAAATAATGCCTGTTTCCAAACTGAAACTATTCAACAAGCAGCTAAGTTTACAAAAGCAATTCATCTGAAGTAGAGATCAGAGAGGAAAACAGCCATGCTGGGTCTTCTGTTCATACCGCCAGCAACCTGGAAGCTGGACTGCAGGCCCAGGCCGTGGGCAGGTCCTTAAAGAGCTGAGGACAGCGTGCCTTTTCCCTACCTGGCTTCATGTGTCTCTAAACATCAAGACCGAGAGCAGATTTTACCAGACAATGTGCATAGGGTTTAATTCCTCTCTTGTCACGAACCAGAAATGATGATAAGAACAGCCGAGAAGGCCTTTCTTTAATGAAAACACTGAGGGAAGTTTAGACAAGTGGCCAACCAAGGCCCCCCCGAGAGGCCTCGCACAGGGCCTGGCCTGGTCCTTGTACCACGCGCAGAGCTGGGCCTACAGACAGGCCCAAGAGACGCAGGCAAAGCCCACTTCAGCAGAGCGTCCTCCCCTCAGCCGAGGTAAGTGAAGCAGTCTACACAAGGCCCCACCGTCCCTCTGCCCCAGTGGATTTAGGGTCTGGGTCTGCATGCCCTCGAGGCCCTTGCGCGGGCAGGGCATGCCCTCCAGACTGCCTGGGCAACGTGCTCCACCAGCCGCGTGAAGCTGACAGGCACCGGGAGACTGGCCTCATTTGGGCCAAGTGAGTTTTGGTTCCTTCATTCGTGTTTCACAGACAGATTCGGCATCATCCAATTATACTTACTTGGGCTTGCAGTTCATCAGGTTCAAAACTCAGATCTTCCCTGGCACATTAAGAAACGGCCTTTTGTTGAAGTAAAAGGAAAGAAACTCACAGATAAGGGGCAATTTGTAGGCAAGGATGAAAGATCACCTGCGCACACTCCTTGGAAAAGACTGGATTTCCTGCTCTCTGCAAATGCTATCACCACTGATGAGCCTTATTCTTGCTCCTGGTGGAGGCAGGCAGGGGCAGGGGGCAGGGGGCAGGGAGGGGAGGGACAGAAAGAACAGGGGAGAGTGGCGGCCTCAAGTGTGTGCCTCAGACAAGGGGAGGGCTGCGTGGGACCCAGCCCCGGGCCCAACAGGCCAGGACGCAGCCAGACGGGCTCGGCTGCACTCACACAGGCTGTGCTCCGTCCTGCTGTACGGTGAGGCTTCCAGCACAGCCCCCTCGGCTCGCAGGGCAAGACGCAAGCCTTCCTTCCTCTGTCCTGCCCCGAATGCAGGGGGAGAAGATGCCGGAACTGGCGGGGGACGAGGAGGGGGCACTCACATCGATGGCATCCCTCTCGAACACGCGCAGCTGCAGGAAGAGCTCCAGCTTGATCTTGCGCTCCTGGAAGAGCTCCTCCATCTGGGCCTGGGCCTCGTCCAGCTGCTGCAGCACCGTCTCGATGTGGCTGATGGAGCTGTTGTGGGGGGTCTTGTTGCTGGAAATGGCAGAGTCCCTGCGGAAGGGAGAGGGGATGGGGCGGCATGAGAAAGTCTCCCATCGTCAGACACCGGATCCGGCCGCGCAGACTTCAGGGGGAGGAAGGCCGGCAGGAAGCAACAACATTGGGCTTCCTCCTGCGAGCCAGCCGCCAGGTCTGTGGCCACACCGAAGACTGTCCCCCGCACCGCCCACCGTCCCCCTGCAAAGCAGCCTAGTAGCTCCAGAAAGTGACTTCCGAAGCACTTCACTGTAGCCACTCTTCTCCTTAGGTAGAGAGAACAGAATCCACGATCCCTGCTTGCTAAAACGGTGGAGTCCCATCAGGAACAAGGGGTTAAACTCTAATGCAATCAATCAGGCCTTTATTGAGTTCCTTTTGCCTGACTCGCGGCAAAGTGAGCATCGCGCGAAGTTAGCAGTAATGATTTGAGAAGCTGTCCTCGAAGGATCCAATAAAGGAAGTCTGCTTCCAGCCCCCGCAGAGCAGGGAGGAAAGTGACACCTGGGGCCTGGTCTCCCCCAGCCTCTGCTCCCGCGACAGGGATGCCCACCATCCTCTGGGGACACAGGTCACTCAGGGTCTGAAGGACACAGTTCTGGGAGGTTTAAATCAGCCCGGCTTGTAAGGAAGTTTCAATAGTTACTAGGTAGCTGTTAACAGGACATATTAATAAAAGCCGAGTTCTGGGAAAGTTTATCAGTCAATGCCATGATGAGAAAAATCATTGAGTTAAAAAAAAAAAAAAACAACCAGTCAGAGAGGGAAAAAAACAAAAAAGAGAAAGAAAGAGAGGTTACTGTCCTCTGTATGCAGACATGTTATTTGCTCCCCACCTAGCAGGACAGGGAATTACAGCTCATTGTTCCCTGGCTGGCTCCAGGGGATGCGGACGGGAGGAGGGGACCGGCCCACCTCAGCTGCTGTATGAGGTCCTCCCCTTCCTTGATCACGTTCACCGTCACTTGCAGGGTCGTCTGCTGCTGCTGGCCAAAGCGCTTGATGAGGTCCTGCACGGCCTCCACCGACTCGGCATACACGTCATCCAGAAGCTCCTTCTGCAGCTCCTCCAGCCACGTCCACAGCTGCGGAAGGACAGGGCGCAGTGAGCCCCCCTCCCCGGAGAGGCCCCCTCCCCGAGTGACCCCGCTGGGAGGCAAGCGAGGCGGCCGGCTCCCAGGGACGGGAAGGGGGCAGGGGCACGGCCCGAACGGCCCCGGCCCCCCCCAAAAATCAGCGGGCCACCACCGCCTGGTGAAAACACACAGGCACAGAGCCGGAGGGGACTGTCACAAAAGCAAAGAGAGGAAAGGGAAGGGAAGTCAGTCTTTCCGATCCTTCCTGGGCTCAGTCCGAGAGTCAGAGGAATAGGAGAGACACCCCCTCCACCAACCAAAACATCTGCTAAGCATAACGCATTCTTCCACACATCCTCTGACTCTTGTTTAGCAGATGGATAGTTTTATTTTATTTTTATCAAGGGCACTACTACAATCCATTATTAATAATTAAACCACTGCTCAGATGTGGCTGCTCTGCATCGCTCAGAGAAGAAGGAAGCCTATGATGTGGTGGAATAAAGTCATCACCACGCCTGGCGGGAGATTCGGATGAGGTGCGGTGCTCGGTAACCTCGCCCATCCCGGGCCACGGCCAAGCCGGCCGCGACGCGGTCCTTCAGTGAAAGGAGTGTGCACACCGGGAACACTTCAACACCTCCATTCCACAACCATCACAACTGCGCCTGGGGACGTGGATGGGTGAAGACAACTTGGACCAACGGTGGCAAGAAGCCCGTTAGGCCTGGTGGGAGCAGAGCAGGTCTCCCATCTCTGGGAAGCCCACCACCGCCTCCTCGGACTCTCCGGAGCACCAGTCAGTAAACTGAAAAGGATGTTTAATTAGGCCAAGCAGGCCCCGGGGGCTGGGAAGCGGTTTGTGTGAGGAGAAAACGCTTCCTGCTTCCTCGGGGATGTAAGAATTGCCCCTTCCCCCCCCCACCCCCTTATCTTCCAAGCATCCGTCACAGACATCACCTCTTCCCCTGACATTGACCAGCCGTGCTGGCCTTTGTGGCTAACACGTAGCAAAACCGTGCTTGCCAAAATAAATGCTGGACTTGGTCTTTTGTTTCTGAGCTTATCTTTTTTGAAAACTGCCCTATGAGGAGGTGTAACTGACATACAATAAACTGCACGAATTTCCAGGATACAATTTCTTAAGTTTTTAACATATGGACACACCCACGGGGAGACCCCTGTTGTCCACAGCGAACAGCTCCATCACCCCAAGTCCTCCTGCGCCCTCTAACCCTCTGTCTCGCTCTGCCCTCCTGCCCCAGGCAATCACCCATCTGCTTTCTGTCACTATAGATTAGCTTGCATTTTCTTGAAAAAGTGTGTAAGTATGGACTGACTCTATTTTTGGTCTGGCTTTCCTTTGACAAAACTATTTTGACATTCATCCATACAGTTGTACGTATCAACAGTCCACACCTTCCACCGTGGACGTGTACTCCAGCCTGGGTGCGGGGCACAGTTCAGCCACTCAGCTCTTGATGGCACTGGAGCTGTTTCCACTTTTCGGCCACTACACAACTCTTAGGAACGTCTGTGCACAGTCTCTGTGCACCTATGTTTTCCTTTTTTTGAATGATATATACGTGTAGACTGGCTGGATGCTATGACAGGTGTAGGTTTAAATTTTTAACAAACTGCCAAACTGTGTTTCCCCAGGCTGCACCCTGTCATGTTCCTGCCAGCGCTCTATGAAAGTTCCAGTTCCTCCACTGCCTCACCAATTTCTGATAAGATCAGCCTTTTTCATTTTAGTCATTCCAGATGAGTGCCATCTCATTATGGTTTTAATTAGCAATTCCCCACTTACTAATGATGGCAAGACGAGCTAACTTTCTAAGAATTCTTTTGTTGTTAAATGTAGCTTTAGTTAGAAACAAAGTATCCAGATGCTTCTGTCAGATCAGTATTTTAAATATGGCAGGTCAATTAAAAAACATGGGAAAGGCGCCTGGGTGGCGCAGTCGGTTAAGCGTCCGACTTCAGCCAGGTCACGATCTCGCGGTCCGGGAGTTCGAGCCCCGCGTCAGGCTCTGGGCTGATGGCTCGGAGCCTGGAGCCTGTTTCCGATTCTGTGTCTCCCTCTCTCTCTGCCCCTCCCCCGTTCATGCTCTGTCTCTCTCTGTCCCAAAAATAAATAAACGTTGAAAAAAAAAAAAACAAAAAAAAAACATGGGAAGTAAAGGCCAATGACTTTGTCAGTCACACTACCTGGGATCCTAAGATTTAATTTTACTAAAAACATTAAATAAAACATCTGTTACTTTATTTCTTAGTATCTACCCAGGTTGGTTTTTCTTTTTTTGTATGTAAGTTATCAAATTTCATACGATTCCAGAATTTTAATTTAAAGGAGTTTTAGAGCTGAGCTGGTTCAACTCTTGGCTCTTGCAGGTTAAGGAAAAGAAGCCCCCGTGATGAACCCACCCTCAGGACACGGGCAAAAGCAACCGCTGGTGCTAAGCTTGCACTGGAAAAGAGACCTCCAGATCCGGTCCCACGCGCATTGGCACGGTACTTCAGCACCAAAAATACCACTCAGTGGTTCACCAAATACGGACCAACGTTCTGCACCATCTGTAAAGGGCCCATAATCACGAACACACTCTTTTGGGTTTGTTGTTGCTCCTGTTTGCTCTCGTCTAAATCCTGAACCCTCATGAACATGGTTGTTGCATTTATAAACGGGAAGGGTGACGGCATGATGGCCACGAGGAATCTCCCAATTTGCTCCTAAGAAAAACCTTCCACGTTCTAGAGGTCACATTGCACAGCAGCAGCATTATGGATTGAAGAGATACTCTAACAAAGCATTGGCTCTGTGACCTAAGACATCACGGAATCTCTCCGAAACCCAGATCAGGGATCCTCAGACCAAGACCTCAGATAGGGATCCTCAGACCAAGACCGGCCTCAAGGAGCCACGAGGAGGGCAAGAAGACAGGCGGCGTAGGAGAGCGCTAGGTGATCAGCGGGGCTCTGTAAAATGTAATCACTTGAGGTATAACGAGCCACTCAAATGAAGTGAAGAGCCAGGATTCGGTAAACGAAACCAGGGATGTGCCGCTTAGGCTGCACTGAGCAAAAACCAAAATTTCACCAAAACATGTTAGCACATCAAAATATTTAACCAAAAACATACAGAATATGTTATCTAAAAGGTAGGCTTTTCTAGCTGAAACGGCTTCAGCAGCTTCCTGGTAACCTGCCTCCTACTTGGTCCCCAAACCCTCTCAGCCACAGGTGGCCCTGCAGCCCTCCCACCTTCTGATTCCCGTCTGCCGATAAACACTATGAAAAGGTGGGCCTGTTCAACTACATTTATTCCACTGCAGAGGACAACTGATAAACAAAACCCCAATTCTTCAGTCCCTTTCTCTCACAATCTCAACTGTCATCTTCCACCTTAATATACATGCTGCCCAGGAGCTGCCCCTACCTCGTCACTGTGTGAGAGAACCAGGAAAAGGAGCGTCACCTGGAGTGCGCCTGTCTGTGAGCCAGCCCCAGGTGATGGGCGGCAGGTGAATGGGTGAAAACTGGAGACATGTACGGAATGCAGAGAGGCATGCATATCACACGCCGAGTCCTCAGAAACCGTGCTCGCGCACTGGAGTGCAGCCTCACTTCTATACGCTGTGAAGAGGAGACGGGAGATCAAAACCAATGCTCGGAACTGGCCTGGGGCACGGGGCGTAAGTGTGTTTCTACATAACTCCACGGCAACAGCCTAAGAGATGATTAAAACAAAACACTTCTAAGGTAATATGGAACCACAATTAAGAGTGTGGCTTCTGAAGCTAGATCGCTTGACTCTCTATCCTGCCTTAACATTTCCTAGGCTGTGGCCTCGGGCAAGTTACTTACCCAGGACCACGGCTCTGATTTCTCATCTGTAACACGGGCCTAAGTGCCCAGCTCAGACAGCTGCCGGCAAGATTAAATGAGTGGACACGTGCAGAGTAAAGAAATAAGTAAATGTGAGCCACTATTACTAGTCCTGTTCTTGTAAAAATACAAAAAAAAGTGGCTAGTACTTGGGGTGCCTGGGGTGCCTGGGTAGCTCAGTGGGTTGACTGTCCGACTTTTGATCTTGGCTCAGGTCCTGGTCCCAGGGTTGTGGGATCAGGACCCGTGTCAGGCTCTGTGCTGAATGTGGAGCCTGCCTGAGAATCTCTCCCCCGCTGCCCCTCCCCTGTGCGTGCTCTATCTCTCTCTCGAATAAAAATAAGTAGATAGATAAGATGAGATAAATGGGGGTGGGGGGGCCTGGGTGGCTCAGCTGGTTGAGCATCCAGCTCTCAGTTTCGGCTCAGGTTGCGATCTTGTGGCTTCGTGGGTTTGAGCTCCACATCAGGCTCTGTGTTGGCCGTGTGGAGCCCGCTTGGGATTCTCTCCTCTCTCTGCCCCTCCCCTCCTAAAATAAATAAATAAACTTTAGAAGGTAAATAAATAAAAGTCTTCCTTTGCCAGATAGTTTTCCAAACGTATCCAGGTTCCTATCTACTGTTCAAAATATGTCCCTTAGTCTGGTAGACTTAACACCATCCTGCATTTACATGTTTTTACACCTAAAAATAGTATGAGGAAAAGGGGCTGGAATTAGTCCACCAGAATCCATAGAAACCACTTCCCCTTGGTTCCAGGGGAAGCGGCATGAGGATTTGTGGGTCAAGCCTTTTCCTTCCCTCCTAAGTTTATTTCCTGCACATCCTGGGCACTTGAACATGCATCCACAGTGGACTGGGCTCACCCTGCCTGGCCAGCCGTGGGACCGGCCAAGGGCCACCCCAAAGAGGAAACCACAGAAATGGATCCTGGGATGAGGCCGTTGAAAGGGGAACAATAAATGAGGTAGAAGGAGGAAGGTTCTATTTAAATCCATAATGTCAAAATGCTCAAAAATCCTTTGCCACTTTAGAATTTTTTTTCCTGGTACTACAGGAAACACTCTCATTCAATTTGGAGAAAAAAAAGGATTCTCAGATAAAAGTCATTTCTGCTGTCAGTTGGTGATGAACTGATGCATATCATAATGCAGTAAAATTAAGGTAAAGTCTATTTTTAAGCTGTTAAATTAGTACATACGATGCCTAAAATAACCTCTGAATAAAAGAATGAGAAAAGTCTCTAGGATGCCTGTGAAATTTTACCGTACGTTTCTAGGCATGAAAAAAACTGCACTTCGGCGCATGCTGTCATTTACCATAAAGAGATCAACCTCTGCCCACAGCAAGAGGCGCTGCATTCTACCCAGGCACTCAGTGGCATGGACCCCGCGTGGAAAGCTGTGGCCCACAGCCTGAGGTGGGGCAACACCGCCCCGTAGAGGCCATTCGAGTGGTGGCCACCAGCATTCCAAGGACAGGAACTTGAACCCAGCCCACAACTTGGCTGCGGCCGTGTACAGACCTGGTTCCTGGACCAGGATCCATCCACAGAGAAGGCTGGGCTAGGGAGACATGTGAGGTTCTGGGGGCAGGACCCCCGCGATAAAGATGTGACAGCCCGGGTCCCAGGTCCAGTGGCAGCTGGCTGGGTGTGGCCCAGGTACACCCCCACTGCGGCCCCCTCCCCTTCAGCTCTGTGCTGGGCAGAGCCTAAAGGAGGAGCTGCAGCCCTGCTGGGAAAATCCCCTTCCTCGCTAATCAGACAGGAGACCTCGCAGGCTCCCAGAGGGACTTGTTGGTGTGACATGTCCTGGGAAAGGCTGACCTTCCAGCCGATTCGGCAGGTGGTAGGATCGGAGGCCCGAGATTTGGGGACTCCTTCAGCTACAACCTCTCTCAGATGCAAAGTCTGAACACAGCCTACAAGCCCGCTCCATCTGGAGGTGGGGCACAACTCACCAGATGTGGCCCTCTGTCTGAGCGTGGCCTTGGGAAAATCCTTGGAACCCTCTACTCCAGGATTTCTCTATGAAATGGGATCTTCCCTAACTGGCAAAGTCAGTTTGAGAATCAAATGAAGTGGCTACAGACATGTGAACGTGCTCAGTTACTTCAAGCACTTTATAAACAGAAGCTACCACCACTCTTATCTGTTTCCCTACTCTTGTTTACCACAGGGACAACCATCTGGATACCAAGAGGATGGGGAAGCTGTAAGGGAGTGTGGGAAGCACAAAAGCTGCACCCCCCCTTCCCCCAGCAGAAGCCGCAAATCAGGAGCAGAAGTAGGTAGTTTCAATGGCAACTTACAGACGGGATTTCAGGGGGCACCCACTGTGCACAGAAATCGTGATTCAGTTCTAGGTATAAGCATCAGGGGTCAAAGGGGAACTGTTCCAGCCACGTGCAGCGCATTCTCCAGCCTGAAGTGGTGCACACGCCTGCTGCCCTGATTATGGAGGAGTAAGGGTTTGAGGAGTACCACGTTATTCTTGGGTGGGTGATAAAAGATGCCTTAATATGATGAGGTTTATGAAGGAAGCCCATCAGATTACCAGGGGAGGGATGAGGGACAAATCAAAGTCTGTATCAAGAAATAATACCAATGCACGTATGTGTAAGAGAGGGGAAAGAAGGAGAAGCAAGCCGGAGCATGTGAGGGCAGCCCCCCGTGAAGAGGGGACGCCCTGTGGGTACCGCAGCACTGGACGGTGGAAGGTACGGATGGGCAATCAAGGACAAGGTGAGGGACAGGTGCTGTGCCTGGGCAGAGGGCCCACACAGAGACCAAGGTCAGAGCGTGAACCTCAACCACCCAAATATTTACACAAAGTCTACTTCGTGAAAAACAGAGATTTTGAGATGAGGAATTTATTTTTTCTCTTTTCCCAACATTGCCAAAGCATAAAGCACTCTCCTGGAGGTTTCAAAGTGGGAAGAGCTCCTTCCCGCCCCTGCGTCATTTCGAGAGCAGCCACCGTCTCCCTGAAACAGCCTGCAGTTAGTCACAGTGTAATTCATCCTTGGCTCTGCAAATCTCCGGAGACGGCGAGCATTCATGCAGTCTGCCGTCCCTTGTCCCAAGGGTAACACTTCATTCCCTGGACTCTACCCACAGGGCAGGAACAGGAACTCCTTCCACACCAGCTCACTCCCCTCTGGACACTCTCCCCTTGCAAAGTGGGGGCTGGGGAGCAAAGGAAACATCACGTGCGATCCAACCAGCAGTGCACAGCAAGATGACTGACCCCCAGTTGTGATTTTTCTCCCGTGCTTTTGCTCATGACAGCCACAGGCGTTACTTCGGGGCACGGCACTTGTGCACCATGTTCATGAACATGTGTAAGGTTGCTGTTTTCACATGTGCTGTGGCCACACGTGACCCTTACTTCATAACCTGAGTGTTTCTGATTCAAAAGACTCCTATTAAAACCCATGAATGAAATGTCCATGTTGGATTTTGACCTACTCCTGCCGACATGTTTTGGGATCCTCTGTATCTGACAGACCCTGACCTAGACTCTGATAATAAGCGTGCTTTCCATGCCAATACTTCCACTCACACATTTTCTGCATGGGGACAGAGACGCTCAAGGGAGACATCGTCCTGCAGCCTCACCGAGGTCATCTACTAACAGGCCCTGCAACGATGGTCTCACTTGCAAGGCTTCCCAGGTAGCCAAGGTGATTTCTGCTGCAGCACCAAGCCTGTCCCCGTTTGGTGGCAATTTTCCCATTTTCAATGTAAACAGCTCCCAACACAACAAAGGAGGGTTTTCAGGGTGTCTGAATTCCGAAGAGCATTCCTTCCAGATGTCACATTGGGACATAAAAGTTCTGAATACATTAGTAGGGTCAGTTCAAAGACACGACAATGGCACGGAAGGCTCCCCTACAGAAGGTGATGCCAGGGATGAAACCCACCCATCTGCCAGCCTCAGGTCCCACTGAGGTGACGGGTCTACCACCTCCCTTGGCCACCGCCATCAGCAAGTCTGATCCAACCGTGGGTCTGGACTGGAAATTACTTCCTTACTCACAAACCGGGTACGATGAGTAATACCTCACTATCAGAGCAGCTTGGGAGGATAAGGACAGTGCTGGTCTTGTGATAAGTGACTCCCTCAGTTGACGCTTTTTCCCAGCCATTCAGCAGTCTGATTCCAGTGTCTGTACTAACAGATTGCCCATACTTTCCTGTTTCGTCTACAAATTAGATGTTAAATGCCTGGTTTAATGCTCAGTAATTCCACTGCATGCCCTTCATCAAACCAGAAACGGAGTACAGAGTGAAATACAGTTAACATGCTATAACCCATTCATTCACTTCTTTCTCTACTGGCAGTTTATCAACTGCCTTTTCTAGAACTCTGCCTAGGACTGACCGACCTCACCTGTGTGCTGTGTGAACTCTGCTTTCTGCATTGCCAGCCCCCTGGCACGTCCCCTCTTTCTCACCCCTCCTTAAAGATCAACAGACCCAACCATCAGGTTCTCTCACTACCCAAGGGTCTAACTGTCTTGGAATAGAGACTTGAACTCCCTTGGAAGAAATAAATCCTTTCTTATAAAATCTTCACTCATTTTGATCTTTCGCTTCTTCTAAGGCAGTCCAAAGAGCAGTCTCCTTGAGGAGAACAAAAAAGCAAAGTGAAAGTTGATGAAACCTATTTTCTGCTCATATCCATGGGCTTCGCTGGTGCAGGCACAAAGCCCAACCCTTCCTTGATCTCAGGGCTCTCAATTTTGGGCTTCAAAGAAAGGAAAACAAACAACAAAACCAAAGAAGCCTTTTCTTATCTAGAGCTTTCCAGCTTTCCTGACAAAACCCTCACGCGTTGCTGCCGATCAAGCTTCCCACCACTTACTCAATAAAAACAATAACCAGTAACAAACAATACATACCAGAAATGCATATGGATGATGTACTTCTCTCAATTAACCAAAGATCTATCACATTTAGTTCATGAAGCTGAGTGGCAAAATAAAAAAATCAAGAACATTAAAAATGCTCTATTAAAAAGTCCAGCAAGTGGGGTGCCTGGGTGGCGCAGTCGGTTGGGCGTCCGACTTCAGCCAGGTCACGATCTCGTGGTCCGTGAGTTCGAGCCCCGCGTCGGGCTCTGGGCTGATGGCTCACAGCCTGGAGCCTGTTTCCGATTCTGTGTCTCCCTCTCTCTCTGCCCCTCCCCCGTTCATGCTCTGTCTCTCTCTGTCCCAAAAATAAATAAACGTTGAAAAAAAAAAAAAAAAAAAAAAAAGTCCAGCAAGTAAACCAGATCACATATACATCCATTTTAAGCTGGACATTTTAAGACCTATAATATTGGACTGGCTTGACATTCAGCTGAAGGGCCTCTCCTCTCTATTATATTAATTGAGGCCAATCTACAAACAGTGAATTAAAGCAGACATTTGCAACTCTCCGTTGAGGGCTGACCCTTCAACAAGAAATTATAAAATTTGGAGTCTGTGCACAGTTACAAATTTTAAATCCCAGCTGTTGTAATACTGAGTTACAAATAAAGATAATGTAGTATGTTATTAATTCATTTAATAATCATTTACTGAGTGGCCACTCAGTAATTTTCTACACTAACATCTCATTTCCCTGATGACATGAAAATTTTCTCTACCTGAAAATATCGGACCAGTATGAAGAAATAGAAAATTCATGAATTTAAACCACTTTTTAACTATCCTATAGAAAAAAAAAATAATGTTTTACATAAAACTCTTCTGATAAAAGGGCCTCTTTTAGAGAAGAACATCCCTCTCTCCCCCTGGGCTAACACTAGTATTTTATGCATATTTATTTGGTGGGAAAAAAATCCTTTATTTTGCAGCTTTGGCTGGTAACACAAGAATTTAGTGATTTGTGCAAAGTAACACATGCCAGTACAAATGAATGGACCTATGAGTAAAGATTCTTTACAAGAGCTGACCCTGTCCTGACAGACTGGGGCTAGAGACACAGCTTATATCCCAGAAAGGCTTCAACCTTTGATCTTAAACAAAAGGGCCAGAGCAAGGTGCTTACTCAGAGCAAGGGCACCAGAAGTAGATTAAACAGTTTTTGTTGAGCAAAGATGAGGGAGGAAGAGATCAGATTATAGCTAGGTATTTATACCTTTGCATCTCACATTTCCATCTGCCCCATCCTGTGTGTGTCCAATCAGTTACAGGTGGGGAGATGGGGAGAGGAGGGAAAAAGGAACATTTACTGGCAGCTGCTCCAAGACAGGCACTATGGTAAGTGTTGACAGAGTTTCACTCAGCTGTCCACACGCCTGAGAGACCCTCGTGTTCCCATCCTGTAGTAGGGGAAGCAGAGGCATTCAAGTCTGGCCCACGTCACTCAGGCAGTTAAAGGGACAGGTTCCACTTTGATATGCTTTGTTAATTAATTTAATAAAGGTTATATTTTTACAGAAAGAAAGCATCAATGACTAGATTCACAGACACACACACACACACACACACACACACACACACACACACACACCCCCCTACGGCAAGACCATCTACTTTTTTAAACGCCAGACACTACAGAGTATAAGAAGACAAAGTGCTAAACCTGTTGGTAGCAACTAAATACCCCAAACCAAATCTAACGTTGAGTCATGCAAGGACTGTTCTAGGCTCTTTGCTTCCTCTTGCTTTCTTTGGCTTGAGGCCGTTTAATTGCCCATTTGTATCTGCATCAGATTAGTTAAATCAAAGGAATCAAATATTCAAGAGTACAAGGAGAGAGGTCAGCTAAGGTACCGAATACCGAACATAAATTACTGAGAGGTGATCAACTAAACATCCTAAGGTCTTAACCTTCCCCTCTGACAAATGTATCGAAGCCATCCTGGCCTTTTGAGAAGTCGCAAAGATCACTCACCATTGCTGAGGGGAGTGCAAATGAAACAGCCATTCTGGAAAACAGTTCGGTGGTCTCTTTTAGAACAACAGGAGCTTACCAGAGCACCCAGCAATCGCACTCTCGGCCATTTGGCCCACACGAATAAAAGCTTCAGTCCATGTGAAAACCTGCGCACGACAGTCCAGTGTCTCTTTCTGGAATTGCCAAAACCTGAAGAGAACCCACTGTCCCTTAATGGGTAGGTGGCTAACAAACTAGGGCATATCCGTACCAGGAAACACTACTCAGGAAGGAAGAGCAAAGAACTACTGATGGATCTCAAGGGAATGACGCCAAGTAGGAAAGTTACACAGCGTATGATCCTCTTACACAACATTTTGAATCACAAATTATATACATGGAGAATAACAGATGAGTGGCTGCCAGGGGTTAGAGACGCAGTTGGGGTTGGGTATGAACAGGAGGTGTATCACCTGGGTGATGGGATGATTCTGTAAGTTCAAAGTGGTTACGTGAATCTGCACAGGATACAACAGCACAGAGCAACCACCCACGAGCACATGCACACGTGCCACACCGGAAGAGGCTTGTGGAGCATAGCAGAGTCACTTTCCTGCTTGCATAGTGCACGGGGGCTACCCAGGACGTGACACTGGGGGAGGCTGGGAGAAGGGGGTACGGACCTCCTTGTCCATTTCTTTTTTGCCCAACTTCCTGTGAACCTGTAATTATTTCAGATTGAAAGTTAAAAAAGAAAGCTGGGAGTATGTTTAGAGGGATCACATAGATCTTTGGAGGTATATACGTGGGGTGGAAATAGTAATGGAAACAAGCAAATAAATCATTTTAGAGAACACAGATGCAGGAGTCATGAGCAAAAGCATGGCTGTGAAGGCCAAAACGAAAGGCTTGGAAGCTTGGGCTCAAACTAGAGAACTTAGCACGGGAGGTATGAGAGATCTGGAGGATGCTGGAGCTCAAGAGGCCAGGCTCGCTCAGAGAGCTGACAGGTCCCTGCATGGAACAGAAACAGGCCCTCTCTGGAAAGTCAGGCCTAAGGAACGGGCTCTGCACTACAAACCACCGATGACAAGAATTCAGCAGAGGGCAGCTGGTCTACCCAGGGAGCAGCACGCACCGTCAATCAATTTTCCTGAATGAGGTTAACCACCAGATGCCCAATTCATTCTCCAGCTCCGCCAGGGTAAGGAGAGAAAGGAAATCTGGGCCCTTTAGGCAGGGCTGACTGAGAAAGCACTGGGTTCGTTTTCAACAATACTCCTGGAGCGAACTAGGTGAGGGCTGGAGGAGAGGAGGCCTGAGAACTCCATACCCCAAGGAGCTATGCAGCACCCGCTTCCTGGAAACCCTCCCCAACCAGGGTGACCAGGGTGCAGAGTCCCCAAGGGCTCTGTCCCTGCTCCCCAGGGCGAGGGAGCACTAGCCAGAGCATAAAGAAAGAAGCCAGCTTACCCGCAGTCATAAAAATGAAGCCAGACGGGTATGCTGGGACAAAAAAAAAAAAAAAAAAAAATCACCAGGTGGTCAGGAGGCCTTTATTTTTGACTTCTGAGTAAATCCTCTTTTCCCAGGCATTACCCCAAACAAAAACTTGCCCCAGTTCAGCATGTAAGTCTGCAGAAACAGAACCCAAAAGGCTTCTTTACTTAAACCCAGCAAGAATCACAGCCCAATTCAAATGGGAATGGTCTTCCCTGGGAAACCATGGCTTTCAGAAATCAAGTGAACAAAACCAACTCAAGGCCACTGAATCAAATCCAGAAATAAACTCTGGCCAAGAACTCAGTACCACCACCTGGTTGCCTCAAATAACCCACAAATATCAAAGGTAATTATCAATTAACTCAGGACCTAATTTCGAGAATGAAGGACGAATGGATGAAAATAACTATGCTTGTGCTATATTTGGAAATGGAAATATGTCCCTCTATCATTAAATCTCAGAATGGTGTGCTAGAAATACACATTATTTATTCCACAAGCTGACAGAGGATATGCTAAGTCTGGAAGGCAGGCTCACTAGTGAGATATAAAGGTAAGGGATACATCGTTTTGGTCTTCAAGAAACTTCGCATCCACTGTGAAAAACCAACAAATGACCGACACACACACACAATACACACAAAAGCAGACATAGGTTTCTCTGCTGGTCCTTCATCTTTGTCCTGGCACATGACAGTTGGCCTGGGAGGCCCGTGGGGATGAGTGAACAAATGAATCAACAGTGGGAAAAAGCATCCAGGAGGACAGGAAGACAGGCAATACTGGGAGAGTTATAGTCAGAAGCGGTGTGAACAACGTGCCAAAGGAGAGCAGAGAGACTGAGAGGTAGAAGGCAAAGGCAGGAGGAGGAAACTTCATGTTAGGCTCGTCGGCATTCTCTTTAAATACTACTTTAAAAACATTTTAAACAAGAAACCAGGGAGTATCAGTCGTCACGCCTTCTGAAAGGAGGGGTAAAACATCTCATGACTTGCTTTCAGAGGAGGAAAAAAAATGCAGGAAGGGTCCCAGAATGCTTCCAGATCTGGGGTGAAACTCCATCAACCACTTTCTGCATCCCACCTCAAGGCAGAAGATATTTCCTCTCTTCTCTCTTCCCAGGAATGGGTATTCTGTATTGCGTCCTCTGGGATTAAGAGAGCAAGCGTCCTGAGGTCTCGCTCAGAACCTAAGCGCTCGGTCGGCCACAACGCACAACCCTTGAGTCTCTCCCAGGTGGGGTTCTTAAGAAGAATTCCCAATCCAGCACCTTTAAACTTAGTGGTTAATGATGCCACCTTCGATTACGTGCTCATCAGTGAGCCAGAAATGTGCCACAAAAGAGACAGGCCAACAGCTGTGCTCCACGTAAAGCGAGAGATCACCACCACCATGCGTCTGGAGTGAGAAGTCCACCTGCACACCAGGAGAGCCTTTGAAAGCTAGCTTCCAAAAAGCTTCATGTATTTGCCTAAATAAAAAAGACAACCCGCCTTTTCTATCTTCCTCTATGTAATTTTAAATTGCAGGGGTGCCTGGGTGGCTCAGTTGGTTGGGTGTCCAACTTCAGCTCAGGTCATGATCTCACAGTTCATGGGTTCAAGCCACGCATCGGGCTCTGTGCTGACAGCTCAGAACCTGAAGCCTGCTTGGATTCCGTGTTTCCCTCTCTCTCTGCCCCTCCCCTGTTCACACTCTGTCTCTCTCTCAAAAAGAAATAAATCCTAAAAGAAAAATTTTAATTGTATGATCTGCTTGAGAAAAATTAATTTAGACAGCATAAATCTTTTAGCAACCTTTCATTCCTCTGATATATTAAACTGTTTAGTAACTTTATGCAAACACGTATTTAATTAGCATGACTTCCTTTACTTGGCCCTTCTGTCACTTTTAATCTCATTTTAAACTAATTAAATTTGTTCTAAACGAATCTGAATTTTCATTAAACGAATCTGAATTTTCATTAAATACCCAGTTTCACAACACAGTGACAGAAGAAATCATTCCTTCCCAAGAAAACCTACCGAGTACCCCTGTAGACGTTAAGGCCTATATGCAGCACAGAGAAAGGAGACTGAGGAAAATTCTGGAGCTGGTCAGTAACAAATGAATCTACTATAAAAATGGCCGGGGCTAAAGACGAAGGCCAAGCACATCGCAGGGAAGAATCGAGCAGCACTCCATGCCTGTGTGGCCAGCTTCACAGCATCTGAACTCCCGGCTGCTTGGGACCGCTAGGCACTCCCCCAACTGGTCAGCCGGGGGCATCCTTCCTCAGGTCACTTTAGGGCACACATTTAAGAAGAACCCAGTCAGGGTACACACGCTAGTTTCTCTGCCACTGTGATAGTTTTCCATATAACAGGAATGAATGCACTGAAAATTCTCCAGTTGTAAAGGGAACCACTTAACCTTTAAAACAGATTTGAGGTCTCCTTGGTCTACCAACTTCATCAATTCTAGAAGTTCCTACGGTGTAAGTCAATGAAAACAAAATGTGTTTTCACTTTTAAATAAATTCCCAAGCCTGGTAACAAGACAGATTCTACTGTTTGCTAACTGGAATGTTTTTATTATAAGATTCTTTTTCTTAAAAATGCTACTTATGTTATTAAAGCCAATGAACTGAGACCCAGTCTCTGGGGAACAGCTCTTGCAAAAACGCTTTCCTTCTAGTTTCCTTTAGTGTCTGCTTTCTGAAAACTGTAACCAAGCTGAAAAGGTGATGTAAATCATATATACCGCTTCACGAAGTCTTCTCTGTCCTACAGTCAAGCTAAATCTTTACAAATCCTGCTTGAGAATATTCCTTGGCACGTCACAGAGACAAACAGCAGATTAGGGACACGCGGTGGCAGACCTTCCTCTGTCTCCAGAGGCACAGGCTACCCGAGGCCACGGCGCCCCCTGCGGCTCAAGTGACAAGCTTCACCCCCCAGCCACTGTGCTTCCCTAGGAGGGGGCTGCTCGGAGCTATCTGCTGCCGTCCGTCCGTCTGTCTGCCGCACCTGGAAGAGCGAAGGCACAGTCTGCTTTTTCACACACATCACCTTCTCCCTCTCGGCCTGGGTGTCCAAATGCATGAGGTAAAGAGTTGCTGACATCAACATTGAAGGGAAAGAGAGAGAAACACACAACTGTACTGCAACAGGTGGGCATAAAGAAAGTTCCAGAAGGCGCAGGGGAAACAGCTGACCCTGCCTAGAGCAGTGAAGGGAAGCTATATACCCAAGTTTCAGGGGCGCCCGAGTGTCACAGGTTTGGGGACACTGCTGAGTGTGACGGGCTGCAGGCAAAGTGGAGACCGGACCGTTAGGATGCAGAGAGGTTTCAGGCCAGTGCCCCACGTACATAAGGAATCACTGACTGTTCGAAAGCAAGGCTATGACCCGATCAAATTTCTATTTCTGTGGCAGTGTTGCAGGAGGCTGGAGCGAGAGCAGCCAGAGGCAGGGACACCCACTGGTGGCTACGGCCTGACCCAAGCTGAGGGAAGAACTCACAGCCGGCTGCACCCGTGACCAGAAACCGCTGTGGACAATCGTACCATTGGTAAGTCTCCTCAGAATTACCATGTGTCCTTGGAAAAAAACCAAAAACCTTCTTTTGGGGCACCTGGCTGGCTCAGTCAGATAAATGTCCGACTCTTGGTTTCGGCTCAGGTCCCGTCCTCACAACGGGTGAGTTCAAGCCTTGAGTCGGGCTTCACTGTAAGTGAAGAGCCTGCTTGGGATTCTCTGTCTCCCTTTCTCTGCCCCTCCCGGCTCGCTCTCGGTCTCTCTCTGTCTCTCTCTCTCAAAAATAAACAAGCGTTAAAAAAAAAGCAGTTTCTTCGTAAATACTGTAAAGTCTTTTTTAGTTATGGCATTATGAAGGGCAGGCAGAGAAGCTGGCGACAGTGGTGTTCTGCTCTGAGAGCCTCCCCAGGCCCACACAGCGCTGGCTGCTGCAGAAAGGGCTGCCTGCACAACAGAGGACGGCAGAGCCCATCACTGGCCTGGGTGGGCCAAGGTCTCAGGGTCTGTCTCCAGGCTGCCACGTAGGCTCGCAGAGTTTCAGAGTAAGAGGGGGAAGTATGGGTTTCTGGGAGCCAAGCCTTTAAGTGATGAACGGCCTGGGCGACAACTAACTGCCCGAGATCCAGAACTGGCGGTGAGGTTCCTTCCCTTTGAGCACAGCTCCCGCTTCCTGGTCTCTGACGCCCCTCCCGCGGTTCTCGGGCAGCCCTACGCTTTCCAGATCCTTCTTCCCAGCCTGCGTCTATAAGCTTTCATGTGCTCAATCTCAGATCACCTGGAAGGGCTCCTCATCTCCAATTTACAAAGAGCTGTGAAGTAGAGAGGTTTTTTTTCCCTTCGCAAGAAGATGCAGTAAAAGTTGACATCTTTAGTCAATTTGTAGTCCTACCGAAAACTTGAGATTACGTCTTTTTTCTCCTAAAAAGCTACATAAGCTTAATTGTAATTTTGTAGGATTTCTCCTAAGAATAACATACACGTACACAAGGTATAATTAGTACCCACCTATTTTCATGTACCAAATAACATGATCTTTTACAATGACAAGAGCATACCTATGAAGTCAGCACTAGTATCCCGATGGCCATGTTGGGTTTGGCACATTTAAGTTCAATATTACGTAGAATTCACTTTTATCATGATCTGAGAGTGGTCACACAGTCCGATAAAATCAGGTCAACCATGACATTGGCCACATGACAGCCTTACCCACGGAAAGGAAACCAAGCTGTGACCACAGTCACAGCTAAGATGGACACGCTCTGTCCTCTCTCCAAGTTAAAGACCCCTCTACCAGCTCCAGGCTTCCCTGCTCACCTCCTACTCCACACCCTTCCCTGGCCAGCCCAGGCCTCACGGGTCCACTCCTGACAGACACGCAGGCTTCCACGCTGGCGGAGACAAGCAAGGAGCCAGCAGCCTAGAGCACAGTCCCCCGTGCATGCCGACCCGCTCAGGTCGAAAGCCTTCGTCTCATGGCTCACCACCTCCGGTCCACTTTCTCACATCACAACCAGTCCACACTCTTCCCAAGGGGTTCAAAGGGCCTTTCAGAGCCAGGCTCCATCATGCGTCCCGATGCCTTACCTCCTTGACATGGCTGTGAAACGAGACCGACATGTCCAGCAGGATCTTCCGCTGCTCGACACGCCGAACAAAATCTTGTATCCGGTCTTCAAGCTGATGGGCAGCCTGATAAATCTCTTCTGGGTCACATTCCCCGGTCTGCGCCAGCTGTTCTGCTGCTTCCAGTAATTTATCCGCGTTGGTATATGTGTTCTGCACAAGAGAAAATCCAGAGAAACAGAAGGTGAATTAAAAAAACCCAGCTGGCCATCACACATGGCAACTGAGTCACTTTGGAACACTCCAGATCATTGCTGCAAATTAAACAGAAAAAATATGAAGGGAAGAGATGAGTTAAGGAGTTCAGTATACCTCTATCAGCAGCCTTTTCCATTACTGTTCTAGATTGTTAAACTCTGAGCCTTCCCTCTGAAGCGGAGACAGGGTATCTACAGGCAGCTGTGGCTGTCCCATGACTCACAGAGGGCTTTCAGCTTTGTGCTGCTGCACATCCAGAAGATAGCACACAGCACAAATGCCCACTTCACTTTCCCTTCCAGTCTTGTGACGGAGTGCGGAGTTCCAGTTTTGTCTTTCAGTATGATGTACAGTTTTATAATTCCCCAAGTGCAAGTGGAAAGACTGGGTTCCAAGTACAAGTTGCTGTCTTCTTTAACATGTTTCTACTTACCAGTAATTCTGTGCTTCTCTCTCTTCTACTTAAGAACACATACTTTTTTGAGAAAAAGGAAATAACCATAATGGCTTATACAAACTAGCTCGAGTTTGAGAGAGCTTAAAGTTATGTGTAAATAGGTATCTAAAATACCCTGAAAATTACTCCATTTTGATCCATGATAAAAGGCTGCAAATGGGTTCCCCAAATAAAGAGGTGTACCAGAGAGCCGCCCCTGCTCATGGAAATGCTAGAGAGAGGGCAGGCCGGCAGGGGCCGGGGGCAGCCAAGAGTGGGAGGGCTTCAGCGACGTGCAAGAACAGAGGGAAGGCCCGTAGAGCAGGCTGAGGTCCCTTTTAGAAACAGGCTGAGTCCTCTGTCCTTCTCGAACATGTCAGTCCTGCAGCTGAGCAGGGGCAGCGTCTCATCAGTGGACAGAGTGGGGGGCAGTATCCCTGCAGAAAGCCTGCACCTGGGAAGGATGAGGGCACCCCTGCATGGGCAGCCTCCCACTGGGGGAACATCCATCTACTGAAACAACACATTAAGGATAAGGAGGGGCAGTGTCCTTAGTTCAGAAAAGGGAGTTACAGATGTAGAAAAGGAGAAAAGCTGAGCTAGCCCTATAGTACCAGGCTGGAATTAGACGGATGCGTGTGATACATGGTTCTACAGACACATGTGGGAATGTTTGCGTTTGTACACACACACACACACACACACAGACACTCCTCTTTCCCTCCTCCAATGAGAAGGCCCAGGAGTAGCCACGGCCCAACAGCAGTTAAGCATTCCTAGTACCCAGATTTCTATCTGGAATGGCCATTCTCCTCTACAAGGAACCAGGGCTCTTGGAGATATGGCTGACTCGAGGTTGGGATGGGACAAAGCACAAGATGAGCCTGAAATATCTTATTGTATCCAGAAGGAAGGAGATGCTTGAGAACAATGTGGGTAGGTCAGGCCACAGAGGTTAGCTTGAAGGGGCTCCCACTGGCCAAATCAGGGACGATCTGAGAGTAAACAGTGAGACTAACAGAGTATAAGCCACCAATGCAAAGGAAAGCACGAGTCCATACGGACATAAGTAGATAAATAAAACTAGACGAGGAACAGGATATTTATAGAATTTCAAAGGAGCTCCCCACTAAGTGCTTGTTAATTACCGAGGGGGAGAGACTCATCCCACAGTGGAGAAGCCTGGCAGACACCACTTCAACCCAGAAGTCAACACGAGGACCACAGGTAGAGGGACAAATGAAAACCGGGTGTCGCCCAATGGGACAGCACAAGGACATGGCAGCATGTCTAGGACACACCCAGCCGAAGACATATAACTGGAGTCTAATCATGAGGAAGCATCAGGGAGGAGCATTCTCCAAAATAATGGGCCTGAAATCCTCCAAAGGTCAGAAAAGTTTAGGCATGACCAAGGAGGTGCGACCAACGCAAGGACCTTGGAAATGCGACCACTTGATGCCACCGGTGATTGTGCACCGGGTCCTTCAGCCGTAAGGACATGCCGGGGACTGAGGGTTAGAAGGTAGGCACGTCGCAGTGCTAGCCTCCTGATTCTGACAGTGATATGTGGGTGCACAGAACAGCGTCCCTCCTTGGTGGGAAAAGGACGCTAAAGTCAGCAGTTCAAGGAGAGTTACGTTCTCTGTGCTATCTGTCCAATGTTCCTGCAAGCTGAAAAAACATTGAAGGCAGCTATAAATGCAGCATGGTAAGTATGAGATGGTCTCAGTAAGGAGGACGCTGACGCACAGA